>NC_134852.1:36735000-37035000 GCF_049852395.1 Peromyscus maniculatus bairdii
TTCCAGATCTTGGAATTAGAGATAGTTGTGAGCTGCCATATGGTGCTGGGAATTGAATCAGGGTCCTCTGCAGTAGAATATTTTAAGGTGTGTTACTTTTGTTTGTGTTGCATTTGTTTAACTCTGTGAAGCTGTGTTACTGTGCTTGTCTAAAACACCTGATGGTCTAATAAAGAGCTGATCGGCCAATAGCAAGGTAGGAGAAGGGATAGGGGGGGCTGCCAGGCAGAGAGAATAAATAAGAGGAGAAATCTGGGAGGAAGAAGCTGATCTAGGAGCCAGAGAAGAAGAACTCCAGGGGCCAGCCACCCAGCCACCCAGCCACCCAGCCACCCAGCCACCCAGCCACCCAGCCACCCAGCCACCCAGCAGGCCACAGAGGAAGAGTCAGACACAGAAGTAAGAGGACAGTGTTGGTTAAGTGGAGGCGCTCGTGGCAGCCATGCTGATGGAGGAGAGTGCGGATGTATCGGTGACGGAAGAGTCAGGAGCCATGGTTACCTTTCTAGAGCTTTATTGGGAGAGATAGGAGAGAGAGAGAGAGAGAGAGAGAGAGAGAGAGAGAGAGAGAGAGAGAGAGAGAGAGAGAAGAGGAGGGAGACTACGGAAGGAGAGGCGATATGGAAAAGACAGAACACAGAGAGAGCCCACCCGCGTTTTAGGCTGGGACGTCCGCCGTCGCAGGCTGGTGACGTGATTAAGGACATAATCCTTACATCCCAGACTTAAGCTTACTATTAAAGAAAAGCAGGTAGATGGGACTAGGGCCGTCGGTCCTCTCAAAAGCTGACTATTGGACATCGGCTGGCTCTTGGGGGAATGGAGAAGGGGAGTCTTCTGAGGTAGACAGGCGTTGTGGGATGCTGTCTGCCATCCGTTGTTCTGGAGACATGTATCCCTCTTGGCTGTGCCTGGGAACCTTCTGTCTGACAAGATGCTGGTGACACAGAAAAAAGCTTAGAGAGAAAAGAATCATTATTATTATATGTTAGTAGACCCAGCCTGTCCAGATGGATTTTGAAACATGTTAAGCTTTATCAGAGACAGATTATTTTAAAGTACCTGTTTCCTTTACTAGTTCAGCATCCAGGAGACAGGTGATCAATTATTAAAAGCATCTCACAGTAATAGATGTTTACATTAAAGTCTTTTTTGTAGTGCCCAGATGCTTTTGGGTCTGGGGTGTAAATACCTTTTAGCTGTTACAGTTTCTTACTTGATGATTTCTGGACTCTGGTTCTATGGTGCTCCTGTACCATTAGCTGAACAGTGAGTTAGAACAGCGAACTGGGAAGAGAAAAGCTTGTGGTGCATGAGAATTTACTTTTTTGAATTAGGGACAAGGCAAAGATCAGGGCCCTGTCTGTATGCACATGAGAAACACAGGCAGTGGATCTGGAGTGAGACAATGAGCTCTTATCTTAGCTGGAAATCTTTTTCCATTAAGTAACTCTGAAAGTGCAATTAAATCTGGTGAGGTGGGTAAGGCTGTCCTCTGTACCCAACAATAAAGGAGAGGTGGCATCCCAAAACTCCCAGGACCAGGTCAGTGGCTCTGGTGTCCAGAAGGAAAGAAATGGATCGCTTCCCTGCTGTGTTCTGGGTTCCCTGCCATGTCTGTAGCCAAGTCTAGGTCTGCTGGAGGTCTTAGCTTGATGTTCTCATGCTCTTTGGTGCCTGGGGGCAGTCAGCTGACCAGTTGTCTTTCTAGGCGGCACTTTCAACAAGGCTGTTGATGGCCTGACAGGGCATTTGCTAGCCCGTGGCCATTTCCTCACTTAAAACAGGGACCCAACAGCTTTTGGGAGTCAGCAAGTGCCAGCATTTGGCAATTTTGTTTTCGGGCTTTTATCTCTTCCCTGGCACACCTTAAATGCCACAGATGACTCTTTTGTCTGTGGGGTCAGGAGCCTTGCTCTCCAGATGCTTAAGTTTTAGTCGGGGAGGTCTGGGGAACAAGAGACAGATTTTACTCAGTGTCCTGGATTTTTTTTCCTGATGATTGATGGCTTAAGGACAGCTTTTGGAAGATCTGCCAGGAGGCAGACTATAAACCCATCCTTTTGGAAGACTTGTCTGAGGCTATAAGTTCATTTTTGGCCTAAGAGCCATCCTGACTACTGTAAACTTATTTGTATGGATCTTAGCTACTTCCAGACCTGTCTGTGTCTCTCAAGGCAGTTTGAGAATGAGTGGGTGGAGTTAAGGTGAGTTAGGGTGAGAGTCCATAGAAGCCACCCAAGCCCGCCCATTTGAGCCCGCCCACTGCCGGCGGAAGTCAGACAGAAAAGGTTGCACGTGGCAGATGCAGAAGTGGGGAAGGAGAAGGGTTCAGAGCTTTAGCAGAAAGCTTGGGGATAAAGTAACTCTTTTATTTGCCTGTTCGCTGGGAGAAGTTCCCGCGACTCTGTTATGTGGCCAGGTTTACCGGTATCCACCCCTATCCGCCAGTGTAAGTGGTAAATGTATCTGCCCGTTTGTCCCATGGCTGTAGCCAAGAGAAAAATAAAAAATTAAAATAACAAACCGGGATCAGACTCCAATCTCGGGCGTCCCCGAGAGTGAAGAGAGATCTAAGAATCAGCTCAAGTCACCGATCCTCTTCGTTAAGGGATGGGAAGGGCTGCAGTGGCTGTGCTGCAGTTGGTCCATGGTGGACCCGAGACAGCACTGACCCCCTCGCCAGGAGTAAAAATGTGACTGCCATTGCCAGCACAGCCCGAGGACAACCCCCGGGGTGTCTGTCGCAAAGAATATAGCTCAGACTACAGCCGCGAGAACGGCGGACTCACTGTGGGGAAGAATCATGGCGCTAGCAGTAGTGGTAGCTGTGTGGGGGTCCAGGGGGGCGAGGGACGTGCACACGTGTGCGCACACGCTCACTATCTCGCTGGATGGGGAGGAGGCGGCAGGCACGGTTTCAGAGGGTTAGTCCATTATTGTCAGGGAGGGAAGCAGGGCAGCCACAGGCAGACATGGTGCTGGAGAGGGAGCTGAGAGTCCTACATCTGGATCAGCAGGCAGCAGGAAGAGAGTGTGCTACTGGACCTGCCTTGAACATCTGAGACCTCAAAACCCACCCTCAGTGACACCCCCAATGAAATGTTTTCCTTTGGAAGTGTTACCGTGGTGTTGGTGCATCTCCACAGATCTAGGAACCCTAAGGCAGAAGTCGGTACCAGGGACTGGGGTATTGCTGTGATAGGCCTGACCATGCTTTTATTTGGAGGAATGTGGACTTTGGAACTTTGGGTTAGAAAAGCAGCTGAATGCTTTAAGCAGAGCTTAATGGGCCTTCCTAGCAGGAGCATGGAAGACAGTGGTGCTGAGGGGGATTTGACTGTGATAGCCTGGCTCAAGAGGCTTCAGGGGAGAATATTAACATGTGGTCTAGAGATGTTCTTGTGGTATTTTGGCAAAGAATGTGGCTGCTTTTTGCCCTTGAATGAAAATCTGCCTGAGGCTAAATTGAAGAGTTTTGGATTGGTTGCATTAATAGAGGAAAAACCTCAAAACAGCCTCGTATTGACTCTGCCATGTGGTTATTAGTGTTCACTGTTATGCAGATACATAATAAAAAGGAGAATGCTGAGCAAGAAAAATACAAAGTGTACAGAAAGGGGGCACCAGGAAGTGGAATGGAGCTAAACCCCGTGTTCAGGGAGATGAACAGATTAAAGAAAATCCTGGTGTTCAATGGAATAAGGGGAGTGGTGACCTCGGGGCAAGATCCCACCCAGCTAAGCTTCCAACTTGTGAGAAGGAATTAAAGAAAAGTTTAGGGCCAGGTGTGGTGGCTCACACCTTTGATCTCAGCACTCAGAAGGCAGAGGCAGGAGGATCTCTGAGTTTGAGGCCAGCCTGGTCTCCAGACTGACTTCCAGGAAAGCCTAGCTTGGGCAGTGAAGGAAACTATCCAAAACAGAAAGCTGGTGAAGATGTAATTGAACAAGGGGGGCACGTTCCAGTCCCGGCCAGCGGGATCTTCAATGGAGACCCTAGAAGGGGGAATGGCGAACGAAAGGGACAAGAGACACAAAGAATTGACAGCAAGACAGTATTCTGATCAAGCTGCAAAATTTTCTTTTTCTCAGGCAGGTTTTATAGTAAGCAGACCAGGAAGCTTTCTTTGGGAAAAGATCAGGAGACTGTCGGGTTGCTAAGTAACCAACCAAGCAACCCAACCAAGCAACCCAACCACGAAACATTGTTACTAATGGTCACTGTAGCAGGAAGATAAGGAAATGTTAAGTTATTTTCTAACAACTCAGGACTTGTCCAGGCGTGTCACAAGTTTCTGGTTTAGTGGCTCAATGCTGGACAACAGAAACTTAACTCAGGCAGGCAGTGTGGCCTGGCTCTTAAAATTGTCCTTGGCAAGCAAGCAGCAGAACTTGGCAGCTTTGGCCACGTGATTCCAGCTTTAGAGTCAAGAATAGAAGAGCGGCATTATGGAATCTCCCTCTGTGACTAAGGAAAGCCACTGAGGCCAGGCATGTGTCAGGGCTGTCCCTGCATGGAGGCCTAAAGAGACCATTGTGTGAAGTTGTGATTGCTTTGTTGCCCTCAAAATGTAGGAGATGCACAGGCCAATCTAACAATCTCGGGAAACATGCCAACTGTGACAGTTAACACTGTCCACTAGCCAGGATTTAAACTGCCAATGAGACAAGCCCAAAGGATCGTCTAGATCAGGTTAAGTGAGTGGGAAGACTCTCCCCCCACTGTGGGTGTCTGCCTCCCAGGGGCTGGGTCCTGGACTGACTAAAGAGGAGAGAGCAGCTGAATACCAGCGTCCACTGCTGTCTGCTGCCTGACTGCGGATGCCATGTGCGCAGCTGCTCATGTTCCCACCATTACGCTGTTTCCTCCAGGACGGGCTGCATCCCCTCCACCTGTGAGCCAACACAAGCCCTTCCTCTGTCAGCTGCTTTCATCGGGTGTTTTTGTCACAGCAACGAGAGAATTAACATAGCAAACACCTCCTTTGGACCTTCCAAAACACCCCAAGCCTATGAACCCCAGAGACTGCACAAAACAATAGCATGGACCGAAACTCATGTGCAAAGGCCTTTTGGGTCCTTCTTTCTACCTGGCAGCGTAAGATAAAGGCTTTTCCAGGGTCGGATCAGCTCTCTGCCTTCAGCTGTATTTTGCGGGTCTCCCCGATGAAAAGGTCCCCAGGTGATGCGGTCCCATCACTTCTCAATGGACCTTGAGGCTTGAGCTACTTCCGGTTGTTCTTCTACCCCAGAGAGTGAAGAGTGGTGTTACATGCCTGTTATCCCAGCACTCAAGGGGAGGAGCTGGGAGGACCAGGAGTTCAGGGGCATCCTGGGCGACCTCGGGAGTTGGAAGATAGCCTGAGCTGTAAGAGACTCTGCCTGAAACAGTAGACAAATAGCCAGGCATGGCAGATGTCTTTCTTTTATGATGCTCTGAAGATATATCACAACCGAGGCAACTTACAGAAGAGCAAGTTTATTGAGACTAACAGTTTCATGGTGTGAGTCCATGACCATCATAGTTACGGAGAATGACAGCAGGCAGACAGGCAGACATGGCCTTGGAGCAGCAGCTAAGAGTTCACACCCTTATCCCTAAGCAGGAGACGGGGCAGGGGCGCTAACAGGGAATGGCATGGGCTTTGAAACTTCAAGCCCATCCTCTGTGACACACCTCCTCCAACAAGCCACACCTCTTAATCCTTCTCAAACAGTTTCACTAACTGGGGACCACATATTCAAATACTTGAGTCTATGAGGATCATTCTCATGCAGATGACCCATAGTGAAGCACACCTTTAATTCTAGTACATAGGAAGCAGAGGCAGGGGGATCTTTGAGTTCCAGTCCAGCCAAGGCTACATAGTGAGACCCTTTCTAAAAACCAAACAAATACCACCACCAATAAAGACAAAACAAACAAAAAACCCACAAGGAAACAAAACAATCCCCAAGAAGTGTCTATCCACATTTAAGTAGACTAGCAGCCTTTGTGTCCTTAGCTAATGAAATTGAAGAAGATATCAGAAAATGGAAGGCTCTCCCATGCTCATGGATAGGTAGGATTAACATAGTAAAAATGGCAATCTTACCAAAAGCAATCTACAGATTCAATGCAATCCCCATCAAAATCCCAACACAATTCTTCACAGACTTGGAAAGAACAGTACTCAACTTCATATGGAAAAACAAAAAACCCAGGATAGCTAAAAGAATCCTGTACAATAAAGCAACCTCCGGAGGCATCACCATCCCTGACCTCAAGCTCTACTATAGAGCTATAGTAATAAAAGCAGCTTGGTACTGGTATAAAAACTGACACACAGACCAATGGATTCGAACTGAAGACCCTGACATTAATCTACACACCTATGAACATCTGATTTGACAAAGAATCCAAAAATTATACAACGGAAAAAAGAAAGCATCTTCAACAAATGGTCCTGGCATAACTGGATGTCAACATATAGAAGATTGCAAATAGTTCTATATCTGTCACCTTGCACAAAACTCAAGTCCAAGTGGATTAAAGACCTCAACATAGCCAGGCAGTGGTTGCGAACGCCTGTAATCCCAGCACTGGGGAGGCAGAAGCAGGTGGATCTCTGTGAGTTCAAGGCCAGCCTGGGCTACAGAGCTAGTCCAGGACAGGCTCCAAAGCTACAGAGAAACCCTGTCTCAGAAAAAAAAAAAAAAGTCCTCAACATAAATCCAGTTACACTGAATTTGATAGAAGAGAAAGTAGGAAGTACTCTTGAACGCATTGACACAGGAGACTACTTCATAAATATGACACCAGCAGCACAGACACTGAGAGCAACAATTAATAAATGGGACCTCTCAAAATTGAGAAGTTTTGGTAGGGCAAAGGCCATGGTCAATAAGACAAAAAGACAGCCAACAGAATGGGAAAAGATCTTCACCAACCCCACATCTGACAGAGGGATGATCTCCAAAGTATATAAAGAATTCAAGAAGCTAGACATCAAAATACTGACCAATCCAATTTAAAAATGGGCTACAGAACTACACAGAGAATTCTTAAAAGAAGAATCTCAAATGGCTGAAAGACATTTAAGGAAATGCTCAATATCCTTAGTCATCAGAGAAATGCAAATCAAAACGACTCTGAGATACCACCTTACACCTGTCAGAATGGCTAAGATCAAAAACATTAATGACAGTCAATGTTGGAGAGGATGTGGAGCAAAGGGAACACTCCTCCACTGTTGGTGGGAATGCAAACTTGTACAACCACTGTGGAAATCAGTATGGAGGTTTCTCAGAAAATTGGGAATCGATTGGGCATATACCCAAGGAATGCTCAGCCATACCACAAAGATACATGCTCAGCTATGTTCATAGCAGCACTATTTGTAATAGCCAGAACCTGGAAATAACCTAGATGCCCGTCAACTAAAGAATGGATTAAGAAAATGTGGTACATATACACAATGGAGTACTACTCAGCAGAGAAAAACAATGACATCATGAAATTTGTAGGCAAATGGGTGGAACTAGAAAATATCCTGAGTGAGGTAACCCAGACTCAGAAGGACAAACATGTATGTACTCACTCATAAGTGGATATTAGATATAAAGCAAAGGACAATCAGACTGCAACCCTCAGATCCAAGGAGGCTAGTGGGGGGACCCTAGGATGACTGTGGCTTATAATAAGTTTTGGTTTTGTCCAATCACTGGACAAGCTTTAGTGAAACATTTCACTATTAGGATAAGAATTTGTACTGTATCAAGCTGATGAAAGGATATGCTGGCCATACTTCCAGGAAGGGAGGCTAAAATCTTTCTAGATTATGGATTAGCCTACAGAAAAATGTCTGCCGTATATCAAACAGTGAAAGGGAAGATGAATAGGAATCTCACACAGCTTAAGTAAAACATAGCTCTGTGAACAGATGAAGACAGGTTTCTTCTGTATCCCAGAATCTAATCAATATTTATAAGTATAATTCAGCTATCATTTGGCTTAAAAGGGCTTATTGGGAAATGTTATCATTTTTACTATTTTCTACAGAGAAAATATTTTCCAGTTTCAATAACTCTGGACTTTTGAATTATAACCTGTTTTTATGTTCAAGCTATCTGAGTATTATTTCTTCTGCAGTTGTATATAAAATATTTTTACATTCAAAAAAAGGACAAATACTATAGAATTGTATTACATGAAATATATAGAATATACAAATTCATAAAGACAGAAAGATTAGACATTATCTCAAGCTGTCAAAGAAAGGAATATAGAGCAGTGATTTCCTAAGTACAGAATTTCTGTTTTGTGTGATGGAAAAGCCCCACAAACAGACAGTAGGATCAGGACGTAATATCATTAATGTAATTAATCAATAGAATTAATGTAATTAATGAATGCCATAAATATAGTTATTGAATGAATACTGCAAATGTAATCAATGAATACCACAAATGTAATTAATATCATGAGTGTAATTAATGCATATCATGAGTGTAATTAATTTCTTGAATGTAATTCATGCCACTGAAATGTGAACTTAAAAATAGTTACAATTGCAAATATGATGTTAATTTAAAAAAATAAGGTGGAATGTAATCACCATACATTATATGTGTGTATGAAATTGAAGACAGAAAGTGGTGATGGGCCTGTGAGGATGCTGGACTAATGTCTATCAAATTGTGCAAACAGGCAGATAGTTTACTATGTGAATTATTTGTCAATAACGATTTTTATAAAGCATAAAAAATAAAAATTAAAAATTAAATTAAATTAAATTAAATTTTAATTAAAAATTAAAGAAAACTGAGGGTAACATGCGGAGTGGTTTAGAGTGCATATTGATCTTGACCCAGTTCAGTTCTCAGGGCCTATATTGGGTGGCCTGGGGATCAAACACACCCTCTTCTGAACTCCATAGGCACTTTACTCACATGTGCGTGCGCACGCGCACACACACACACACACACACACACACACACACACATTTTTAAAAGATAAGGCTGTTTTGGTCACCCTGGTCAATGAGATAATTTATCTCTAGTCTGCTTTCTGTTTCTGTGATAAACAAAAGCAACTTGGAGAGCAATGGGCGTGTCTCAGCTCACATTCACAGTCCATCACCTAGGGAGGTCAGGGCCGGAGCTCAAGGCAGGAAGGGCCTGTAGTGGAGATCTTGGCCATGGAGGATCTTGCTTATCGGCTTGCTTCCAGGCTCACCGGAGGACCACTTGCCCAGGGATGGCGCCGCCCACGGTGGGTGACAGTAGAGGGCTGGACCTCCACCATCAATTAGCAATCAAGAAAAGGCCACAGACTCTTGTATAACAGTAGAGGGACCAGGCTTAATGTTATACATCCCAGGGGCTCAGGAGAGAGAACTACGAATGGCGAGGACTATTTTCAGGAAATAGAACCTCAGCACACCGAGCTCAATAGTCCACTTGCTTTAATTCCTCTGGCATAACATCCTTTATACACAGCTTCAGTTCTGTTCTCGTGTCTAGCTCCTTTCTTGCCTGATTTCTCTCTATATTTATCTACTGCTTCCTCTAAGTTCTATCTTAATTCTCTTGTCTTAACTCTGCCTCATCTAGGTCCTTTTTATCTTGTTCTTACCCAGCTAGTACTTGCACATCTGGCTCTTCCTCATCTTCCATCTCGTTCCTCTAGTCCTCTCTTTTAGCCCTTCAATCTAGTTCTTCCCCATCTCAGTTTGTTCCTCTCAAGTTCTTACCCGTCTAGTTCTTCCATTCTCTTTTCTCTTCCCCGTCCTTCTGTGCCCTGGAAGTCCTGGTCTATAAAGCCAGGCTTCCAGGGTCAACCGGAGGGGTGATGAGAATTACATCGAGAGGCGATAACCGGTAATTATCATTTGCAACCCCAAAGGGAAGTGACCAATGGGGAAATGGATTAACTAAAGGCTCAATTCGGGTAATATCTAAGAAGAGGGATCTTATGTGCTCAACTATAAAACTCTTAAATGTGATTGGTAGAAAATGTTAAGAATCTATAAGTTGCGGGCCGGGCGGTGGTGGCGCACGCCTTTAATCCCAGCACTCGGGAGGCAGAGCCAGGTGGATTTCTGTGAGTTCGAGGCCAGCCTGGGCTACCAAGTGAGTTCCAGGAAAGGCACAAAGCTACATAGAGAAACCCTGTCTCGAAAAACCAAAAAAAAAAAAAAAGAATCTATAAGTTGCTAGGTCAATGGGAGAAAATAAAACTGTCTTCTTTTTTCCTGTGGCTCCTATCTGTCCAAGCTATCTGCTGTTTTTCTGCAGGGTGGGGGAAAGTGTGCTCAGTTGCTAGGCAACCTGTGCACAGCTAGATGCCTCTGGTGATAGTTAAAGGGAGATCTGGAACTGGAGGTAAGATTTGGGAAAGGACGAAGTAAAGCTTAATTGGCACATCCGCCAGGCCTTCTCAAACAGGTAGCCTGCATGCTTAAGTCTGTTCTTGGAGAGTACAGAGGTATCCCTGATAAAGTACTTTCCTCCATCTGGGGATGAACCTGGCCGGATGCTGCCAAAGATGATAATTACAGGGAGGCTTGAACTGGGGTTCTGGCTGAGCATAGCTGTCAGCGCAGAAGGTTATCTAAATATTCCTAGAAGTGGTTAGGTAAGGAGTTAGCGGTCTATAAAGTTAGTAAGGCTGTAAGAAAGGAGGGTTCAAGCTGAATTGTGTAAAGCTATTACTTAATGTCCACCTGACCTAGGCAGTGTCTCCTTGTGGAATTTACCTTAAATCAGGAGACTTTCATGTGGACTGTTATTACTGCTAGTCCTTGAAAGTGGCCAAGGGAGATACCTGATTCCAGAGAAAGCCTTTCCTAAGGCAGTTCTCCGAATACCTGGAATGTGTATGTCCAGAGAGTGATCGGTCCACACTGTTAGCCCTTCTTAGGGAAAAGTCAATTGGGAAAACTATGAAGGCACACATGATTTTCATAACAGAAGACAGCTGATATATAACAAGCCAAGTAACACCAAAAGCTCCTTGGGATTTGGCTTCCTCTGGAGGAATTCCCTGATTCCTCCAGGTAGTGACTTTGCCATAACCAGCTGAGTTCTTATGATATATTCCTGTGGCCAACCTGATGCAGCGAATTCCTCAGGCGAGAGCGCCTCTTCCCAGGTGTCTCTAAATTTGTGTCAAGTTGACAGAACCCTAACCAGTGCAGCCCCCTTAACAGACACAGTCTCTGCTTCAATTCAGATGAATGTCACCCCATGTGTCCTGGGCTACCCTGCCAGCTCAACTCCACATATCTATTCAGAAGACTCCACCTGAGTGAGGAGCCCAGGCCTGGGCTCAAGCTGAGACCCAACTTCTTTCTGGGCATAACAGACATGTCAGCTTCCTCTCTTCAGCCACCTCCAAAATTCCCATTAACCTCTCATCTCCCTGGTTTGTGGTGGTGGTGGTAGTGGTGGAGGTGGTGGTGGTGGTAGTGGTAGAGGTGGAGGTGGAGGTGGTGGTGGTGGTGGTGGAGGTGGTGGTGGAGGTGATGGTGGTGGTGGAGGTGGTGATGGTGGAGGTGGTGGTGGTGGAGGTGGTGGTGGTGGAGGTGATGATGGTGGTGGTGGAGGTGGTGGTGGTGGTGGTGGAGGTGGTGGTGTTGGTGGTGGTGGTGGTGGAGGTGGAGGTGGTGGTGGTGGTGGTGGTGGTGGAGGTGGTGGTGGTGGTGGTGGTGGTGGAGGTGGTGGTGGTGGTGGAGGTGGTGATGGTGGAGGTGATGGTGGTGGTGGTGTGATGTGGTGGTGGTGGTGGAGGTGGTGGTGGAGGTGATGGTGGTGATGGTGGTAGAGGTGGTGGTGGAGGTGATGGTGGTGATGGTGGAGGTGGTGGAGGTGATGGTGGTGGTGGTGGTGTTGTGATACCTCAGTAAAACCCCCCACTCTATCCCCTACAGACAAAGAGAAGCTTAAACCAGGATTCCTAAGTGTAGATAAGAACTTAGACCCCTTTTCCCCAGGTGGCTGTATCTGCTACAGGGACTTTGGAAAAGTCAGGATATTCGACCAAAAGACTAAAAAGGGAGGTGGGTTAAAATAAATTATATGGTCTGTGCCTTTAAGAACTAGCCTCATAAAGAAAGGGGAGGCTCCTTCTCCCCACCTCCCTGCTGTGAGTGAGAGGTTTGGAAGAGCCTCCCTGGAGACTTAGAAAACACCTTACTTTTGCATTCTGTACCTAAAGTATTCAGTGGCAGTTTTGGGGACTGTGATTTAGGCCAGGCCAGTTTCAAGTCCCCAGAAATGATGGCGCCAGCCCCAGGAACAAAAGAACAGAGTCAGGATGTCTGATGGTAACCAATTAACCACGAGATGCCCCTCTCCAGAGATAACAAGACCGGACCCCGGAGAGAAGTTGTAAAACTCCTGACAAGGCAAACAGACAAGCTAAAATAAGATAAAGTCCAGGCCCGGGAAAAACTTGACCAATCAAGGATGGACCCGTACTAACCCCCTCCCCTCTAAGAAATTTTATGGGTTTTGCCTATAAAAACTAACTTCCCCAAGAAAGAGGACTCCTCCATGCCTCACTGTATTGGATGTAGGGATGAGTCCCTGTCTAGACTTGTATCTGCAGAATAAACCTTGCTGTTGCATTCTGGACATCCAAAGGTCTACGGTGGATTCTTTGGGGGGTCACAATCTGGGCATAACATTTGGTGCGTTGGCCGGGAAACCCCAGAGACCCCACCGGGACCCTCAAGGGTCCAGAGGTTTATTGACATCTACCGGTAAGAGCGCTCTTTGTCTTGTCTCTGTCTCTGTCTTGTCTCGTTCGTTATGTTTTGCGCCGGTCGACTGATTTGTACTTCGAAGGATTTGTACTTTGCAGGCTCGATTTGTACTTTGCAGGCTCTCACTGGGACAGACGTGTCCGGACAGTGATCCTGGGAGGGAAAGAGAGACGTCTCATTCCCTCATTTGGGCAAGGGACCCCCTAGTCCCGAGCCATTTGGGGCCACCTCAGAGGTGACCATTTGATTTTGGGAGTCTCCTCCAGGGAGTGCTTAGGAGAGGAGCATCTTTGGGTACCTTTCCCCACGGTGGGAAAAAGTGCCACTTTGTATTTTGTCCCGGGAATTTGTTAGAGCCATTTTGTGGGTTTTTTTTTTTTTGTATGTTTTATTGTGGTCATTGTTACTTTACACTCTGTTTCTCTTCCAAGAAATAAGGTACATGTCTGACTGACAGGGATGTGAAAGCCCCCTGATGTCTGTTTGATCAAGGACAGAGATCCTCGAGTCTGGATTGTTTTTGATGTGATTGAGACTGGAGGGTCACTCTCCACAGAGCACATCAGGCTGTCATTGTTCTTGGAGCTTTGTTGGTTGTCTCATTGGGGCAAAGTTTTTTCGTGTGCCCTTGGTCTTGTATGTAGTGTGTTAACTGTTCTCATTGTTGACTTGACTGTGACGGACGCTATGGGACAGTCCCCTTCTTCTCCACTAGACCTTTGCCTAGCCCACCAGAAGGATGTGCGAGCCGCAATCGAGGGGCTTGCTTGCTGTGAGTGAGGCCATCATCATCTCAGTGCTGATGTGCTGGTACTTGAATTGTCTGTGTAAAGGTCATCTGTTTCTGCTACTCACCTCCCTCCCTCCCTAGCTCTCTTGCTATCAGGACTGCAGGCAGCTGGCTGCTCTCACGAGGGTGGGGGTGCGTGCTCTCCATACAGGCGGGCTAAGATTCTCATGTCCTGCTCTGGACAGGACAATGGCTGCCTGCAACTGACAACTGTGTGAACACTGAACAGAGAATCTGACTTTAGTCAGAGGAGTTAACAAAAACTTTTTTTTTCAGGAACACTGGCAGCCAAGGACATACTTTATGACCACTGCTCCCCCTCCCTTCCTTTACTGTGGTAACTTCAAGGTTTCTTCTGCCAGCCAGGAATTTCACTTGTTAACCCTTCTCTGTCCTGATATTGCTTAAAAAAAAAAAAAAAAAATGTTACCAGTTCAAGATACTAGGAAAATTATGCTTTTGTTTCCACAGAAAAACAAAAATTTACATGGGTTTTCGTCATTTGAGTTCAATGTGTTACAAATACTTGCCATCATTTAAAAAAATTGGTTTCAAATTATTGTTGATTAAGATAAAAGTTTAAATACATGATTTTTGATTTAAAAAAAAGCAGTTTAAGATATAAAAATTTAAAGGCTTAAACATGTCATGAGGGTTTAAATATATAATATTTTGGGTCTAAATAAATAGTTAAAAGATATAAAAATATAAAACTTTAAAGTTCAACTTTAAAGTTTAAATAAATTATAAGATTTAAATAAGGTTTATATAGGGTCTAAGATATAAAGATTTTATATAAAATGCAAGCTATTAAAATAAGTTATAAAGGTCTGGCTCCAAGAATAAAATGTCACTGCCTATGATTAATAAGCTACCATGGCTATGTTATAAGTTTAACTAACAGTTTCTTGTTTATGGTATAGTGCTGATGCAAATTCAGAGTTCTTCTTGTTATGGTATATGCATGTATTTCTGTTCTTGCTTAAAATATTGCAACTTTACAATACATTCTAGAGTACTGAGGGAAATCACAAGAAGGACTTTGGTAAGAGTTACTGTTTTAAAAAAATATATATATAAAATTTGTCTAGCATAAATGTTTGAGGGATCAAAGGAATGGACTAAAGGTACATAGAAGGTTGTAAAAGGTCAGAGGGGATATGATGTAAACTGTTTGTTATGGTTTCTTATACCTGCAAATACTGAATTTAAAAGTTAATTCTTATTTGTTTTCATCTTAAAAATGGCTAATGATTCTGCAGACTGCTTATATATGTATGTATACAGGCATGTGACTTAAAAATGAAAGCAAGCTTTAACTGTATGTATATATGTAACTTGGATCCAACTATGTGTATGTGTGCAAGTAATTATTGTTTAAAAAAAAAAAAAAAAAAAAAAAACGAGCTTTAAACAGCAACCACGTGGCTCCCTCCATCTTGGCTGGTGACCTCATGGGCAGCCATGTGGCTGGCAGCCATCTTTTACTAAGGTTATAAAGATCTACTCGGGTTAATACCTAATACTTATGTCTTTACCAAGTGTTCAACAGCAAGTTTCTAGAAAATTTAAATAGATGGCAACATATGTTTAATAAATAAGGTATTTAATTAATATTAAAGCTGCACATCAATGCTTTTATATACAGGGATATACCTTGCTCTGGCAGCCAAACTTTGCAACATAAAGGAATCATAGGAAACAGCTGAGATTTGCAAATGTATGGCAGGACTAGAGTTCCAAAAACAGTCTAGTTGCAGTGGTAAAAGACATTTGAGAGATCTCAGTCTTTTAAGAACAGTTTTTATAGTTAAAAACCAATGGCTTAAAAAATGTTTCTTCTTACCCAAGGTATGTTCAGGCTTCAGAATGTTATATAATGATATTTTATTTTGGTTTCTTTACTGAACCTGTATTTGATGCTAGAAGAGCTTCAACTTAAAAGCATTGTTTTTAGGCTACTTTTGTAGACTGTTAAAGAACATAAATAGTCATAAATAATTAAGTTTTTTTTTAAATTATAATCAAGATAAATAAATACTGATATAATATTACAGGGATATATTTACTTATTTACTCAGTCCTTTGCATATGTTTTCAGGGTTGAGTTTGAAACAAGTAACTAGAATCAAAGTTTGTCTATTCAGATACATTTGGACAGCCCTCATACTTCAGAGATCTGCAGAATATGGCATTTAAATGTTGATCTAAAAGCTTATTATATCAGACAGGCTTCCAATCCTAGCAGTGACCCAAGGTCTCCAAAGAAGATTACATACAAGGCACCACAACGTCTCTGCCTGGATCATGGCTACACTGACCACAGGGCAAGATGCCCCAATGCCTGGTTTACCCGAGAGCTACAGAAGGAAGTGGCGCATTTTTGAGAGCTGCTGATGGCTCAGGGACTCTCAGCCTCTGCCCTAAGAGGTCTAAAGGTAAAAGAGAACAGTCCTAGAGATGCTCTGTCAGTGGTATCATCTCCTCCCACCCCAGCTTCACCCTAGTCTCCTCCTCCACACAATGGGGAGCTGGAGCCCTCCTTCTCCCCCAGTGCTGAGCCCCACATTGGGCCTGAAGAGGCCATAGAGAGGCTACAAGAAACGGAAAAAGATTATTGCCAAGATAAATGAGACTTAAAAAAAAAAAAAAAAAGCCTCCTAAGACAAAAAGCCCTCAGAATGGAGAGAGAAACATTGCTGGCTAAGATGGGCATGGCTGTCTGAGAGGATGGCACTGTACTGTAAAAGACTCCCTACCTGGCAAATCTAAATAAAGACCCCTTGATATCTGAATGTCTTCCCTACCACATCAAAGATAATGTCACCAGGGTTGGCCAGGTAGATGTAAATATCAAGTTGACTGGACAGTTCATCTGGGAGCAACATTGTCTCTTCCGAAGCATCCCCCAGCCTGATGGAAAAGTGATGGTCACATTAGAGCCTGGTAAAGGAACTGATGGGAAGCTTGTGACAGAACTGCTGGTGCTGAAGTCAGGAAACAGGATCGTAATGGGCCGGATGGTGAAAAAAGATTGATGCTGTTATGACTGCTGCCTCCAACGCTATGGAGACCTGGGTAGGGATTGGTCCCTGTAATTTATAGGATTGGAAGCTTCTTGGTCTGCACTCAGATATTATCCTTCTCAGATTTCTGATAGTACTGATGGCTAGGCTAGCTCTAACTTTGTCAGCATGGGAGCATCAACCAGATCCTTCTGCAAGGAGATAACTAGCTTGTTAGTTCACTTTTACAACAAAAAAACTTCTAAGCTTTGACGATCTCAAAAAAAAAAATAATTTAAAATAAAATATGTTTCAGATTACTCTCTTGTTCTATGGTTCAGAGCTTAACATTTAGGAGCCCTGATGAGCTGGTAGAGCAATGACTACTTATTGTTCAGTTACAAGCTCAACATTTTAAATTTGTTTTAGATGTCATCTAAATATATGTAAATATAAACCTAAAAATGCTTCTCATGAGGCCAAAAATCTCTGTCCAATTTATACCTGGCTTTCTGGACAGAAGAAAAATATACAAGCTTTTAACCCAAATCTGTAGTTCTTGTTGGGACTCAAAGGTATGAGTCCACTTCTGCTGTTTTACAGATACCCATTACCTGCTTTGTTTACAATATGGATTTCAGTACAGATTAGTAATACTAACGTATCTAAAACTTTTATGTCATTTTGTAAGTAGGCCTCAAAGGATCAAAAGAGTCATAAAACCTAGACCCACTTCACGGAGGTCGGAAGGACCCCAGATAAGTATTCCTAAAGATAGTATTTTCCTCTCATAGTTTTGGGACTAGTGCTTTTCCCATTACTAAAGATATGGACCTAGGGGTTCCAAATAAGTTCATAAATTTTAACTTCTATTTCTAGTTTAAATTTGTCTCAACAGATCTCCATTTGGCTGGCAGTCACCTCCAAGCTTCAGTTGCTGACTACATTGCTCCAGACGACTGTGAGCTCCAGACTTGCTAAAAGCTGACGTGGACCAGCCCAGCTAACATGATTCTTCCCTGTCTCTATGGGGTCAGGCAGCTACATGCTTTTGACAAATGCCCCTTGCCCAGTCTTTGACCAGCATTTCAGCTTTCTGCCCCACGCCCGACAACTGCGCCCCAGTGCCAGCTTGAAGCAGTTCCAGAAGAAAACACTTCGTCCATTTTCCCTCTTCAGTAAGGCTGAAATGCTGGGTCAAAATAGCTCCCTAACATAGAGGCAAGTCTAATAGGGCCCACTGTGATCCTCATTATCTTACTCAGGCCCTATATACTTAACAGACTAGTACAATTTATAAAACAGAGGCTAGGCAGCATATAACTCATGGTACAATGGGGTTATACACAAGTCAGGACCACTGAATACGAGTCATGTGCAAACCCCGAAGTGAGAACATGGGAATCTCTTAAATTAGAGCAAGTTAGGGGCTCATGATTGAGCCCCTCTAGGAACAAAGAAAGGGGGGAAATGTGATACCTCAGTAAAACCCCCCACTCTATCCCCTACAGACAAAGAGAAGCTTAAACCAGGATTCCTAAGTGTAGATAAGAACTTAGACCCCTTTTCCCCAGGTGGCTGTATCTGCTACAGGGACTTTGGAAAAGTCAGGATATTCGACCAAAAGACTAAAAAGGGAGGTGGGTTAAAATAAATTATATGGTCTGTGCCTTTAAGAACTAGCCTCATAAAGAAAGGGGAGGCTCCTTCTCCCCACCTCCCTGCTGTGAGTGAGAGGTTTGGAAGAGCCTCCCTGGAGACTTAGAAAACACCTTACTTTTGCATTCTGTACCTAAAGTATTCAGTGGCAGTTTTGGGGACTGTGATTTAGGCCAGGCCAGTTTCAAGTCCCCAGAAATGATGGCGCCAGCCCCAGGAACAAAAGAACAGAGTCAGGATGTCTGATGGTAACCAATTAACCACGAGATGCCCCTCTCCAGAGATAACAAGACCGGACCCCGGAGAGAAGTTGTAAAACTCCTGACAAGGCAAACAGACAAGCTAAAATAAGATAAAGTCCAGGCCCGGGAAAAACTTGACCAATCAAGGATGGACCCGTACTAACCCCCTCCCCTCTAAGAAATTTTATGGGTTTTGCCTATAAAAACTAACTTCCCCAAGAAAGAGGACTCCTCCATGCCTCACTGTATTGGATGTAGGGATGAGTCCCTGTCTAGACTTGTATCTGCAGAATAAACCTTGCTGTTGCATTCTGGACATCCAAAGGTCTACGGTGGATTCTTTGGGGGGTCACAATCTGGGCATAACAGTGTGAGCGTGTGTGTGTGTGTGTGTGTGTGTGTGTGTGTGTGTGTGTGTGTAGGAGAGCCTGCAAAGGCCTGAGTAGAACCTTGGATCCTGTGACTTTTTATTATCAATTTGAGACTCACCTGGGAAAAGGGAATCTCTCTTTTTTTTTTTTTTTTTTTTTTTTTTCTTTTTTTTTTTTTTTTTGAGACAGGGTTTCTCTGTGTAGCTTTGCGCCTTTCCTGGGACTCACTTGGTAGCCCAGGCTGGCCTCGAACTCACAGAGATCCGCCTGGCTCTGCCTCCCGAGTGCTGGGATTAAAGGCGTGCGCCACCACCGCCCGGCTGGAAAAGGGAATCTCAACTGAAGAATTGCTTCCCTCAGACTGGCATGTAGACATGTCTGTGAAGCATTCTCTTCATTAATGATGAATGGGAGAGGTCCAACCCACTACGGCTGTACCGTTCCTAGATGGTGGGTCTGGGTTATATGAGATGTAGGGCCCTGGCCCCCCATTTTGGGTAGCTGTTGCCTTGCTTGCTGACCTTGACCAGATGTCCTCCCTATGCTGATTCCCTGCCAATTTCCTTCTTCCTGAACTCTCACCGGAGGCTCTTTGTTCCTGTATCCTGCATTTGGTGCAAACAGCTTAGATGCAAGAATGTAGAACCTTGGGTAGTGAACTTCTGCCCTCCGGGGCTCCTCCATTGTGCTGTAAGCCTGCATTTAAGGTTTCCTCCCTCCTTCAATAAACGGCATTCGGCATTCTGCTAGGGTCTCTATTTTTTGATCCATAGCCCCTCACTCGGACATGGTGAACAGGTGGTGGTAGCGTGGGTGCTACCGCAACACATGGAGGTTCCACGGGGATCCGAGAAAGCAGGGACATGCCGATGGACACCCGAGGAAGGCTGGCCAGCATTTCAGAGAAAAGAGAAGGTAAGGGTGAATTGTCATGGGTGCGATAGGGCACCACCGGTAAGGGCAAGGCATCTAAAGATTTCATGAAAATATAAAAGGAAATCTTGGAAAGAAAGGAAATTTCCTGTTAGAAAAGGGAGAAAATTTTTAATCAAGAAAATAGGATTTTCCCGGTAAAAGGGGGAAAATTTTTGAAACTAGGCCTAAAGATTTTGAGGCCCTGTAGAGGAAGGATGGAGGAAAGAGAGAAGCCTCTTTCCAGTGGTTATGGAGGAAGAAAAGCCTCTTTCCAGTTTAAACATTTTCAGGATAGCTGAAACTCTGAGCTCCTTCTGCCTGCCAGGGCAGAGCCGCAGCATCTGAATTACAAAGAATCGGCAGGTGGACCTCACTGCTGCTGGCTGAACAGCAAGCGAGCCCAGAGCTTAGAAGTTTGGCTGTCTGTTTGCTTGACTTTGGTTCTAATGTTTTTTATCTTTCCCTCAGAGTGGGAATAATTCAATATTTAGGATTCCTTTGTGGGAAATGTTTTCTGTCTTTTCCCTTATGGTGGGAATAACTCATTATTAGGTAGTCCCTTCGTGGGAGTAAGACTAAGTTTAAATGGGAGTGCGCATGTGCTGGCCTGGGCGGTGCGGGCCTGGGCGGTGGGTGCGGCAGTGCACAAGAGATAGCCTGGAGCAGAGGGCAGGCAGGTACAAGGGGAATGGACTTGGGGGGGCGCGGGGGGGGGGCCGGTCAAGAGAGCAGAGGCCAGGGAGGGACTGACACTGGACTGACACTAAAAGTTTAAACGGGCCCAACTTCCTGGTGAAAAATGGTTTCAGTCAGGACATGGAATGCTAAGTCAATGCTGTTTGAATTTCCAGGGATATTAATCATTCATTGTATAAAGGATGGTCTGTTCTTTTGATTGTCTTAATAAATGTTTGAATGAATGTTTAATTTTCATGGTAGATAAACTAAAGGAACAGAATTCATAATTTTGAACTATATATTAGGTATGTTCTTGTCTGTTGATCATTACTGACCAGTAAATAAAATACAGATAAATTGTTTGATCCACATTATTAATAATTGGCAATTTACATTAATGTGTTACTTGGGATCTATAAAAAAGGATCCTCTTTTTAAGATTTTATAAAAATACTCAAGAGTATTACCTAAAGTTACCTCTTCAAATCCTATAGAGATTGTATTTAATGCTTTTATAATTGGCATATGTAAAAAGGACCATGGAAATGGAAGCTGGTGATAGAATTGCTCAATTATTATTGCTTTCCATATTTTAAATGCAAAATGGTGCCTATATGTAAAACTGGAGGCTTTGGAAGTACAGGAGAAAAGGTGTTTTGACAAACAGTTATCAATGATAAACAGCCTAAAATAAAAATAAAATTACATGGGATTGATGTTGAAAGATTACTGGATTCTGGTGCTAGATATATCTATAATTTCACAAGAATCCTGAGATCTCAACTGGCCTCTACAAGAAGTCAGGAAAATGGAGGCTATTACAAGATCTTAGAGCTGTAAGTAAAACCATGCTTCTCATGGGAGCAACACAGCCTGGCTTGCCTGCCCCTGTGGCAATTCCTAACATTGACATTTAATTGTGATTGACTTACATGGATGATATTTTATTGGCTGCTAAAGATAAAAAACTTGTTTTTGATGCCTTTTCTAAATTACAAGAGGTTCTTAGCCTGGCTAATTTACAAACAGCCCCAGAAAAGGTACAGGTATCCTTTCCCTATCATTATTTAGGTCATGAATATTTTGTTTTTCCCATTCACCTACTGGAGTGCTTTGGCAAACAGATCCTATTCTATGGGTACATCCCCCAGCTTCTTCAGTGAAAACCATTACTCCTTATCCTTAGGCTGTTGCTCAGATTACATTTAAGGGAATCAAGATCAGTGTTCAAACTTTTGGTAAGGAGCCAGATATTGTGGTGACCCCATACACCAAGTCTCAAATAGCATGGTTGCAAGCTAATGATAATGATTGGGCCATATTGACATGCTCCATGCAGGGTCAGCTTGATACTCACTAACCCTCCAGTGATGTGTGCAATTTTTAAATTGCTTCCTGTTATATTTCCCAAGGTAGTACAGATGACTCAAGCCCATGTGGTATATACTGATGGCACTTCATGTGGTTTTGCTGTGGTGGTTTCTGGTAACATATTAAAGAGAATGAAAGTCCAGGGCACTTCTGCCCAGATGGCAAAGGTACAGGCACTGTTGCTTGCTTTACAGATGTTTTCTGATGAGAGTGTAAATATTTATACTGATAGCCAATATGAGGTACATACAGTTATGCCTTTAGAGACAGCAGCCTACATACCATCCATTTCTCCCATTCATGAATATTTATTGCAAGTGCAAGGACTCATATGGTCCCGCTCACATAACCTTTATGTGGGCCATATTAGAGCTCATATTCAATTGCCTGGACCTCTAAGCGAAGGTAATCAGAGGGCTGATGCCATTACTCGTATGGCTGTCACATTAGTCTGTTCTGCCTTTGATAAGGCTACATCAACGTTATCATCTTATTGCTGGATCTCTTCATCATCATCCGGGCATAACCCAGGAACAAGCCATCCAGATAGTTAAATCATGTCCTATTTGTGTTGAATTTTTACCTGTTCCTCATTTGGGAATTAATCCCTGAGGACTTTTACCTAATCATGTGTAGAAGATGGATGTCACACACGTGCCTTCCTTTGGAAAATTACAATATGTCCATGTGTCTATTGATACATATTCCTCCCTAATTTTTGCCTCTGCCCATTCAGGTGAGAAGGTTAAAGATGTAAAGAATCATTGTTTTCATGCCTTTCCTTATATGGGAATGCCAAAATGCATAAAAACTGATAATGGTCCTGCCTACAGCAGTAGGGGATTTTCAAAATTCTGCCAAGATTTTTCTATTATTAATAAGACTGGTATTCCTTATAATCCTCAAGGACAGGCTATAGTAGAACACTGCCATCATACCTTAAAAACACATTTTGCTGAAGTAAAAAGGAGGGAGCTAGGGGCTCATCTCTCCTCTCCACATTCTATTCTTTCCCTTGTTTTATATTTTTTAAATTTTTTATCGGTGGATTCTGTTGGAGCATCCGCTGCAGATAAGCACTGGAGGGCTCCTGTTGCAAATCATCCTCTGGTGTGATGGAAAGATCTTTCTACTGGCACTTGGAGGGGACCCAATCTGGTGTTGGTGTGGGCCCAGGGATCTGTTTGTGTCTTTCTGCAGGAGAATGAGGGGCCTCTTTGGGTTCCTGAGCACTGTGTGTGCCCTGTGGCTGCTGCTGAATCCTAACATGGCAGAGACCTATTGGGCCTTCGTGAAGAACTCTCCCCTTCTGATGCCAATGGGGATTGAGAGCCCAATGTGGCCCGCCTTGGCAAGCATTAATGTAAGCCTAGGAACTATAGCCATGCGGATGGATTCTTCAGAAGGTAATGTACAGTAACTTTTTTCAAAAATGTTGAGAACATGTCACCCAGACACCTTGGAGATTAAGGATAACCCTGAAGGTCACTGACCTCCAACAGTAACATGCAGCTAAGCCTTTTCATTTTCGCAATTCTCTTCAAGCTGGTGTAGTACCTACTTTTCAGGAGTAGCTCTGTGCAACATTTATTGGCCTCCTGAAATTCATCTAGCCTCTTTTGAAGATACCTTAAAATTTGTGAGCCTGAGTGTAGCCATTATGAGACCATTAGTCCTGCTCCTTGTGTGCTGTCTGTTTTTTTTATTTTTTTATTTCTTTATGGTTCTTAGTTGTTCTTTTGCAGAGCTGCCAGCTTAAGTTGTGCTGGGATCAAGAAAAATGGGCCTTGGTGGTTCGTGTTCCTGGAGTTGTGTCCATGCCAGTGGTTGCCCACACACTACAGAAGAGAATTTGACATTGCTGCTGCCATTGTTGCTGTTATAGCAGTGGTGGTCACTGCTGCTATTGTTTCTGGGATTGCTGTAGCTACAGTTTTCCGCCTTACTGCAGGTTAAGCGCACACACCAGGAACCCGCCAGTAACTCAAACCGGCAGCTGCCGCTTATTTGAGAGATACAATTAGGAAGCTGTTTTTAGCTCCATTTTAGAATCTTTTTTCTCAAGTTTTAGGTGGAAACTCTTGCCCCACATTGGGCGCCAGATATAGATGTAACCAACTGTCTTATTAAATAAGAAACACAGAAACAATGCAAAAGAGAAAGCCGAGAGGTCAGAGCTCAGAGCTGAAATCTCACCCTTCCGCCTGCGGTGTCCCAGCTTCCCGAATCAGGGCTCTATTTCCTGTCTGTTAGTCTATTTAAAGAGACAGAACAAGCCACAGCTATCTCACCTCACCAGTTCCTCAGCTGGTCCTGTTTCCTCAGACTGGAAGCTTCTGTGTCCTCATCCCAATAGCTCTCAGCTGAACTGTCCTTCCGAAGTTGCTTTTGGTCATGGTGTTTATTAAGCAACAGAAAGCAAATTAGGAAATACTGCCTGGAGCTGGAGTTACAGGCAATTGTGAGTCACTCAGTGTGGGTGCTGTGAACCAAACTCTAGTCCTTTGCAAAGGCAGCAAGTGCTCTTAACTGCTCAGCCAGCTCTCCAGCCCCATGAACTTAATCTTGATCTACTTCTAATTTACAGACCCCAGTCATTTCTCTTATGCTGTGGATGATTGATTGATAAATAAAATGCTGATTGGCAGGTAGCCAGGCATAAAGCATAGGCAGGACAAAGAGGGAGGAGAATTCTGGGAAGTGGAAGGCTGAGGCAGGGAGACGCTGCCAGCCACGGTGATGAGAAGCAACATGTTAAGGTAATGGTAAGCCATGAGCCACATGGCAACTTATGGATTAATAGAAATGGGTTAATTTAAGATATAAGAACAGTTAGCAAGAAGCCTGAGCCATTAGGCCATACAGTTTGTTTACTTGGGTCTGTGTGTTTACTTGGGTCTGAGAGGCTGCAGGAGCTGGGTGGACACAGGAATATTCCAACAACACTCTTAGGTGCCACAATAGCTCTTTTTTACATTAAACAAGCAAGCAAGCAAGCCAAATTAAAAAAAAAAAACATTGTTCTATGCCAGGTGTGGTGGTGCACACCTTTAGTCCCACCACTTGGGAGGCAGAGGCAGGTGGATCTTTATAAGTTAAAGGTTAGCCTGGGCTACATGGTGAGTTCAGAACAGCAAAAGCTACATAGTGAGATCCTATCTTAAAACAAACAAAAACCAACAAAACAAGATACTGTCCCCAGTCTGGAATCCAATCCAGGGTCAAGTTTGTGCCAGTTCTCAGCCATCCGCCATAGCACTGACATTGTGGAGGTCGGACTACTTATTCCTTAGAATTCCTGTTTGGTAGCTGGGCGGTGGTGGCACATACCTTTAATCCCAGCACTAGGGAGGCAGAGGCAGGCAGATCTCGGTGAGTTGGAAGCCAGCCTGGTCTACAGAGTGAGTTCCAGGACAGTCAGGACAGTTACACAGAGAAACCCTGTTTCCAAAAACCTAACAAGAAAAAAAAAAGAAAAAGAAGAGAAAGAGAAAGAAAGAAGAAAGGAAGGAAAAGAAAGAAAGAAAAAAGAGAAAGAAAGAAAGAAAGAAAGAAAGAAAGAAAGAAAGAAAGAAAGAAAGAAAGAAAGAAAGAAAGAAAGAAAGGAAAAACAACTGTTTGGGCTTGTGTGGTGGTGCCTCTCAGGTAGAATTAGATGCCCTATTCTGTTCCCGATTCCCAGCAGGCTTCAGGGAATGCAGTACTGAACGTTTTCAGGATCTCTCTGAGTGAGTGTCACTGTTTGGCTGGAGGGACATCACAGTGTATTAGACACCTTCACTTAAATGAGTGAAAAACATTCCAAAGTCAGGTTTACCATTCAAGAACTCTAAAAACTGGAGAGATAGCCCATCAGTTAAGGGCACTGGCTGCTCTTCTAAGAATATGGCTCTCAGCATACATATGGCAGCTCACAAACACCTGTAACTCAAGTCCCAGGGGATCCAATGCTGTTGTGGAATATTATTTTAAGATGTGTTACATTTGTTTATGCTGTATGACATTTGTTTTAAAGATGCAAAGATGTGTTGCATTCTTTTATGTTGCATTTGTTTAGCTTTGTAAAGCTGTCTGTGTTACTTTAACTGTCTAAAACACCTGATGGTCTAATAAAGAGCTGAACGGCCAATAGTGAGGCAGGAGAAAGAATAGGCGGAGCTGGCAGGCAGAGAGAATAAATGGAAGGAAAAATCTGGGATGGGAGATCAAAGAGCTCGAGGAGGAGGGGACTCTAGAGGCCAGCCACACAGCCAGACACAGAGTAAGATTTACAGAAGTAAGAAAAGGAAAAAGCCCAGAGGCAAAAGGTAGACGGGATAATTTAAAGTTAAGTAAAGCTGGCAAGAAACAAGCCAAGCTAAGGCTGGGCATTTATAAGAAAGACTAAGCCTCTGTGTGTGTGATTTATTTGAAATCTGGGTGGTGGGCCCCCAAGACCAAAGACCAAAGAGTAAAGAGAACAACACAATGCCCTCTTCTGAAATCCACGATTCTCAAGGGAACCGAGTGCTCACATGGCTCATGTATGTGGTGCACATGCCAACAAAGCACTCGTGTAAAATTTTTCAAAAAAAATTAAAAAAAAAAAAAGAGAAATTTGGGTGTCTTGTTTTTCACTATTTTAACTCAATAATAAAATGTATGTGTGTTTATGGCATGGGTTTTTAGTGTGTGTGTATGTCTCCTGTGTGATAAGGACCATTCAGAGACCTGTGGGATGAACAGACAATGTAAACCGGTGGATAGAGATGGGCCAGAGCCTTTGGTTGCTAGGGAAAGGCCTATGGCTTGGAAGCTGCTGAGTACTAGGCTCTACTCCCATCATGAACTGAGTGCTCACGGAGGTTCGGTCGTATGCCAGGTGTGGTTCTCGTGCCTTGCCTTCTCAGTGAGAGCAGTGACATGTGGGCAGACTCGGTCCTGGGGGCCAGCATGGTGGTCGATATCAGCTTATACCTTGGAAGGTAGTACGTCCTGCACCTTCCTCATGGGTGGGCTGCTTAGGACCTGTGTCCACACAGCCGGAGGGTCCCAGGTCCCCAGGCTACTGTGCGAAGTGCGCGTGTGTGTATGAGAGAGAGAGAGCTCTGTGCCCACAGCTGGGATGTGTAGTCCACTACCTCATTTATTGACAGACAACATTGCTATCTTGACACCATCTGAGACCATCGTCCCTGGGAGGTCAGCTACACCGCTCCCAAGCATGATGGCTCCACAGCGATAGAGGGGGCTCTGTGTCTCTTAGGAACTGGGGCTGTGCTAGACATCCATATGGGCACACTAAAACTGTGTCCACATCACAGAGTCAGGGGGCCTTGGGCACAGCATCCAGACTGCTGGAAGACGGGCTTCTGAGGTCGACTGTGCCTGTCCAAGGCCCAGTGAGGGCCCTCACAAGAGTTTGGACTGGGTTTTTGCAAATCCATCTTCTGCTTTGGTGAGGCAGGTACTAGCTTGGTGCACATCACCACTTACTGAAAACAGGTGACGTGGTCACTGCAGAAGCCTCGAGATGCCTGTCACTTCTGTCCAGCGCTGAGGAAGTCCAGATCACTTGCTGCGAGGGTCATGAGCTCTGGTGCCTCGGGGATAGGTAAGGATGAACCTGTTCCCATTTTGCCAACAGGGTTGAGGGTACTAAGGAAGAAGGTCTCTCCGGGAATCTTGCCTAGGAGTAGAGTCTGGCTTTTGTCCTGGGCTCTGAAGGTGAGTCTTCTCTGGGAGTGTGCAGGCCACTGGTTGGCCACGTTGAATATATTTTCTGTCTTTTTAGAGGATGAAGGCTCTTCTTCTACGATCTCGCAGATAATGTGGTCATCCAGGTACCACCAGTGGTACAGTGTCGGCACGGGAATAGGCAGGAGTGCCAGGATGCTGAGGAAGGTGACCCAGCTCAGGACTATCTTCTGGTAAGGCTGCTTCACTTCCTGGCCCTGGGAACAGGGACAGCAGACCACCAGGGGGAGGGCTCAGTCTGGGTGCAGTGTCCCCAGATCCCTGCTTCACTTCCTGGCCCTGGGAACAGGGACAGTAGACCACCAGGGGGAGGGCTCAGTCTGGGTGCAGTGTCCCCAGGTCCCCGGGGCAGGAGATTCAGCTGAGGGCTCAGTCTGGGTGCTCAGGGTACAGGGTTCCCCAAGTCCCTGGGGATAAGAGATGCAGGATGGGAGGGGGGGGGGCTGAGTTTATGTGATTGGGGTTTGGTGTCTCCAGGTCCCTGAGGGTAGGAGATACAGGGTGGGGTGCCCGGCCTCCAGGTTCCCATGGGCAGGGCCGTACCATACTGTTATTCCAGGCGATATAATTGAGGGGTTCCCTGTGATAGAGATTCAGGAAGTAGATGATGAACAGAGAAAGCAGTGTGGGCAATGTCACGTAGCTCCACAGGAAGGTGAAGGGCGCCCACACCAGGCGGCCCAGCTGGCCAAACATCTCAGCCCTAAACCTGGATGAAGGAAGGAGGTGACCCTCAGGACATGAGGGCCTGGGCGTAGGTAGACCTTCCATCTCTGGCTCTCTCAGAAACTCCTGATGTTTGGTGTGGGGTCCCAGGCCCTCCCTGGCTCTGGGCCGTGTTTTGTCATCCCATGAGAATAATTCAGTCCACGGGACTGTACCACCACAGCCCTTGGCCTTCAGTGTGCTTGAGACTGCATCTTCCTGTAGCATCTGCCTGCTCTCTGAGGACCTCGACTCCCATGGAGTGCCTGTGCACCCTGAAGGCCTAGGATGGCTTTGGTAGCTAAGCAACTCCCCCGGGATTGGAAATCACCTCCTGATTCCATAGACCCAAGCCAGAGAAAGGTTCTGGAACACCACAATGGTGACGAGGACCATAGGGACCAGGTGGTCATCGAACAGCAACACCATGTAGCTTCCGGGGCGGCTGGTGAAGACGATGCTGCCCAGAAGTCCTCCCAAGCAGACAACCACTAAGGGTGGAGGTGGATGGAGCTACATTGGGGTTTGTGAGTTGGGGTCCATGTGAACCCTGGGTGCTTGGGGTGAGGTAGGTACGGGGAAGGTTACAGGGTAGGGCTTTTGTACCTGGGACCAGCTTGGGATACTTTGTGAAGGTGGGGATGTTGTTCTGCAGGGGAGGCACGATGCCCTCCAGGAGCATTATCATGGTGCCCAGACCTGTGATGACCAGAACCATGAAAAACATGATGGCCCAGAAAGAGGAACCAGGAAACAATGAGGCGACTTGAGAGAAGATCACGTATGCCAGGCCAGGGCTCTCCATGACCTGTGGGGAGAAGGGCTCTGAGGCAGTGCAGTGTCTGGATGGGATGGGGTTGGTATCAGACTTGACTAGTAATGTCTGCCATGGGTAGAGACAGACAGACACTCAGCATGGAAACTGAAGGTAAAAGTGTTGAAAGTTGGCCCTCCTTGGCTGTGTGGCCTCCATGGTCTTGCCCCACCCCGATGTGAGCCGCAGCACACAGATGTGGTGGCAGAGCCATGACTAGCACTGTTGGCTGCCGTGAGGCTGCCAGGCTGGCCTCCGTGACAGACGCACCTTCTCCTGCACCAGGATGCTGCAGGGCAGGGATAAATGCACCACCTCTTTCTGGAGGTTCCTGGGGAGCTGGCTGACCCAGGTCAGGTATTCCTGTGGCGGTCTGTGGATGATGTCTTTGGGGAGCCAGGAGGTCTGGGGTAGCACGCCTTCGTCTATCATCCTGATCAGATTGGAGACATTTCTGATAGGGCAGGGAGAGAAAAGAAGACAGGCAGAGAAGGCTGGTTCGTTAGCCATGGCCAACAAGGAGAATGAGGACCAAGTGTGGTGAGATTGTCTGCAAGTCCGAGGTCGGGGGCCGTATCTTTTGTGTATGTGTGTGTGTGGCAATCTTTGTGTTGTTTTTGTTGAGACAGGGTTTCTTTGTGTAGCCCTGGCTGTCCTGGAACTCGCTCTGAACTCAGAGATCCACCTGTCTCTGCCTCCCCAGTGCTGGGGCTGAAACCAACGCCACCAACACTGGCTTTTTTGCCTTTAACTTAAAAAAGATGAAAAGGAAACAAACCAGTGGCCCAGCAGTTCAGAGCGCCCGCTGCCTTTGCGAAGGACACCTGACGCTCGCAGCCCTTTCCAAGTCCAGCTGGGGGCTCCGGTGCCCTCTGCTGGCTTGCCCGGGCCAAGCATGCAGGTAGTGCCCTGAACTCACACAGGCACAGACAGAGACAAAGAAATAATATTCTTGGAAAATCTAAAGAGTCTCAGTATGGATCCGTGGCTGGCCTGGGACTCACAAAGATCTGCCTGCTTTTGCCTCCCGAGTCTGGGATTAAAGGCGTGCGCCACTCTGCACAGCAATTTTTTATTTATTTTTAAATGAACATAATAATAAATTCTAATTTTTATGTGTATGGGTGTTTTGCCTGCATGTATGGCTGTGCATCATGTACATGCCTGGTGCCTAAGGTGAGCCGAGGGTGTTGGGTGCCCTGGTAATGGAGTTACAGAGGGTTGAAAGCCACCAGGTAGGTGTTAGACTCAAACCGTGGTCCTCTGGGAAAGCAGCCATCATTCCTAACTACTGAGCCAGGGGTTCTCAACTTGGGGATCACAGCCCCTTTGGGGGGCAGCGCCAAATGACCTTTCACAGAGGTCACCTAAGACAAATATTTATATTAGAAAACAAATATTTATATTAGAATTCATAACAGTAGCAAAATTACAGTTATGAAGTCTCAATGAAAATTATTTCATGGTTGGGGGTCAGCACAAAATGAAGAACTGTATTAAAAGGTTGCAGCATTAGGAAGGTTGAGAACCATTGATAACTGGGCCATAATTTAATTTCCTCTTTTTTTTTTTTGTTTTGTTTTTTTCCAGACAGGGTTTCTCTGTGTAGCCCTGACTGTCCTGGAACTCTCTCTGTGGACCAGGCTGGCCTCGAACTCAGAGAGGTCCACCTGCCTCTGCCTCCCAAATGCTGGGATTAAAGGTGTGTGCCACCACTGTCCAGATTACTTCCTTTTCTTATAAAACCACATTGTATCATGAGAACCCATCCTAGTGACCTCTTCTGATTTTAATTGACACTCTCAAACATCTGCCTCCAAATAGCATCAACACACAACTCTGGGGAGTGTTTGTGGGAGTGTGAATGTAACTGGCCCCGTAATCTCATGGGGAGTGGCACTATTAGGAGGTGTGGCCTTGTTGGAGGAAGTGTGTCACTGTGGGGGCGGGCTTTGAGGTCTCTTTCGCTCAAGCTTCCCTCAGCGTGACACCACAGGACAAGTCGACTTCCTGCTGCCTTCCGGTCAAGGAGCAGCATGCCCAGCTCCAGCACCGCCTCTGCCTGCACGCCGCCATGCTCCCCGTCATGACGATAATGGACTGAACCTCTGAAACTGTGAGTGAGCCACCCCGATTAAATGGGTTTGTTTGTTTGTTTGTTTTGTTCTTTACAAGAGTTGCCGTGGTCGTGGTGTCTCTTCCCAGCAATAGAACCCCTGACCGGAAACTGCAGCAGCCACGCCTTTTTCACTGGTACCTAGTACTCCATTAGTTGATGGCTAGGCTAATTTTTTTAAATGAAATCTTATTGCTAGGGTTTCAGATTGCAATTACACACCTGCCTACTGGGAGACAATGTCAGTCACCGCTTAGGTCACTGTGAACAAAGCTGAGACTCAGATGTCTGTCACTAGGTGAGCAGTGGCAGTGGGCAGGAGTCGCAGGGCAGGTGATTTGACTTTGAGAAGTACCTGTCTCCAAAGACAGTGGAATTGTTTCGCGCATCCACCAACAAAGCCCAAGGCTTCCTGTAGCTTCCCATGCACACTGGCTCTCACTTAGTCAACTGTAATCCCGGCAGGCATGGCGGTGTGGCCTCATTGAGGTTTTACTTTCAGTTTCTCAGATGTAAGCTTGCTATTGTGGACCTGCCTGTCATCTCAGCATTCAGGAGGCCAAGAGAAGGGGGGTCACAAGTTCAAAGTCATCCTCAGCTACACAGAGGTCAAGGCCAACTTCGGCAACATGAGACCCTGCCTTTAAAAAAAAAAAGCCAGGTAGTGGTGTCACACACCTTTAATCCCAGCCCTCAGGAAGCAGGGGCAGGTGGATCTCTGAGTTCGAGGCCAGCCTGGTCTACATAGTGAGTTCCAGGACAGCCAAGGCTACACAGAGAAACCCTATCTCGAAAAACAAAACAAGTCAAAAAAGTTAGGCCCATGAGATAGTTCAGATCACTTGCCATACAAACTGGAGTTTGCTCTCTGAACCACATGAGAGAGAGAGAGAGAGAGACAGAGAGAGAGACAGAGAGACACACAGAGAGAGACAGAGACAGAGACACAGAGAGGGAGAGACAGAGACAGAGAGAGCGCACAAAGCTGTGCTCTGACCTCCACATGCGTGCTTAGACGTGCACCAAGCAAGCAAACGAACGTTCTGCTAACCCTAACCTTCCTGCCCGTGACCTCCTAATCGGAAGGAAAACTGTCTGAGCTACTCAAAATCTGTGACTGTTACAACAATTAATGAAAACAAGAGACTATGAATTTGAAAAAGAGCAAGGAGAGGCTTATGGGAAGGTTTAGAAGGAAGGGCGGGGAAAATTATGTGACAATGTCTAAAAAAATAAAATAATTAGGGTTGGAGAGATGGCTCAGTGGTTAAGAGCACTGACTGCTCTTCCAGAGGCCCTGAGTTCAATTCCCAGCAACCACATGGTGGCTCACAACCATCTGTAATGAGATCTGGCGCCCTCTTCTGTATACACAATAAATAAATCTTTAAAAAAAAATAATTAAAAGTGTATCAGAAAATTGGTGTATACAAAACAAATTCCAGTTCTGTGCCCATTGTGGCGGCACATACTTTTATTATTTTGTGTGTATGGGAGTTTTACTTGCATGTGTGTGTGTCTACTTTGTGTGGGCAGTGCCCTCAGAGGCCAGAAGAGGGTGTTGGATCCCCCGGCTAGAATTATAGATGGTTGTGAGTCACCATGTGGGTACTGAGTATTGAACCCAGGTCCTCTGAAGAGCAGCCAGTATTCTTTTTGTTTGTTTGTTTGTTTGTTTGACTTTTAGTTTGGTTTGGTTTTTGTTTTCCAAGACAGGGATTCTCTGTGTAGCCCTGGCTGTCCTGGATCTCGCTCTATAGACCAAGCTGTCTTCAAACTCAGAGACCCACCTGCCTCTGCCTCCCGAGTGCTGGGATTAAAGGCGTGCGCCACCACCGCCCGGCTGCTGCCAGTGTTCTTAACCACTAAGCAATCTCTCTTGTCCTGGCATGCTCCTTTAACCCCAGCACTTGAGAGGCAGAGGCAAGTGGATCTCTATGAATATGAGGCCAGTCTGGTCTACATAGTGAAGTACAGGCCAGCTTCGGATAGACAGTGAGACCCTGTCTCCAAAAACAAACAAACAAACAAACAAACAAAAGCCTGGGCCACACCCAGGACCAGTAAGCAGAGCACCTGACTGCGCGCCAACACTTAGCCCTTCGAAGCTCACACACAGTCCACGCCAATGGCTGCTGCCTGTGTCGCGGCAAGCTGTGACAGCAGCCTTCTGGTTAAATAAGCAATCTGGAAATGTTCCTTAGCTTCACTGGCAATTTCTGAAAGTGTTTTCTTCCATTAGGCACTGGGCATTGGTGGGTTCCCTCTTTTGGTTGTTTACTCTGAGGAAAAGGTGAAGTTGGTTCCAATGGAAGGGTCTGGCCTACAGGACTGTGGCGCTGGAGGGCGGCTGAGGTGGGAAGGCCTCTGCTACTCATTGCCGGGTGTGCCACTCACTTCTCAATGCAGCTGGAGCCGCTGGTTGTGGTCCAGAACCCCAGCACCAGGAAGATGATGGACGTGCTCAGCAATGAAGTCGCCAGGTTGGCCGCGGCCATAATGGAGGCCAGCTTGATATAATTGTCACCTCTATTCTGGGAGGAAGAGAAGGTGATGATGGTGCCCATGCCAAGGCCCAGGGAGTAGAGCACATGGCCTCCAGCCTGACGCCACATGTCCAGGGATAACAAGCTAGAGAGCTGTGGGAGAGAGAGGATTCTCAGGCGAGGTCACCAAGGAGCTGGCGGAGGCGAGGGTGCAGGCTGGGAGGAGAGAGGGATGCTGTAGCGAGGGATGGACCCAGGAGGCCTGGCGAAGTGAGGTAGAGGACTCACCTCTGTGGTCACTAGGCGCCTGAGGCTAGCCATGGCACCTTGTAGGAAGAGACTTCGGAGGAAGAAGCAGCAGAGGAGGACGCAGGGGAAGACTATGGAGAAAATCCGCATCTACCCGGTCAAGAGAAGCAGGAAGGGGGAAGACAGAGAACGTTAGCAGGGCTGCGGGTCGGCAGGACGCCGTGAGGAGGCGGGTGTCAGCGGCTTGGAGAGGGAATGGGTCAGTGGGAGACGAACAAGGTGCCATTGCCTGAGGACTGGCACCCAAGGTTGACCCCTGGCCTGCACAAGCTGTGCATACTCCCCTGCACAGACAAAAGGTCACGACAGGAGCCTCCCAGTACCCCATGCCACCCATGCCCCCAAACCACACAGAATCGTGTTCCTGTCTCCAAAGTCCTTATGTGTCTTCCCCTCCCCCCCTTTACTTCGAAGTCCTGCCACACAGTCCCGGCCCGGCAAACGCCATCCCCTCTTGCTGTCCAGCTTGTTTTCTGAGACAGGTCTCACTGGCCCGACTAGAGAAGGCTGCTGGCCGTCTCCCATCTCCACACCCGGTCCTGGGATTCCAAGCGTGCCTTTAGGCCTGTTTTTTTTTTTTTTTTTTTTTTTTTTTTTGGTTTTTCGAGACAGGGTTTCTCTGTATAGCTTTGTGCCTTTCCTGGAACTCACTTGGTAGCCCAGGCTGGCCTCGAACTCACAGAGATCCGCCTGGCTCTGCCTCCCGAGTGCTGGGATTAAAGGCGTGCGCCACCACCGCCCGGCTTAGGCCTGTTTTTTTTTACATGGGTGCTGGAGATAAAACTCAGACCCCCACGCTTGTGTCTTTTGTTTGTTTGTTTGTTTGTTTGTTTGTTTGTTTGTTTGTTTTTCAAAGCAGGGTTTCCTGTGTAGCACTGGACATACTGGAAGTCACTTTGTAGACCAGGCTGGCCTCGAACTCAGAGATTCACTTGTCTCTGTCTTCCAAGTGTTGGGATCAAAGGTGGGTGCCACCACTGTCTGGCCATGCTTCTTACCCCGCAGGCTGTGAAGACTAACCCCCACTATCAGCCTGCCTGGACTTAGAAGCATTCTGGAGGTGGAGCATGCCTCTGGGTGTGTCTGTGGAGCTCTGTCAGAGAGGATCAGTTGAGAGGGAAAGACCTACCTTGAATGTACGTGTCAACACCCTTTGGACATGGATGGAGTAAAAGAGGAAGAGGAGAAACCATCTGAGCACTAGTGTGTAGCCTACACGGCCTCCTGTTCTGTGGAGAGCCGAGGATGTGCAGATCCCCAGCACGTGGGGTCACACGCTGCCACGCCTTCCCCTCCACAGAGGACTGCACACCCTCACGCTTCCTAGGGAAAGCTGCTCCTGTCAGGGTTTCTGATGAGAAGAGGAATGGGAGAGAGAGAGGCCCTTCCACTCTGGGCCGAGAGTCCTGGTGGAGGCCGTATCTGCAGGCCTGGGGTCGGGGTTAGTGTGCTGGGCCTCCGGGGATGCCGGAGGGCGTCCGGAGGTTCACATGGACGCAGAGACCAGAGTGTGGAGATGGGGCAGCCACAGGCACCTCACACACTAGAGAAGGGCACTAGAAAGGAAATCAGCTCTGCAGATTACCAGGCACATGCTGGAGGCCAGGGAGGTGGAGGCCAGGGCCAGGGAGGTGGAGGCCAGGGCCCAGGGTGAACCTAGGAGATAGGATGGATGGGCCAAGTTCTGTGCACTGATGTGGATGTGAGGGGTGGTGACCAGAGAGTCATGTCAACAGCTTCCTTGAGGTGCCTATGGCCTGCCTCTTCCCTGGGACCCTTGCTGGGGACGCTGGTGGCTGGTACATGAACCTGTCCTCTGAACACTTGGATGCCCTGAGGCCCAGCAGGAAGGTGGCCATTGGGGCACTTACTAGCACTGAAATCTTTATCCTAAAGATCATGATGACACACAGGAAGGTCCAGGTGGCCAAGAGACACAGGGTGATGTTCAGGACCAGCACCTCAATCCCTTCTTCCATTTGGTCGGAGGCTTGGAGGGTGGTGTGATACCAGAAATACTGGTGGGGTACTGTCCGAAGGCAGGAGAGGTCTGTGGGGGGGGGGGGAGATCCAGATACTTAGGGGCCACCTCACATGGTGCCCCTGTAGCTTGCATCTCAGCCAACCCATCCCCCCGACCCTCTCCTCACCAATCAGACTGACGTTTCCCACCACGGGGCAGTATGTCCACGGTGGAGGATAAACAAAGGACTGGCCAAGGTAGATGAGGCTCCAGGAGATCAGGACACTGTTGTACAAGCTCACCAAGACACAAGCCTGGGGAGAACAAGGTGGGCCTGAGGGGCGAAGCAAAGGAGACCAGGCACCGGGAACTTGCGGGCTGCCAGCCCCCACCTACCAGTACGCTGGAGTAGCCCAAACCACTGAGCCAGGGGACCAGCTGCTTCCAGGCCCGGATGTTGTCCACACACAGCCACTCTCCGATGATCATCTCCATGTACAGGAGGGGGATCCCCACCAGCAGCAGGAGGAGGAGGTACACCAGCAGAAAGCTGCCTGCGGGGGGGGGGGGGGGGCTTGCTCAGGCAGCTGGGAGCCCCTGGCCCCTCCCACTCCTCCCTGGAGGCCTTGACCCCTTCCTCAACCTCGCAGCACAGGCCCTGGCCTCACCGCCTCCATTCTGGTGGCACAGGTAAGGGAAGCGCCACATGCTGCCGAGCCCGATGGAAAAGGACACCAAGACCAGGATGTTCTCTGCCTTCTGTGCCTGGAAGTGGTTCGGGATTTTGGTAATTCGGATCTTTTTGGTCTTGAAGCCCCAGGACAGGGGTGTAGGGTTGGTGCTCCTCTTGCTGGATGTGGACTCTTCCTCCACATGCTCTTCCTTCTTAGCCTTGGGAGATGCTTTGAGATGTTGGTCCATGGCTCAACTCCTAAAGGGGTCTTAAGGTCACCAAAAACAGCAGACTTTAGGGTAGAACCAGTGTCCAGAGAGGCACAGGGAAGTGGACGGGCAGAAAGCACTCCTTTGGGCATGGGATGTGGGGGTGTTTAATTAATTTATTTTATTATTTTGTGTGTGTGTGTGCGCGCGTGGTTTTTTTGAGGCAGAGTTTCTCTGTGTATCCCTGGTTGTCTTGGAACTCACTCTGTAGAACAGTATGGCCTAGAAGTCACAGAGATCCACCTGCCTCTGACTCCCAAGTGCTCGGATTAAAGGTGTGCGCCACCACCGCCCGGCAATAAAAGTAAATCTTAAATAATGAAAACACCTTTTTTTCTCTTTTGTGAGTGTATGTTAATTGTGTGTGTGTGTGTGTGTGTGTGTGTGTGTGTGTGTGTGTGTGTGTGTACATGTATGTAGAGGTCAGAGTTCAATACCATGTCTTCCTCAATCATGCTCCATCTTACTTTTTCCAAGTCCAGCACTGAACCTAGTGTTCATATTTGGCTAAAGTGGCTAGTCAGTGACCTCTGGGGATCCATGTCTCTACCTGCCCATCACTGGGATTACAGGTGCTGCCCTGTGCCACCACACTAGGCTTTTATGCAGACGCTGGGCACTAAACTCAGGTCCTCACGCCCCCACAGTGAGCACTTTGCCCACTGCCTCTCCAGTAGGGTTTGAAGACAGCACTTTGCACATTAACGCCCGTCCAGTGCCAGGGGGCGACCGTCCTCATTTACATGCATGCACAGCTGTGTACATGGACGTGCCTTGCCATGGTCCTGGGATGCCAGCTCCCAGGCTGCTTCTCTCCCTAGGAAAAGCCTTGGGCCTCTTCTGTAGGCAGAGTGCAGCCAGCATTCTCTTCGGGAACAGAGCAGGAGCCACCCAGCAAGCTTTGAACTTAGGAAGGGAGAGTGCTGTTTGCTAGGTGGGATACCTCCTGGTTGACTTTTTTTTTAGCTGTGTTGGGGTGGTGGGTGCCCATGAGTATAAATGCCTGTGGAGGCCAGGAGAGGGCGTCAGATCTCCTGGAGCTGAATTACAGGCTGCTGAGACGGCCTATGCCTGCTGTGGGTGCTGTGAACAGTAAGTCCTCTCAGCTGCTAAACTATCTCTCCAGTTTGCTGGTTGACATTTGAGGTTCCAGTTTTAACTAGTTCAAGCTGGGTGTGGTGGCACACCCATCATACCCCAACTCCTGAGGCTGACCGGGAGGGATCAAGAGTTCGAGGCCAACTTGGGCTACACAGTGAGACTTTGTCGCAAGAGTACAAAACGAAACAAGAAACCCTGGCAAATCCTTGACATTAAATGTTTGCTCCTTTAGGTTTTGGAAGGAGACACAGCTAAACTTACAAACTTATATCACATGACCTTTTTATCTTGTAACACTGAGACTGGAGAAACTTTTGTTATAGTATATGTGGATATTATTTTACACAGGATATAACCTATGTATTAATATCTCTATATGTACTATATGAATTTTTCATAAATTCCACACATTTTTCTTCTAGTCTAATGAGTATTTTCCTATGCCATATTTACTTATTATTTTGTTTCATGAGACAGGATCTCTCTATGTTGCTCTGGCTGTCCCAGAACTTGCTGCGTAGGCTAGGGTGGCCTCTAACTCCCAGCAATCCACCTGCCTCTGCCTCCCGAGTGCTGGAATTAAATGAGTGAGTCTACTTATTTTGAGACAGGGTCTCACTGAGTAGCTCTAGCTGTCCTAGAACTCCCTATGTAGATCAAGCTGGCCTGGCACATGAGAAATCCTCCTGCCTCTGCGTCTGCTGTCCTGGGCTGCCACACCCCACGTAAAAACATGGTTTTTCACAGCTGCTCACTATCCAGGGTTATTCCAGAAACCTGGGTACCGTTTGCAGACCTTCTGCCCGAGACAGCCCCGCCTACAGCGTCCCTTCGGCGGCCGGGCTCCCGAGCGGGCGAGGCTGGCGTCGAGGCCGGTGGCAGCCGCCAGTACCCGCCTCAGCGCGCGACCTCACCGACGGCGGCCGACGGCCCCACCGCGCCGCGGCCCCCGGGTCCCCAGCCGGCCCGTGGCGTCACTGCGGCCGGAAGACACGCGGCCCTGCCCTGGGTGGGCCGAGTGAGGTCACCGGTTGCCTTGGAGATCTGGCTTCCAGCGGGCGGAGTGAGGTCATCAGTTGCCAGTTAGGATTCCCAGGTACAGGTGAAGGGGAAAACGGATGCCAGGAGAAATGCGGGGCCGGGCACGTACCTGTGATCCCAGCGCTTGAGAAGGAGCGGTCTGGGAGTTCCGGGTCCACTTGGAAGGAAGGCAGACAGACAGACAGACAAACCCGAGAGAGGGAGAGAGGGCGGCGAGGGGAAAGGTCGAATCTTAAAGATTAAGGATGTTAATGAGCTAGAAACAAAGAGGAAAATGTAGGTCCAAATACTATTTTTGAACCTACTTGAGGAAGTGTGAAAGAATTTAAAAAAAAAAAAATTAAAAGTGTAAACAGAGTCTCCAAATTTAGAATTGTAAGGACATCTCAAGAAATTCTAGGTGAACAATTCCCAACCCTCCCCCCAAAAGTAGCAGTTCTGGCAAACGCACTGTTAAAGGGAGCCAAGGATCTGGGGGTTAAGATTCAGAAGCTGAATACAGACGTATGTATCCCTGAGAGGACCATGGGGCCCGGTGGGCTGAGAGAGGAACTCTACTCAGGCTTCTAATGTCAGTTAAACCAAGCTACTCAAAGCGAGGTCGGTCCACCAACCTTCAGCATCACCTGCTACAGTGATACTGAGAGGTCTAAATTTCCCAGGCGGCGCACGCCTTGAATCCCAGCACTCAGGAGGCAGAGGTGGGTGGATCTCTGTGAGTTTGAGGCCAGCCTGGTCTACAGAGCGAGTCCCAGGACAGCCAGGGCTACACAGAGAAACCCTGTCTCAAAACAAAAACAAAACTCTGTGTGTGTGTGTGTGTGTGTGTGTGTGTGTGTGTGTGTGTGTGTGTGTGTGTACATGCCAGGACCCAGCCACAGCGAGAACGTGGCCGTCAGAAGACAACTTGCTGGGTCCGTTCTTCTACCAGCTTGTTCCCAGAGACGCAGGTTGTCGTTTTGTGGCAGTGTCTTTACCCGCTGAGCTCTCTCACCTGCCTCAGTTCCTCTTCGTTGCTGTGTCTTGCCTCTCCTGAAGCTGCAGAGGGGACTTTGGTGGGCTCTTTCTAGCTTAAGTATGGAGGCTATTCATATGATCTCAGTGAGGGTGTGCGTGAAGGAGTCAGGAACCTAAGAGAAGAAGAGTAAGGTGAGGAGCGGAGCTTTTCCGTAGTGGATAAATCAGAAAATCTCATTTGACTATGGGGAGAGGGAAGGGCAGGGTTACCATGACATGCTATGCATTCTTAACTCACAGCAGCTGTGATCACCTGCAGACCTGTACACTACCGGCCCACCAACATCCTGTCGTGGGGTGCAGCAGGAGTTCCCACAGAGCTTTGCAGCTGCTGGGTTCCGGAATGTTAGCACCTGGCTTTGATCGGCCTTTTGTGACTGCTACCTCTCGTGTCCAGAACCTTCCATTTGAAGTGTGTAAATCTTATCTGAGAGTCTCCTAAAGGCTCAAGCTTGTGCAAAATCTGACTGTGGGAGGACTCAGAAAACTGAGATGTCCTGTGACTGGGAATTGCTCTGGCATCTATTTGGGGAACTTAGATAAGAGGTTCTGGTTTGCAGAAACTGACTTGCTAAAGGTGTAAATTGTATAACAATAAAAATGCCTTTTGGGAAACTACAGTCAGTCAGTTCACCAGAGGCTGACTGACTTCCCAGCGGCTGTAAAGGCTAAAAATCATCCTAGAGTGACCCTGTTTCTTCCATGGACCCTCGTGAACTGAACACCAGACACAATGGAGTAGGAAGCCACTCCTGAGGCCCGCCTCTAGCCGAGGTCTAGACAGTTGATGGTTGCCGCAGAGGGCGAGACACTTTGCTCTGTGGCGCAGTCACCGGCAAGGTGCCCACGAGCCTTTAACCCCTCACCCATGCTTCGAAAAGCAACCCTAACTTAACTCTTCAGGTCGATAAATAAAAAAGACATGAATGTAGATGACGACCTAGTTGGGGAGGGGAAGAAGGGGGGAGGACAAGAGAGAGAATGTGTTAGTTATTTTTGCGGTGCTCTTACCCTGCGAGGAAATGTCACGAAACACGACAAAATCCGCTAACAAGAGTTTTATTAAGAGGAAAGAGACAGACGAGTGCCCAGGCCTGTGGAAGAGACACGTGTAGAGAAGAAGAAGAGAGGAGCTGGGAATATGGCTCCGGCTTATAAAGACTGGGTGGTGTACCTGCATACACGTAACAACTCCACACCTGCACAGATCACATGGTTGCCTTGCACGCTCTTACACAACCATGCAAAGTCATGGATCCTGGTCACGAGAGATGCCTTGACCCGGAAATGGCTATTTTGACCTGGAACTGGCTAGGCGGAAGTGTCCAGGTCCGCCGGGCATGTGCAAACACGCCCAACTGTGGAAGCGTGTTGTGAACCCATCAGAATGAGGGAGAATAAAGTGTTGGTGTCCATGTACTGAGATGTCACAAGACCCGGCTCTGTGTGTGACCAATATGTGCTAACAAACAAACATTTTTAAAAGTCGAATGTAAAATTAATCAGCTTGCCGGGCAGCGGTGGTGCACACCTTTAATCCCAGCACTCAGGAGGCAGAGGCAGGTGGTCCAACCTGGTCTACAGAGCAAGATCCAGGACAGGCACCAAAACTACACAGAGAAACCCTGTCTCAAACAAACAAACAAACAAAAACAAAAACAAAAAATCAGCTTGTGAATTTAACTACCAGTTCATAAGAAATACATCAGATTGCTGGGGCTGGGGGCGCAGGCTTCTCGTTCCAGCTACTTAGGCAGCTGAGGCAAGGGGATTGCAAATGAAAAGTCAGCCTGGGCAACAGTGGGTTTGGGGTCACCCTCAACAACTTATTGAGACCTGACTCAGAAAGCAGAGGAGCGTATGGTACCTGTTATGCCCAGATTGAGACCCCAAAGAGACCACTAAAGACCGAGGATGTCCAGAATGCAACAGCAAGGTTTGTTCTATAGATACAAGTCTAGGCAGGGAACTCATTCCTACACCCAATACAGTGAGGCAGGGAGGAGTTGCTCTTTCTTTGTGAGGCTGGCTTTTTTTTTTTTTTTTTTTTTTTTTTTGGTTTTTCGAGACAGGGTTTCTTTGTGTAGCTTTGCGCCTTTCCTGGAGCTCACTTGGTAGCCCAGGCTGGCCTCGAACTCACAGAGATCCGCCTGGCTCTGCCTCCCGAGTGCTGGGATTAAAGGCGTGCGCCACCAACGCCCGGCGTGAGGCTGGCTTTTTAAAGGCAAAAACCGCAAGCCCTTCAGGGGGGTTGGGAGGATTGGGGGCTTGGCACGGGTGCAACTCGCATTGGTTTATTTTTATTTTTGAAGGTCTCTGTTCTCTTTTAATTGGGTGAGGGTATGTAACCTTTGAATTTACTGGTTGAGGGTTACAATTATCATTTTAGGAGCTGTCCGAGACAAGTCCCAGGCTTTGTCCTTGAGCTGCCATGGGGGCTGGCTGGCCTAGCACGTACTGACTGTGGGGGCTGGCTCAGTGGCCCAGGCTCTGTCCTTGACTCATGCACATAACTCTAAGTTGGTGAGGGGTCCCAGATAGTAAACAACTGGCTGAACTTTTAGCAGTCAGAGTAAGTGCAGAAAGGGAACTACTGCAAGGACTGTGTCTTTTGTTCACGGCCCTCCCAGAAACTGCTTGCTTAAGTCTCAGGAAACTGAAATTGAGGCCTGATCTCTGAGAGAAGACTGAGCAGCCTGTTAAGGCATCTGCTTGGTCCTTTCAGTACCTAGGATTGGACTCAGGCCACCAGGCTTGGCAACAGGAACCTTCATGCACAGAACCATCTTGCTGACCAAATCCTGTCTATCTCTCCATTTCCTCCTCCTCCTTTCTCTGGTATTACTGGGGACAGAATCCAAGGCGGTGTGTATGCTGGACAAGCCCTGTCCCGCTGAGCCATGCCCAGGACTATTATGGTGGAGGGTAAACCGACTCCCGTGGGTAGTCCTCTGACTCCCACACAGGCGCCATGGCGTACACATACCCACACATACACATTGTTAGCACTCAGGCATTTACGCTGGCCTGCTCTCAGGAACCCAGCAGGACACAGCAGCAGCCATGATCACGGGGGTGGGGTGGGTGGGGGGAGATGCTGGGCAGAGGCAGCAGTGGACAGCAGGGGAGACCCACCATTCGGGCATGGTGGCGGTGGCAGCGGCACATCATTCATACCCCAGGCACTGCATCCGCGTGGAAATGAGTTTATTATAATAGAAAGATAGAAAGGTAAGGAAAGAGGGAGAAAGAAAGAAAAAGGGGAGGGAGAGGGCGAGGGTGCACACCTCACAGTAGGAAGACGGGCAGGTGGACAAGAAGGGAAGGGGAAGGGGTTTCCTTATAATGAGGCTTTTATGTCGGGAGGCAGGGCAGCGCCCAGGGGCGGGATTTCACGGGGTGGGTCAGAATACTAACAGTGACACTGTAGCTGCTGCAGCCACCAAGTCCAGCGCTCTCCCCATGCGCATGTGCTATCTCCTCTCGCCTCTCTGTCCTGCTCTGCTCAGAGGCCACCTCTGCACCTTCTGCAGTAAACCTCCACGAGAGCTCTGTTGCATGGTGTGACTTTGTGGTGCCCCTTGGCTCCAACCCAGCAAGGTCACCTTCTGCCAGTAAACTATTACAACACTCACACACTCATGCACAACAAATGTAAAAAGAAAAAAATTAATACAAAGCTACCAAAAATCACGTAATAGGAAAATCTCGTGTGTGGATATTTACTGGCATTAAGTAACTGCTATTTGTTTAGGTTAATAATATTACTTTTGTCAAATTTTGAGAGGGTACAGATGCATACCAATGTTGTAGAATATCATTTTAAGGTGTGTTACTTTTGTTTATGTTGCATTTGTTTAACTCTGTGAAACTGTGTTATGGTGATATTTTATTTGTGCTGAAATGTGATTTTATTTATATGTTAATAAATAAAGTTGCCTGGGGGTCAGAGCTAAGCAAGCCATAGCAGAAGTCTGGCAGTGGTAGCACATGCCCTTAATCTGATCACATGGCAGGCAGAGTCTGTGTGTTCAAGGACACCACCAGCATGGAGACACATACCTTTAATCTCAATACCAACCATAGAGACCTGGAGGTCTGTATAGACAGGCAGTGATGAGGAGGTTATGTGGCTGGGTTTACAACCAATGAGAATGCAGAACAGAAAGTCAATGAAAAGACAGACACACAGGAAGTAGCTCTCTTTCTCAGGGGAAGGACAGCAGTGGCAGCAGGTGATAAGAAGGTGGTTTTAGTCTCAGCTCTTAGCTACTGCTCTCTGACCTCTGGGGCTTTTAACTCTGCATTTGGCTCTGTGTTTCTTATTTAATAAGACCGTTACATCTACACTGTGTTACTGTGCCTGTCTTAAAACACCTGATGGTCTAATAAAGAACTGAATGGCCAATAGCAAGGCAGGATGTAGATGTAACCAACTGTCTTACTAAATAAGAAACACAGAACCAATGTAAAAGAGAAAGCCAAGAGGTCAGAGCTCAGAGCTAAAATCTTACCCTTCCTCCTGCGGTGCTCCTACCTCTCCGAAAGAGAGCTACTTCCTGTGTGTTTGTCATTAATATAGTCTTTCTGTTCTGCCTTCTCATTGGTTGTAAACCCAAACACGTGACTGCCTCGTCACTGCCTGTAAGTACAGACCTCCAGGTCTTAAAGGCGTATGTCTCCAATGCTGGCTGTATCCTTGAACACACAGAGATCTACCTAGCTCTGTCTACCAAGCGCTGGGATTAAAGGCGTGCACCACCACCACCATGCTCTTTCTATGGCTCTAATAGCTCTGACCCCCAGGCAACTTTACTTATTAACATACAATTAAAATCACATTTCAGTACAAATAAAATACCACCATAGCAGGAGAAAGGATAGGCGGGGCTGGCAGGCCGAGAGGATAAATAGAAGGAGAAATCTGGGAGGAGGAAGAGAGGGAAGAGCCAGAGAAGGAAGAGGATAACATCAGGGGCCGGCCACCCAGCTACACAGCAAGCCACAGAGTAAGAGTAGGATTTACTAAAATGATCAAGTTGGTTTCTGCTTCAAAATGATGGGGACAGGCCAAGTAATGAGCACAGGTCCCTCATGCTCCTCCTTCGGATGTGTTCAGAAACACCAGAATGACAATGAGTGAAATCAGAAGCCATCAGGCCTGGTCTGGGACCCAGGGCCCCTTATAACCATAACACTAGTGTAAGGAGAAGGGTAAAGGTGCGTGTGAGAAGGCTAGAGCAAAGGGAAGGCTCAGTCACACCCATGGGCACTAGGAAACTGGCTTGAAACAAAAAGGATCCCAGAGTTAATATAGGAACCTAGGGGACAACTTGCTTTCCTGTTGTCCAATCACACCCACTACAGCAGCCTGGGGTTTGTTCCCAGACAGTCTTGTGGCTCTGTGGCCAAGGACCATGAGCAAGCTGCATCACAGGAGAAAACTTCACTGTGAGCAGAGACTCAGCAAGGTCTATACTCCGCCAGCTTCTCCAAACCCTTGAGCTCTGCTTTGTAATCCTGTTCTGCAGCAGCCCGCAAGAATATATTATAGAGATTCAGCTGTATATTAAAGCTATACCTAGTCAAGGCATTTTTCTAGAGGAAGCTGTTTATCAAGGAATGTTTGGTGTTATTCAGTTTTTAATATATCTGCTGTCTTCTGCTATGAAATTCTTGTGTGCCCATAGACTACTAGGTCATATGGCAAACAGTTCAGCTTCTCAGACCTGCTGCTAATCCACCAGGCATCACCCCTGCATGGCCTGGAGACAGGTGATCTGTAGATGCATACATAGCAGAAGGAAGGAGCCTGAAGAAATGGACTCTGACCAGGTGGAAGCCCCTGACTTCACTGGGATCTGGCAGGGAGAAGCCATTCCACCCCTTGAGCTCTCCACAGAGGCCCTCAAAGTCTCCCGGTCTTCGGAAGTGCAGGTGTGAGCCGGGAACCCCAAAGCCCTGCTCTCAGCACATTTGGAGAACATCCACTCTGGCTCGCTGAGAATGCAGCCATTGCTCTCCAGACCTCCCTGGTCTCTGGCCATCTGGAAAATAATGATCAGTTCAATTCTGGAGCCACCTGGCCCGTCCTAGCTGGGCAGGCTTCTAATCGACCCCACCACGAGAGCAGCAATGTCTCTTTTCAAGCAGCTGGGGACCATGTTTTTCAGCCACAGAACTCCGCTGGACCTCAGCCTGGCTGTGTGCAGATGTGCACATGCACTTAGTCAGTAAGAGTTGAGATACAAACTTCAAAAACGACTCCTGGGGGTGGTACAATGGCTCAGCTGCACCTGATGACCTGAGTTTCATCACTGCGGACCACGTGCTGGAAGGAGACAACCAAGTCCTGCAAGTTGTCCTCTGACCTCCACATGTGCGCTGTGGTGCGCGGACACGCACACACACACACACACACACACACACATACACACACACTCACTGCTATACACGAGGTGAACTTTAAGACTCTAGCCTGTGATGGGGCTACTATTCCTAGCAGCAAGTCCGATACCATCTTTCCCATTTTGTTGAGGCCATTTTCAGGAACTCCTGGCTGAGAAGCAGGTTCTAGACAAGGCTTGGGAGTTGATCTAGCATCTGAATTCCTGGGGCCGGGAGAGCATGGGAACTCAGGGCTACACATGTGGTTCTGGGGGTGGGGGGGTGACAGCATTGTGGAGAAGGCCAACTGCATGAGACATCTACAGGGAAAACCCTCAGGCTCGGAGTCTGGAGCTGCAGCGACTGATTTATCAGCCATCGGCACTCTGCTTCCCGTACCCCTGCAGGAGACCCACAGAGCAGAAGCAGGGCTGGCAGGCCAAGCCTGGAGTGCATGTGCACACCACTGTGTGTCGAGAAGAGCCCGGGCAGGCTGCCAGGCTCCTCCTCTCCCTCCGGTCCAGCGGGCCACAGCTGTAAGCTGCTGTTGAGAGCTGCCTCTTCAGTCTGCTGTGAGAGGTCCAAGATGTCTGGCCTGATGAGGGAGTTGGGGGCTCTGCCTTCAGGCTGATAGGGACTTTGTTTTGTAGTCCTTAGAATGTCCTTTGAGGCCCCTTTGTCAGTCGGTGGCTGGCCACTTCTGCATGCACGAGAGCTGAGGGGATGCTGTAGGCCTGAAGGGAATCCCCAAGATGAGGCAGTATGCAAAGTATGCAGGAATGCGGATGAGGATGAAGACATACAGCCCAGGACCAAGGCCCACACTGGGTCACAGTGAACCACCTCCTCTGACTATGGAGAGACGGGAGAGGGGTTAACACAGAAAATTCCCAGGAGAAGAAGAAGAGGTGTGGGGCAGGGAGGAAAGTGAAGGCTAGTGAGTCTTCTGTGATCAGAGCCAAGGGTCAGGTCCTCAGCCCACAGGGGACTGGAAGGAACCCCAGGATCTGAGAGAGAGCGCACTCCCAGTGTTCGAGTCCCAGGCCACGTAGCTGAGGGGCCTCGTGCCTTGCTTAACAAGGGTGGCCACCAACAGGCCTAGTACCACCCCAGGGGAAACATCGCGCCACAGCCAGCCACAGCCAGCCACAGACAGCCACAGCCAGCCACAGACAGCCACAGCCAGCTACAGCCAACCACAGACAGCCACAGACAGCCACAGCCAGCCATAGCCAGCCACAGCCAGCCACAGCCAGCCACAGCCAGCCACAGCCAGGCCAGATGGGGTGGCTCAGCAGAGCCATGTCTGCAAGGAACCTGTGGAGGGACAAAGAACGTGGGCAGCCAGTCCAGCCTTCCACTACCTCACGGTCCTTGGCTGTGTCATGCAGCTCTGGCCTGCTTTATCTCAGTTTACCGCCTCTCATCCTATCTAGTTTACCTTCTAGTCCCCTGCTCCCCAACACCTCCCACGGGGCCCACACCCCTTTCATTCATCCTGGGATGATGTGACAAAGACCCTTCTAGATGCTAGGTACCCAACAGTGAGCCACCTAAGCCAAGAAAACAGAATCCAGACACCACTCAGCCCATAAGAAGTCAATCCTGGGCTGGAGAGATGGCTCAGAGGCTAAGAGCAGTGGCTGCTCTTCCAGAGGTCCTGATTCAATTCCCAGCACCCACATGGTGGCTCATTGCCATCTGTAATGAGATCTGGTGCCCTCTCCTGGCATGCAGTTACACATGCTGTATACATAATAAATAAATAAATCTTTTTTAAAAAAGTCAATCCTGCTTTCTTTCAGCCACATGTTCTGGGTTTCTGCACACGTGCCAGTGAGGCCCTTTGATCTAGGATGCCAGACTCCTGGGTCTTCTTCCCCTTTCTGCCTCTCTGTCTGTCTGTCCAGGCTCTGCTCAGAACATCTTCCCCGGTTCTCCTGCCTAAATTTCCATCCTCACCCTCAGCGCCTCCCATTCCAGACACCCTCTGGGCCGTCTGCACATGCTCTTCGCCTGTGCTTTGAGGAGAGCTCCATGTGATGAATTCATCCCAGCACCACAAGGGTTTCCGGGCAGAGATGTCCTGGCCTGGGGGAGATGGCACCAATATACACGTAGGACACACAGCGGTGTGTGCCTGTCACCCGGGCACTGGTAGAGACAGGAGGGTCACAGAGGAGAGCCAGCCAGTTTATCAGGGAACGCCAGGGACAAGAAGAGATCCTGTCTCAAAGAGTAAGTGGAGAGCGACTGAGAAAAAGACCCGACACATGTGCACACACAAGCATGAGCAGGCACACAAACACCCACACACCCACACTTGAGTCTCAATAAGTGTTTGCGGTAGCCATCAAGGTGACTCAGTGGGTAAAGGCACCTGCCGCCAGGCCCGGTGACCTGAGTTCAGTCCCTGGGACCCATATGGTAGAAGGAGAGGACCAGACCTCACAAATGCACTGTGTCCCGCACACGCCCATACACATTCACGCACCCACACAAGATAAATGTCCAAAAATATGGGGCTGGAGGGATGGGTCAGTTAAAGATTACTCGTCGCTCTTGCTGAGAATCCAGCTCATAACTGTCAATCACTCCAGTTCCAGGACATCTGATATCCTCTTCTGGCCTCCATGAGCACCAGGGTGCAGGCAAAACATTCACACACATGAAATAACTAAGAATGTTAGGTGAGGTAATAAATGAGTTAGTGAGGGAGGGAACAGACTCTGAGGACCATTTGCGAATTCTGCTTCTGGCACCTGCCTTGGATCTACAGCACTTGTCCGGCTGGTCTTCTTTTTGGAGCTAGGGTCTCTCTGTGTAGATCAGACTGGCACTGGAGTCACTGGGATCTGCCTGCCTCTGCACCATGGTGCCCATCCTATTAATTTCTGAACGGCTCTGACAAAATCCTTGCCACAAAGACATTTAGGGAGGAAAGGTTTGCTTGGCTCTTGGCTTCTAAGGGAGTTTGGTCTATCGTGCTGGGGAAGAAATGACCATGGAACATGGAGTGAACCAGGAAGCAGAGAAAGCAGGCTCGAGTCAGGTTGAGTATCACTTCTAAGGCCTGGCCCACGGTCCACTCCCACCAGCCAGGCTCAAACAGCCTTCAAAAGAGCCCCACAAGTGGGACACTGAATGTTCAAAACGCAAGCTTGTGGTTAACACCTCACATGTGAACCACCACGGAACCGAGCCTCGGGCTGTGGGCTAACCCTGCTCTCGGATCCCACTGCAGTCCTTGGAGCTCGGCCTTCCTGGACCAGGCCATTCTCGCACCACGTCTTTCTTTCTTTGTTTTTTGTTTTTTCAAGACAGGGTTTCTCTGTGTAGCCCTGGCTGTCCTGGAACTCGCTCTGTAGACCTCAAACTCACAGACATCCACCCACCTCTGCCTCCAAGTGCTGCAGTGCCCGGCTTTTCTCACCACATCTTTGCCATCCTAGCCCTTGTCACCACGGGCTCTTCCTTGAAATCTTTTTTTTGTTGTTGTTGTTGTTTTTTTGTTGTGTTTTTGTTTTTCGAGACAGGGTTTCTCTTGTGTAGCTTTGCGCCTTTCCTGGGACTCACTTGGTAGCCCAGGCTGGCCTCGAACTCACAGAGATCCGCCTGCCTCTGCCTCCCAAGTGCTGGGATTAAAGGCGTGCGCCACCACCGCCCGGCTCTTCCTTGAAATCTTACCCAGCTCCCACATCTCTTCCTTGTTTCTGCCTGTTTTTCCTCCACAAGGCCACCAGAGGTGCCTTCATAAAAACAATGTATCCTCTTAGCACTTGGGAGGCAGAGGCAGATAGGCTCCTATATGAGGGCAGCCTGGGCTACAGCAAGTTCTAGGACAGCCGGGAGACTATAGTGAGACCTTGTCCCTAATTATGTTTTTAAAGCTGATGATGGTGCTCCCTACTCAAAGCCATTCAGTGTTTTGTGGCACACACTGCACACAAAGCTAGGTCGTATCATGGCTTACACGGTCCCATCTTCTGCCCCCAAATCTCCCAATTCTATTCCAGCTTCAAGCAGGCTATTTCCTCTGGTGTATACACATGCATGAACACTCACATAGATGTGCTCACACATACATGCACACCACATAAGCCATGGCTCTCCCTCATTTGACTTAGTAGCCTTCTGACACATCGCCCTCCAGAAAGACCTTCCTGCTACCCTGTCTGAACCACGCACTCCTACTCTGAACCAGCGGAGCCTTTGACTTCTTCCTGCCTTTGGTTCTGTGTGCGCATGCACATGGATACGGAAGCTGGAGCGCATGCACACGGATGCGGAAGCTGGAGCGCATGCACATGGATACGGAAGCTGGAGCGCATGCACATGGATACGGAAGCTGGAGCGCATGCACATGGATACGGAAGCTGGAGCGCATGCACATGGATACGGAAGCTGGAGCGCATGCACACGGATGCGGAAGCTGGAGCGCATGCACACGGATGCGGAAGCTGGAGCGCATGCACACGGATGCGGAAGCTGGAGCGCATGCACACGGATGCGGAAGCTGGAGCGCATGCACATGGATACGGAAGCTGGAGCAGGGGCGGGTGGCTCCCTCGCCTGCTCCGCACCTCAGCTCCTGAGACAAGGTCTCTCACTGAACTTGAAGCTCTCCATTCTGGCTGTCAAGGCCCTGGGGTCCTCTGCTTTCCCTCACAGTGCCGCCATGACCACTGATGTGGGTTCCGGGAGGAGAACTCAGAACCTGCCTGCATGCTTGCACAGTGAGGCCTTTACCAGCTGAGCCTCCTCCCAGCCTCACTTGTCATTTTGGTCTTCCTGTCCGTCAGTGCTGCTGTGTCTGGACCCCTAGAATGCAAGCTCCTGAACACAAGCTTTGTTTTGTTGTTTTGGTTTAGGCCGTGTCCCTTGCCACCAGCAGGCCGTAAAGCCCGAAGCACATGAAACACACAAAAGTATGATAAATAAACATTTCTTAGAGGCCTTGAAGTTAAGGGCCCTTCTGTCACACTAGTTCATATTAGAAATGACAGTCAATCCTCCAAAAGATCCATGCTCTGGAGGCCTGGCATGGGCCTTTACCTCTTGGCCCCATGGACCCAGGCTACAGCAAGGTTTTCACATATGATGATGCTGATGATGGACAGTGTGACCCAGCATTCACTCTGCAGCCAAAAGCAGTAGATGCCTGAAGGTTGGATGAAGAAGAGGCCACACAGGAACATCACCATGGAAGCACCCGCTGGAGGAAACACTAGGTCTGCACCAGGATCAAGGGGTCTGGTAGATGACGGGTCTAAGGGGAGACCACAGCCAGGGCTGGTGTTCAGGCTGTGGGAGAGCAGGGAAGTACCTACAGTATCCTTGGCTGTCTGCAGAAGAAGGAGAAGGTGTCCTGGAGTGGAATAATGATGCCCAGCGCAGACGTTACAACGGCACACAACCCCAGACTCAGCAGCCACAGGAAGTAGAGGGCGGTCCAGAAGGCAGACTCAGGAAAGCCGGATGACTTCAGTAAAGGTCAGGAGCACAAAGCGAGGGCTCCTCAGTCGCTCTGCCTGCTCTGAAAGCTCCCTGGAGCCGAGTCGGAGAGGAGAGCCGACCTCCTGGCACACGGAACAGGACCCCGCCCCTGCAGGCAGTGGAGGGTTCTTCCAGCTGCATTTCCACATTACCAGAGCTATGTATCACGTTTCTTTCTGGGACTAGTGAAAGCTGAACTCCCTGTGGCACAGAGCGGACTTTCTGGCTTCTCCTTTGCCTTCACCATCTCCACTGACCTTCAGAAACTGCTTCTGGATGTTGCATCTGGGCCCCTTGCTGAGGACAGCGCTCCTGGGCCGGTAGGAGGCTGCTGAGCCAGGAACTGTAGGTGGAGGTCGGGTTGTGCCGCAGGTCAGGGGGCCGCACCTCTCTGTGTTCCTGGGGATGGGGTGATTAGCACCCTGAGGCCCTTTGGCACTGCCCATCCCCCGCTCGTCTTACAGAGGAGAGCCATCTCAAGCCCATGTTAATGACGGGGCAAAGGAAAGGATGCAGTGATGTCTAGAGAATGCCCATCCCAGGGCCAGGAAGAACACACGCCCCTGGAGAACCTGGGGCAGGCATTTTCTGCAGACTTCCGGGGGACTCTGTGGTCTTCGTCTTCATGATCTTTTGTGAGACTAGTAGGGATAATCCATCTAAGCTCCACATTTCAGAGAGTGGGGGCAGCTTCCTCAGACCCAAGCGCGTGGCCGCCCCAAGCTGTGCTCTGTGAAAGCACTGCCACCTTGACTCTGACCAGAGATCTTGCCAAGAGGAAAATGCCAGCTTTGTGAAAGTGAGTATAGATTGATCGTGTCCTAGAAATTAAAATAGGATGCTATTCTGGGAACAAGACAGTTACATACTTAGACTAATATTCTCATTGTGAATAATTAAGCCGAAAGAGATTTTTAATCTTCTTATGAGAATAAAAATGTTAGCCGGACAGTGGTGGCGCACGTCTTTAATCCCAGCACTTGGGAGGCAGAGGCAGGTGGATCTCTGTGAGTTCGAGGCCAACCTGACCTACAGAGTGAGTTCCAGGAAAGGCACCAAAGCTACACAGAGAAACCTTGTCTTGAAAAAACAAACAAACAAAAAGTAAAACTGTTAACAAGAGGCTGGAAAGTGCCCAGCAACTGATAAGAACACTTGCTGCTCTTCCAGAGGACACAAGTTCCCATGTCCAGGAGGCTCCAGCTCCTGGGCGTCTGATGGCCTCTTCTGCCTTCTCCATCTACATACACACTGAATAAATGAATGTGAAAACATCAGTTAATTAAATAAAATAAACAGTGGTGTAGAAGCCAAAACCTGTCCCCGCACCATGGTGCCTTTTTTTTTTTTTTGAGACAGGGCCTCTCTTCCTGGCTGGCCTAGAGCTCACTATGTACACCTTGTTAATATTCTGACCCACCCCTTGGGGCCACCCTGCGTGTAGGTGGCCCCAATTTCCTATTTCTCTTCGTCTCTCTATTATAATAAACCATTTCCACGCGGATGTAACGTCTGGGTGGTGAATGCCCACCTGCCGCCATGCCCACATGGAGTGGGTCGCCCACCAGCCCGCCGCTGCATCTGCCCAGCATGCCAGCATGGTTCCCTGCATGAGTGGGATACCCTGGCCTGGCCAGCTGGGGTCTTCCCACGCGTGCATAACTCATAACACATGACGTGAGAAGGCTGCACCTTCAATATCAGAGTGAGCCAGACCCTTGCCGCCCTTCCCCCTGGAGCAGGGAAAGAGCAGGGGTTTAACAAGTGAACAAGACAATCGCGAAGATTCCGATAGGCTGGCTCCATAAGGCCGCCTTAGCTTTAACTCTGATTTTTGACTCTGATTATCCACAAGACCAAGACGTGAGTTCCAAGAAGTCTCTTTCCAAAATTCCTGTTCAGAGGAGCTCACCTCAACCCTAGACTGTTAAAATCTCCATGACTAAGCCAGGCCTGGTACCATGGGCCTACCAGGTCCTGCAGAATCTGAGTCAGGAGGATCACAACTTCAAGGCCAGCCTGGTCTACATAGTAAATTCCAGGAGAGCAGGGCTACATGGAGAGACACTGTCTCAGAAAAACCAATAAATAAATAAGTCAATATTTTAAAGCGGGACTAGAGACATGGCTCAGCGGTTAGGAGCACTGGCCGCCCGGGCAGACGGCGGTCAGGAGCACTGGCCGCCCTGGCAGACGGCAGTTAGGAGCGCTGGCCGCCCCGGCAGACATAGGTTAGGAGCACTGGCCGCCCCAGCAGACGGCGGTCAGGAGCGCTGGCCGCCCCGGCAGACGGCGGTTAGGAGCGCTGGCCGCCCTGGCAGAGGACCCACATTCAGTTCCCAGGACCCACATCATGGCTCTCAACTCCATGTGCTCCAGTTCCAGAGACTCTGCCACCCTCTTCTGGCCTCTATGGGCACCAGGCATGCACAGATATACATGTAGGCAAAACACTCATGCATATAAAATAAAAATAAAAGCATCTTAAAAACTAAAAATGAATACAGACATAAAGTGAAAAGGCTGGGGTACCTCTCAGTGTAGAGTACTGCCTACCACCAACAAGGCCCTGACTCCAACCACTGTAGACTGGCTGTCCAGAACAGAGGCAGGAGATTCTCAGTAAGCTCAAGGCAAGCCAGGTCTACATAGCAAGTCCCAGGCCAGCCAAGACCACAAAGAGAGATCTTGTCTCAAAAAGGAGAAAAAGATTTATTTTTATTATTTTTTAAAATTGTGTGTTAGGTATGGCTATGTGTGTGTGAGTGCAGGTGCCCACAGAATCCAGAGGGTGTCAGATCCCCTAGAGCTGGAGTTGCGGGCAGCTGTGAGCTGCTGGATATGGGTGCTGGGAACCGAACTTGGATCTTCTGCACAAGTTCTTCTGTTCTTAATTGCTGAGTCATCTTTTTGGCCCCCATGAGAGAGAACATTAAAAATAAGAGCAGTAGAAATAAACAGTTGACAAAATTAGTAAACAAAGGAGAAAAACAACCGAAAACTGATTTTAAAGTAAACCATAGCCAGGCGGTGGCACACAACTTTAACCCCAGCACTCAGAAGGCAGAGGCAGGTGGATCTCTGTGAGCTCGAGGCCAGCCTCGACTACATTGTGAGTTCCAGGACAGCCAGGGCTACACAGAGAAACCCTGTCTCAAAAATTAAAAAAAAAAAAACAAAAAAAAAAAAACAACAACTAAATAAATAAACAAATAAACTCTAGGGGCTGGAGAGACGGTTCCAGGGGCTCTGGCGCCCTCTTCTGGCCTCTGAAGGCATCGGCCACACAAGTGGCGCCCAGACATCCACGCAGGCAAAGCCCTAAACACATTAATAAACTGTGGCTAAAGTAGACCAACAAATGAGGGAAGAAAGCCCAGCGCAGTGTCCCCTCGGGGAGGCGAGAAACGTTACAATTAGACGTACAGGGAGGAGCTGGAAGGGGGTCTGTGAGTGCGAGCACTCGATCTGCAGGCAGAGGACCCCGCCTGTAACCTCAGCACGGGAGGTGGATCCCACGACAGACAGCTGGATCCCTAGACCTTGCTGGACAGCCAGCCTAGCCGAAATGGAGAGCTTCTAGTTCAGTGAGAGGCCCTGCCTCAGGCAATGCAGTAGAGTGACAGAGAAAGACAGCAGACCCCCCTGGCCTCCATCTGCAAGTACAAGTGCATGTATTGCACATTCGCATGCACCACAGAAAGCAAGAAGCAAAGAAAGAAGTGCAGACTGTAGGGAACATTTTCTGAGTGGTCAGTTCTTAGAGTGCGTGCTATGTTCCTCACAGTGCTTTCCACTGAACATCTGGTTGATGTGTCTTTTTATGTGTGTAATAGCTCACAATAAAGGGTCTGTTTAAAAACACACACAAGGACTGGGTGGTGCACACTTTTAATCCCAGCACTTGGGAGGTAGAGGCAGGAGGATCTCTGAGTTCAAGGTCAACTTGGTATACTGAGCGAGTCCAGGAACAGCCAAGGTTATACAGAGAAACCCTGTCTTGAAAATCAAAACCAAACAAACAAAAAACCCAACGGAACAAAATAAAACACAAGGTCATCAAGCTGTCTCAGTGGGTAAAGGACTTGCCCCACAAGCCTGGCAACAGTCCCTGGAAACCCCTGTAAAGGTAAAGGGGAAAACGGACATCACAAAGATGTCTTCTGCCCTCCACGCGTGGGCCATGGCAGTCCATCTCCCACAGTAAGTACATACTACAATAATAACTAAGCAGCTAAACAAATCACACACACACACACACACACACACACACACACACACACACACACACTGGTTTTTCAAGACAGGGTTTCTCTGTGTAACAGCCCTGGCTGTCCGGGATCTCACTCTGTAGCCCAGGCTGGCCTTGAACTCACAGAGATCCACCTGCCTCTGCCTCCCGAGTGCCGGGATTAAAGGTGTGCGCCACCACCACTGCCCAGCACACAAATATATTATTGTTTGCCTGACAGATTTGCAAAATTAAGATGTCCAGCCAAGTTTAATAAAGTGCTGTGCAAACAAAGAGATGGACTTCCCTGGTGGGAGGGCAATTCTGATTAAACCACTGTAGCAATCAGACACGGAGCAGACCCTGCCCAACAACAACCTCTTAGTCTGCCCTGCCCTGCATCCTCGGACTCCACGGTTTATGATATCACAGATGTGTCTACGTGATTAGATCCCCGATCATTGCATTCTGTACTAAACCAGTACAAACCATTCCGGCAGCTGGGTATGATGGTACTTACACTGTGAGCCCAGCAGGCAGCAGGCTCAAACAGGAAGACAGCCTGTGAGCGCCGAGCCAGCCCGGGCTACAAGCGATGCCGCCCCAAGCAACAACCAAACTTCTATTCCCTAAACGGCACAGGTGGAGTCTACTCACCGCAGCGGCATGTTCGGGCGCCACTGTCCCAGCATGATCTCTGTCCCCAGGAAGACACGGTGTGACTGTTGATGTTCAGGAGTATGTCACACACAGGGACCAGTGCAGCTGCAGGTTATCTCTATGGTTTTTGAGGAGCAACTGCATCTACCATGCCGCGTTCTGGACGTGTGTGCCAGGTGTCACGTGACTAGTTTCTATGAAGGTCCACAGGACTCAGGAAGCTAACCAAACCTGGAAGGCGCTGGAAGCCCGGAAAGGTACAGACACACGAGGCCCCTCCCCAAGATTACACACAGTCACAATTGCTGGGGAGAGGGGACTCTTCCTAGAGTCCAACAGGAAGTTCAGGGAGCTCCAGGATGCCAAGGGTCACCCATGTGTGGCTTTGGAGTCATGGCGCTGCCTTTAAGTCGCCTGTTTTCCTGTAGGTAATCTGTCACCCATGCTCCCATGAGTAACCTCGTCGCTTCAGCAGCTAGACCTGGGTGAAACCCTCTTTGGCCTGTTGTCAGTTCCCTGTCTAGGGTGAACGGACATCTGTGTATGCAGTCAGGAAAAGTCGCCCAACACCAGCTTCCAGAGGAAAGCAACAGTCATCTGTGGAGAGCGGGGCTACTGTGGAGAAATCCAACTCAGGTTTGCCTTCCCGGGCAGGCTGGCTCTCGCAGGCTCAAGGAAAGGCCCTTTCTTCTCTCGGCTCAGGTTATCAGTTATCAGAAATTTATGACTAGCTGGCTTAGTATCCAGTTCTTCGTCTCCCCTCCAGACTGAAAAAGGGCAGTAAGAGCAGAAAGGCACTGAAGAAAGTCCAAGCTCCTGCGGTGGGCAAAGGGCACTTTAGAGTGGCGGCAAGCTGTAATGGCGGCGAGGAGCAGGGACAAGGGCACTTGTTGTTTTTGTTTTTAAAGATTTATTTATTTATTATGTATACAGTGTTCTGCCTGCATGTATCCCTGCACTCCAGAAGAGGGTGCCAGATCTCATTACAGATGGTTGTGAGCCACCATGTGGTTGCTGGGAATTGAACTCAGAACCTCTGGAAGAGCAGCCAGTGCTCTTAACCTCTGAGCCATCTCTCCAGCCCCCCCCCCCTTTAAATATTTATTTGTTGTATATATAGTGTTCTGCCTGCATGTATCCCTGCACTCCAGACGAGGGCACCAGATCTCATTACAGATGGCTGTGAGCCACCATGTGGGTGCTGGGAATTGAACTCAGGACCTCTGGAAGAATGGGCAGGGCTCTTCACCTCTGAGCCATCTCTCCAGCCCCACAGTAGGTGTTGATAGCTAATCACGGTGGATTACATATTTAAAACCCACAAGGGGTCGGTGTTAATATTCTGACCCGCCCATTGAAACCCCGCCCTTTGGCACCACCCTGCAGCCTGATGTAAAAGCTTCATTTTAAGGAAAAATCCCTCCCCTTCCTCTCTCTCTTCCACTCTCTTTCTTTTCCCTCCCTGAGGTGCGCACACCTTCGCTTTTCCTCTCTTCTTCCCCCTTCCTCGCTCTCCTCCCTGTCTTTCTGTCTCTTTATCTCTATTTTATAAACTCTTTCCACAAGGATGGGTTTGTGAATGAATGGCCCCGCCGCCATGCCTGCATGGTGTGGCTCGCTCCCTGCCTGTGCTGCATCTGCCCAGCATGCAAGCATGTTTCCCTGCACAGGCAGGATACCCTGGCCAGCTGGGGTCCCCCGTGAATATATCACAACAGGTGGGAGAGAGGCATCATTAAGAACACTTGTTTTGGGATTGGGGATTTAGCTCTGCGGTAGAGTGTTTGCCTAGCAAGCGCAAGGCCCTGGGTTCAGTCCTCAGCTCTGGAAAAAAAAAAAAAAAAAAAAAAAAAAAAAGAGCACTTGTTTTTCCAGAGGACCTAGATTCAGCTCTCAGCATCCACAAGGTGGCTCACAAGCATTGGCAGCCCATTTCAGGAGATCTGGCACCTTCTCCTGACCTCCACAGGCAGCAGGCACACACATACATCAATGCAGGCAAAACACTCATACGCATGTGAATAAACAAATGCATAAACCTTTAAAAAAATAAAAATAACTAAAGAGCTGGGAACGGTGACACGCAGCTGTTGATGTAACCAACCGTCTTATTAAATAAGAAACACAGAAACAATGTAAAAGAGAGAGCTGAGAAGTCAGAGCTCAGAGCTAAAATCTCACCCTTCCTCCTGCTGTCCCAGCTTCGCGAAAAGAGACCTACTTCCTGTCGGTTCGTTTTTTTAAAGTATGTTGTTCTGCCTTCTCATTGGTTGTAAACCCAAACACATGACTGCCTCGTCACTGTCTGAATGTATAGCCCCCTAGGTCTTAAAGGCATATGTCTCCAATGCTGGCTGTATCCCTGAACACACAGAGATCTTATGGGATTAAAGACGTGTGCCACCACCGCCACACTCTTGCTATGGCTCTAATAGCTCTGACCCTGAACACACAGATATCTATGGGATTAAAGGCGTGTGCCACCACCGCCACACTCTTGCTATGGCTCTAATAGCTCTGACTCCCAGACAACTTTATTTATTAACATACAATCAAAATAATAATTCAGTACAATTAGATTATCACCACATTTCCCCTTTTCTATTTTAATAAAAAGAAAAAAAAGCAAAAGGTTATAACTAACAAAAGAAAAACTATATACAAAAGTACAATAACTATATACAATATATACAGGTAATAAATACCTAAACAGGTATTTGACAAATCAGAGAAAACAATTCCATTATCTATCCTATTTTGGTAAATCCAAGATGTATCTAATGCACTTTCTATCCTAATTAATTTTCAACTATAACTAACTAATCTTCAACCATAACTAACTAATCTTCAACTCCCTCAGAGACCCAAGAAGGGAATAATAGTAGCTAACAAAAATAAAAACAGGAAGTGCATGCAAGCAACTTCCAAAAAATTTTGTGAGTTGACAGAAACAGCCAGCTGCCTGGGCAGTCACCTGAGGTTTCTCCGCAGTGTTGGGGCATCATCTTCAGCCTATAGGCTTAGTGTATCTGACAGACTCATTTGTGAAGTAGGATGTACACAAGGTCAACAGTTCAACCTCACATTGGGTGAGAGCAGTCCACGTACCAGAAACACCTGAATTCCACTAGTGTCCTGTCATGATTCAGGATTTTAAATTCTGGAAATTGTTGACAGTTTTTTAATTCAGCTGTCCATTCTTCTTGGCTGTGTATATATGGCTTCATCTCAGCATCCCCTTCTTCTCCACATCCCTCTATTAAATGCCAGTCTACTTTCGAGAGGCATGAGCTTTCCGCTGCTGTTCCATTGTACAACAGAATCCATCGGCCCTGTGCCTGTTAAGCTGCCTTCGAAGAAAAGGGCACCGTACCTTTTCCGGATGCGAAGGCCACTTCAGGGATGAAGAGCTGGTGGACAGTCCTAGCCAGGAGAGAGAGAATCCTCAGGTCTCTAACCCTTTGGAGTTTAGGTTTGCCAGATGGGCAGAGAACACGGGAATCCACAGCTAAGGGACTGTGCAGGAAGCATGCATGGTTCTGTGAGGTGTGGTCTCAGAAGCTGGTCTCTGTGGGGGTGACCTTTGCATGCCTGCCATTTCCAGCATCTGTTAGCACATCAGCTCTGAGGTGGGGCTGGCAGCCTGGAGAACTCTAATGTCAAAAGTTCAGGACTCTGGCCTCTGTTCTCAAAGAAGAAGAGGCAGAGCTTTTTAGCCTCCCTGAAGCTGAGGTGTGTGAATGGGTTGTGAAACTGCCCAGGCTGGACCTCACCGGGGAACTGGCCTTACTTCTTACAGCAGTGATGTGTGGTTACGGTGGCCCAGAAGCCCAGGATGGCGAGGATGACAGGCTCGGTGGACAACAAGGTGATTGTCTTGATCAGAGCCGTAAGGAAGGCATCCCCCAAACGTTGTTGAAGTCAGGCACATGTGAGGATAGGCAGACAGTGGGGCCAAAGCCTAGACCCGTATCAAATACAACTTGGATCCCTGCTTGGGACCATACAGTGAGGCTGTAGATGCTTGCCTCCCAAAAAGGATAAGACAGGTACCACAGGGACATCGTGATTTGGAAAGGACAACCATAGCAGAGACATCCTCTCCTCGAAGGGAGGAGACACAGGAGACAATGGCAGGCAGCTGTGTTGTTCTGAGAGCTGGGAAAGCTGAGGAAGGACCCACCTTGAAAATCAGCAGGTGTTTAAGCCCATACGCTGTGCCCTCCATTGGCAGAGTCCGGAAGAGGAAGCAGAAGATGATGAAATTCCCACCAGCAGTGGAGCAGTGTTCCCTGTAGCAGGAATCTTAGAGAGTCTTATTAATAAAATCAAACCTGTGAGCCAGATATTGGGGTGAACTGGAAGATCAGAGATACAGGACAAGCCACAGCTACCTCACCTCGCTGGATCCTCAGCTGGTCTTGTTTCCTCAGACTGGAAGCCTCTGTGTCCTCATATCCAAATGGCTCTCAGCTGAACTGTGCTGCTAGAAGCCTGAAAGCTTAACCAGGCCAAATGCCTTTAGTTTCTCGTCCTCACGCCTTATATACCTTTCTGCTTTCTACCACCACTCCCTAGGATTAAAGGCTCGCTTTCTGGGATTAAAGTCGTGAGTCACCATGCTTGGCTGTATCCTTGAACACATGAGTTTCTGCCTCTGGAATGCTAGGATTAAAGACGTGTGCTACCACTGCCTAACTTCTATGTTTAATATTGTGGCTGTTCTGTCTCTGACCCCAGATAAGTTTATTAGGGTTCACAATATTGTGGGGAACACAATACCACCATAGTTCCCGTTGCACTCCCACCAACAGTGGAGGAGTGTCCCTTTGCTCCACATCCTCTCCAACGTTGACTGTCATTGGTGTTTTTGATCATAGCCATTCTGACAGGTGTAAGGTGGTATCTCAGAGTCATTTTGATTTGCATTTCTCTGATGATTAAGGATGTTGAGCATTTCTTTAAATGTCTTTCAGCCATTTGAGATTCTTGTTTTGTGAATTCTCTGTTTAGCTCTTTAGCCCATTTTTTAATTATATTGTTCGGTATTTTGATGTCTAGTTTCTTGAGTTCTTTATATACTGTGACGATCAGTCCTCTGTCAGATGTGGGGTTGGTGAAGGTCTTTTCCCATTCTGTAAGCTGTCTTTTTGTCTTATTGACCGTGTCTTTTGCCCTGCAAAAGCTTCTCAATTTCAAGGGTCCCATTTATTAATTGTTGTGCTCAGGGTCTGTGCTGTTGGTGTTATATTTAGGAAGTGATCTCTGGTGCCAATGCGTTCAAGAGTACTTCCTAATTTCTCTTCTAGGAAATGATTCTTAATTAAGGATTCACTGAGTTCAAAACATCTCAGGGAAGACTTTCATTTCTACACCCTCAAAACACATACCCTACAAATACCACATACCTGCCGTACATACACGTACCATACTTATTCCACACATCCCACAAAAGGGCATCATGTACCATACCTACACATACCACATCCACATATACTGCACACAGGCTCCATGTGTACCACACACGTACATCACATGCACTAAACACAGGCATCATACATGTTGCTGTTTGTCGAGGCCCGGGTATGTGGGTTTCATGCAGATCCGTGGAAAGAAGACCCAGGGGCATCTTAAGAATGAATGTAGCCTTTCATGGCTGCAGGGGCATCCAGCCTCGAAGGACTGAAGCCCTTTCCCTTCGCCTAGGGCAGTTTTATTTCTCCTCCATTACAGTTTAGCCAGTTAATTTTCATGTGCTCAGAACAACCTGAAAGGAGCTCCCAACAAGACAATGCCAAGTGCAGATTCCTGATTTGTCAGGTACCACGGTTGGTTTTCCGGATTTCCTGGACCAGGTTTTGCATAGGCCTTTGATCCTTGGGAAACTCTCAGACAAGATTCACACTGGGCGATAAGAGAAATAAAAGATGGATTATGGCTAGGTGCTGCTCTCTGGAGCCAGGCCGGGTGCAGCGCAGCAGGAACGCAGCCATAGTCGCATGTACACGCACATATACATCACACATGCTAAACACAGGCATCTCATGTGTCGTGACCCTCACGTGCATCACAAACACATGTGCTATACCCCACACCATACCATACCAATATGTCCCATACACACAAGCACCACACACAGCAACCACATACACCACACAACAGTGACTTAGCACACCCGCACCCACACATGCACCACATGGACACACTTGCACCACATGGACACACTTGCACCACATGGACACACATGCACCACATGGACACACATGCACTGTACCCACATACTCACTTCTTTTTTTTTTTTTTTTTTTCCCGAGACAGGGTTTCTCTGTGTAGCTCTGGCTGTCCTGGATCTTGCTCTGTAGACCAGGCTGGCCTCGAACTCACAGAGATCCTCCTGGATCTGCCTCCCAAGTGCTGGGATTAAAGGCGTGCGCCACCACTGCCTGGCTACATACTCACTTCTTACATGATTTTTTTACTTCAAAATGTTTTAACACAAGGGACAGGGGTCTGGGCAGCTAAAGTTAATAGGCAGGAAGGTGGGAACCACACCAAGGATTTCTGGAAATAGCTCACTGTCTTCCATTAGCAACGTCAGTCTCCAAGAGGCTGAGGCAGGAGGATTGCCATGACTTTGAGGCCAACCTTGGACTGCAGGGAGGGAGGGAGGGAGGGAGGGGGAGGGAAGAAAAGAGGGGGAGAAGGAGGGAGGGAGAGAGAGGGAGGGAGGGAAGGAGACTCTTCCCAGTGGGCTTTTGTTTGCTGTTTTCATAAGAAAGGGATTACTATGCAGCCCAGGCTGGCCTGGAGCTGGCCATGCCCCTGCCTCTGCCATCTAAAGAAAGGCTTAGAGAGGCCTGCTTCACCACCACCCCCCCCCCACAGCCTTCCCATCTGCCACACTCCAGCTCAGCTCTGCACAGCCTCAGGGAGGAGTCTGAGCTTCCCGCCCACTTGTGCTCCCCTCACAGCCCTCCTTCCTCCTGTCTGGGTCACCGGTCACCTCTGCCTCCTGCTCTACCCCAACTGCTCCTGCTCTGACCCCGCCACGCTGAACTCCGTTGGTTCTTCAGATGTTCCTGAGTCAGAGGACAAGGAGTGTGCGGAAAAGGAAACGAGAAGCATCTGTGAGAGACCAACATGACTGACTCACGCAAGCATTACCAGGCTCAGTGGGAAAGTGCTCCCCGTGCGAGACAGAGATCTGAGTTCGATCCCCAGGACTCACATAAAGGCTGGGCATGGTCGTGTGCTTGCAATCCCAGCACTAGGGAGAGGGAGAGAATCCAGCCTGGCCTAACTGGTGAGCTCTACGCCAGTGAAACCCTGACCCACAAAACAAGGTGGACAACTCCTGAAGAAACACACACAAGGTGGTCCTCTGGCCTACACACAAACATACAGACACATGAACATGAACAAATAGATACACGCATGAACACACACACACACACACACACACACACACACACACACACAAAATCATCAGTGGTTGCTAATACAAGACGGTGGAAAGTTTGACAAAGACAGAATAGCCGGACAGTAGTACTCTAAGATACCCCCTCAAGCCAGGAATTGTCCTCTGCTACACTAAGCATCCAGTGACGCCATGTCCTCCTGACATGATGCACTAAGAACGCAACACTAAACATGAATAACCAGAGTGTAGCCATGAAGACAATCAGATAACCCCAAATTTAGGGATACTTTCTAAAAAGTAACTCAGGACCAATGAGATGACTGAGCAGGCAGAGGCGGCCGCTGCCAGCCCTGGTGGCCTGAGGCCAGTCCCTGGGACTGGCATGTGGGAGCAGAGAGCTGACTCCTAGGAACAGTCCCCTGACCTCCATGTTTTGCTGTGGCATGTGCACATGTATAGACATAAATAAATAAATAAATTTAATTTTAATTTTTTAAATGTCAAAGTAATGAAGTTGAGGAAATAAGGAAGTATTATGCACCCAAATTATAACTTTGAGTGTGAAATCATGTCAAATTTTAAAAATTAAAGGCTTACTTATCTTTTAATTCTATGCTTACCCATGTTCTGCTTGTGTGTATATTTGTGCACCATGCCTACCAAACCAGAAGAGGGTGTTGGGTCCCCTGGGACACGGCCGTGAGCTGCCATGTGGGCACCGGGAACTGAGCCCGAGTCCTCTGTGAGAGCACCCAGTGCCCCTAACCACTGAGCCATCTGTCTTCTCCGGCTCCCAGTCCACAATTTTTAAAAAAATCTTTCAGGCTGTAAGCTCTGTCCACTCATACAATTCAACCTTCAAGGAAAAATAGCTACAAAGTGCTCAAAATTACTCACAAGCTCCCCTGCCCAAGAAAAACAGAATTATTTTGAAATATTAAAAGCATGGAAAGGAGCCAACTGTGGTGGCGCACGCCTTTAATCTCAGTGCTTGGGAGGCTGAGGCAGGCAGATTTCTGTAGTTCAAGGCCAGCCTGGTCTACCTAGTGAGTTCCACGACAGCCAGAGCTACACAGTGAGACCCTGTCTCACAAAACAAAGAGTGAAATACAGTTAATAATAACAGAGCCTCGAGAGACAGCTGCAGAGAGAGCGCAGCGGTTCCGAGTGTTTTCTGCTCTTGCACAGGACTGGAGTTCAGTTCCCAGCACCATTTCAGGCAGCTCACAACTGCCTGCATCTGCAGCGCCAGGGCATCTGATGGTCTCCTCTGGCCTCTGAGGGCTCCTGCATACTCATGGCACACACAAGCATAGACATAAAAATATATTTGCAAAAAATGTTTTACCATGTGTTCAATGTCATTAGCAACCAGTGGGAAGTCATTAGAGTCCCGGTGAAATGCCATTGCTCAGCTACCTGACTAAACAGTAAGAGTTCTGCGCATTCACAGAATGTCGAGGAACCAGAAAGACTCCTTCTCGGCTAGGAAACTTTACAAACACAGGAGTATAAACTGTAATGACCACTTTGAAGAACCATGACCTAACCATTTCCACTGCTGGGAACCATATCCCCTAAGCCTTCATTAGTACAGACTACCACAGTGTAACGGTGGGTAACTGACATACGGTGCTCCTTTGATGGGAAACACTATTCTAAATGCTTTATACCCAGTGAGATAGATAGTATTATCATTTTACAGAGGTGCAAGTTAAAATGCAAAACAACGACACAGCTCTCACCATCACAGGCACACACACACACACACACACACACACACACACGCACACGCACGCGCACACACGCACACTCACACCATCACCACTACCAATAACAACAAAGTAACAAGAATTAACAATCAGTGGTCATTGATATCTCTTAGTATCAATGGACTCTTTTCCAATAAACAGCTGTTTTCATGAATACAGCTGTTAACCTAATACAATATTCAACTTCTCACAAGAATGTTCTCATTGTGTAAAATTGCCATAAGTTTGAAAATCTCAAATGGTAAGCCTGTTGTGGTGGTGCACACCTTTAGTCTCAGACCTTGGGAGGCAGAGGGAGACAGATCTGAGTTCAGTGCCAACCTAGGCTATCCAGCCAGTTCCAAGCCAGCTACAGCTACACAGAAAGACCTATCTCAAGTTAAACTAAAAAGAAAATAAAGACAAACACAAATGTCAATCCATAGTGAACAAATTATAAGAATACTTTGTACTTGTAATTAATTATAAGATTAAAATGGAGGAAGTAAAGTGGGCGGTGGTGGTGCACACCTTTAATCCCAGCACTTGGGAGGCAGAGGCAGGCGGATCTCTGTGAGTTTGAGGCCAGCCTGGTCTACAGAGCTGGTTCTAGGACAGCCAGGGCTACACAGAGAAACCCTGTCTTGGAAAAATATAGAGGAACTGTAGCTGTTGCCAACATAAATCAGTCTCATGATTCAGAGCAACAACAACAAGAACTGAGGAGATAACAGTACAAGCTTGAGGACCTGAGTCCAGACCCACATAAAACAAAACAAAACAAACAAACAAAACTAGACAGAATGGTACAAAGCTATATCCTAGTACCAGAAGGGGAGACAGGGAGATCCTGGGCAAGGGGAGCAGTGAGAAGTCATTTGGGCAGCTGTCTGTCTAGCTGAATCCATGAACTCCAAGTTCAGTCAGCAATCTGCCTCATAAAATAAGATGGAGTGTGACAGAAGGCATCTCATATCAAACTCTGGCCTGCATATATATGGAAACATGAACACACACACACACACACACACACACACACACACACACTCACACTCACACACACATATATACACACTCATTCACTCACACTCTCACAATCACAGGTACACACACACACACACACACACACACACACGCACACACACACACCATCACCACTACCAATAACAACAAAATAACAAGAATTAACAGTGGTCATTGATATCTCTCAGTATCAATGGACTCATTTCCCAATAAAAAGACACAGACTAACAGAATGTATTGGAACAGGATTCATCCCTTTGCTGCATACAAGAAACACACCTCAACATCAAAGACAGACATTTTCCAAGCAAATGAACCTAAGAAACAAGCTGTTGTACCCATTCAAAACTAACAAAATAGACATTGAAACAAAATTAATCAAGAGACAGAACCTTACAGAACTTTCTCCAAAATTGACCATATACTCAGTCACAAAACAAGTCTCAACAGATACAAGAAAACTGGAACAACCCCCTGCATCCTGTCAGACCACCACAGTTAAAGCTGGATTTCATCAACAACATAAACAACAGAAAGTCTACAAACTCATGGAAACTGAACAACTCTACTGAATAATCACTGGGTCAAGATAGAATAAGAAAGAAATTAAAGACTTTATAGATTTCAATGAAAATGAATATACAACATATCCAAACTTATGGGACATAATGAAAGCTGTGTTAAGAGGAAATTTTATAGCACTAACTGCCTTTAATCCCAGCACTGAGGAGGCAGAGGCAGGCAGATTTCTGTGAGTTAGAGGCCAGCCTGGGCTACAGTGAGTTCCAGGAAAGGCACCAAAGCTACATAGAGAAACCCTGTCTCGAAAAAAACAAAAACAAACAAACAAAAAAACCAAAACTCTAGAACAAAAAGAAGTAGGCTCACCCAAGAGATGGCAGGAAATAATCAAATTGAGGACTAAAGTCAATAAAATAGAAACAAAGAGAACAATACAAAGAATCAATCAATGAAACCATGAGTTGGTTCTTTGAAAAGATCAATGAGATAGACAAACCCTTATCCAATCTAACTAAAAGGCAGAGAGAGAGCACCCAAATTAACAAAATCAGAAATGAAAAGGGAGACATAACAACAGACACCAAGGAAATCCAAAGAATCATCAGGTCATACTTTAAAAACCTATACATTACAAAATTGGAAAATCTAAAAGAAATGGATAATTTTCTCAATAGATACCGCTTATCAATGTTAAATCAAGATCAAATAAACAATTTAAATAGACCTATAACCCCTAAGGAATTAGAAGGAGTCATTAAGTTTCCCAAGCAAAAAAAAACCCCAGGACCAGACGGTTTTAGCACAGAATTCTGCCAGACTTTCAAAGAACTAACACCAACACTCAAGTTATTTCACAAAATAGAAACAGGAGGAATATTGCCAAATTTATCTTATGAGGCCACAATCACCCTGATACCTAAACCACACAAAGACTCAACAGAGAAAGAGAATTACAGATCAGTTTCCTGTATGAATGTAGATGCGAAAATACTCAATAAAATACTTGAAAACCAAATCCAAGAACACATCAAAAAGATCATCCACGGTACCAAGTAGGCTTCATCCCAGAGACGCAAGGGTAGTTCAACATATGAAAATCAGTCAACGTAATCCACCATATAAACAAACTAAATGAAAAAAAAATCACATGATCATCTCCCTAGATGCCAAAAAAGCCTTTGACAAAATCCAACACCCCTTCATGATAAAGGTCTTGGAGCAAACAGGAATACAGGGAACATACCTAACCATAATAAAGGCAGTTTACAGCAAGCCAACAGCCAACATCAAACTAAATGGAGAGAAACTCAAAGAGATTCCACTAAAATCAGGAACAAGACAAGGTTGTCCACTCTCCCCATACTTATTCAATATAGCAATAAGACAACAAAAGGAGATCAAGAGATACAAATTGGAAAGGAAGAAGTCAAAGTATTGCTATTTACAGATGATATAGTATACATAAGTGACCCTAAAAATTCTACCACGGAACCCCTACGGCTGAAACACCTTCAGTGAAGCGGCTTTATACACGATTAACTTGTATTTCTGGTGTGGGTATAGATAGGTTCACACAGTCCATGGAAGGAGACAGCCGCACCTCAAGGATAAATCTGTAGCCTTTCCCAGATGCAGGGGTTTTCGTCTCTACTGACTGGTCCACTCTTGCTGAGCAAAGGGTCCTTTGATTGTTATACAATTTACACCTTTAGCAAGTCAATTCCATATTCCAAAACCTCTTATCTAAGCCCCCCAGAGGGACAGCACCAAATGCAAATTCTCAGTAAAGGAATACTGCGGTGTTCTGGGTTGTCCTTAAACCAAACATAGGCTTTGATCCCCCAGGGAAACTCTCAGCTAAGACTTCAAACAGAAGGAACAGAGCAAACAGGAGGCAGCAGTCACAAAGGGCAGATCAAGGCTAGGTGCTAACAGTCCAGAGTCAAACCAGCTGTAGCTCTGTGGGAATTCTCCCATCATAAACTCAAAAATAAATAAATAAATAAATAAATAAATAAAAAAGTAGCCCTCCTATATACAAATGACAAATGGACTGAGAAAGAAATCAGGGAAACAACACCCTTCACAACAGGACCCAAATATCATAAAATATCTTGGGATAACTCTAACCAAGCAAGTAAAAGACTTGTATGACAAAAACTTCAAGGATTTGAAAGAAATTGGAGAAGATATCAGAAGATGGAAAATCTCCCATGCTCATGGATCAGTAGGATTAACACAGTAAAAATGGCCATCTTACAAAAACAATCTTCAGATTCAGTGCAAGTCCCATCAAAATTTCAAACAATTCTTTGTTTGTTTGTTTGAGACAGGGTTCCTCTGTGTAGCTTTGGAGCCTCCTGCCTCTGCCTCCCAAGTGTTGAGATTAAAGGCGTGCACCACCACTGCCCAGCTTTAACACAATTCTTTACAGACCTTGGAAAGGACAATACTCAACTTCATATGGAAAACCAAAAAACAAACAAACACAAAAAACAAAATCCGACGTTGGGATAATCTTTTTGTATACTGTGTAAAGATGAGTCTCTGCATCTCCCCTGCCTGAGGCACCTTCTAATAGGTTTAATAAAGAGCTAGGCAGGAGAGGCTAGGTAGGACTTCCGGGTAGAAATAGATACTCTAGGAAAGAATCTGAGGTGGGAGAGTCATCAGTCATGATGGAGGAAGCCGGATGTACAGTACTTAGGAGCACCAACAGCAGAACAGAGATGCGGACTCCCAGTAACGGAGGATATGGACCTACATCGTCTGTCTTCTGTAACCTGGCAAGGCTCTCAGTGGTGGAACTGGGACACCAACCCAGCCACAAAACCTTCAACCTCCAATTAGAGCCTGCAAGATGTCCTGGTGCAGAACTTGTGGAAGTGACTAAGTGATGACTAGTCTAATTTGAGGTCCACCCCAGGAGAGGGAACCATGCTGATGACCAGGGACTGGAGGCTGGACAGCCCAGAGACCTAGGGTAGAACCAAACATGACTAGCCAAACAAACAAAAAAAATTAATGAAATGACTCCTAATGATGTTCCGATAGATCAGTGCCTAAGCCAGTTATAAGAGAGGTGCTGAGGATGATCCTTCTGCATGCTATGACTATGTATTACTCTCATTGGTTAATAAAAAAGCTGATTGGCCTATAGCAAGGCAGAATAAGGCAGAATTGGCCTATAGCTAGGCAGGAAAGCCAAACTGAAAATGCTTGGGGCGGGGGGGTGGGGGGTGGGGGGAGTGGGAGAGAGGCCAAGAAGCAAGATGCTAGAGGACAGGTAAAGCCAGGAGCCACGTGGCAATACATAGACAAATAGAAATGGGTTAATTTAAATGTAAGAGCTAGTTAGCAATAAGGCTGAGCTATCAGCCCAGCATTCTGCAATTAATATAGGCTTTTGTGTGTTATTTGGGACTTAGCAGTCGAGACAGGAAAACTCTGCCTCCATCTACACAGAGGCTTCCTCCAGCAGCTCTTAGTAGCAGATGCAGAGACCCACAGGAAATCAATCATTAGGGAGAGAGGAAGCCCAGGTTGGACATCTCCATCAGGTCCCTCCCCTTGGAGCTCAGGGAACCCAACAGGGGAGGGGATGAGGAATTGTGGGAACCAGAGAGGTTGAGGACACAAGGAGACCCCGGCCTGCAGATCAGCTAAGCAGGGCTGTTGGGTCTCACAGACACTGAAGAGGCGATTGCCGAGCCTGCACGGGTCTGCAGCAGGTCCGCTGCATAGATGTTGTGGTTGTTGGCGTGGTGTTTTGTGAGACTCCTGGCAGTAGAGTGGGGGTGTCCCTGACTCTTTGCCTGCTCCTGGGACCCTTTTCCTTCACTGGTTCCCTCACCCAGCTTTGATGAGAGGGTTGTGTCTGGTCTTAGTGTCTTCTTGTACCATGTTGAGCTGATGTCCCTGGGAGGCCTGCTCTTTTCTGGGGGGAGATGAGGGAGGGAGGGAAAGTGGGGGGATCTGGGGAAGTGGATGGAGAAAAGGCTTTGGTCAGGACGTATTTTGTTTTATTTTAAAGATTTATTTATTATGAATACAGTGTTCTGCAGATGTGTATGCCTACATGTCAGAAGAAGGCATCAGAACTCTTTATAGATGGTTGTGAGCCACCATGTGGTTGCTGGGAATTGAACTCAGGATCTCTGGAAGAGCAGCCAGTGCTCTTAACCTCTGAACCATCTCTCCAACCGCTGAATGTATTTTATGAGAGAAGAATAAATTTAAAAAATTATCTATCACCGGGTGGCATTGGCACATGCCTTTAATTCCAGCACTCAGGAGACAGAGACAGGTAGGTCTCTGTGAGTTCGAGGCCAGCCTGGTCTACAGCGTGAGTTCCAGGACAGGCTTCAAAGCTACAGAGGAACCCTGCCTTGAAAAAACAAAACAAAACAAAATCTATCATTATTTCTTCTTTTGGGGGGATGGAGGGTCTTTTTCAAGACAGGGTTCCTCTGTAGCTTTGAAGCCTGTCCTGGAACTCATGCTGTAGACCAGGCTGGCCTCGAACTCACAGAGACTGACCTGCCTCTGGCTCCCTAGCATGCACAAAGCCCTGGGTTCCATCCCCACTCTTGCATGAGAGCAGGTGTGATGGCCTATGCCTGTACTCATAGCACTTGGGAGGTGGAGAAGGATAAAGACCTTTGTTATCCTTGACTACACAGCAAGTTCTAGGTCAGCCTGGGCTACTTGAGACCCTGTCTCAAAAGCTAATCAAGATGAGGCCAACAAAATGGCTCAGTGAGTAAAGAAAGGTACTTGCTGCCAAGCCTGATGATCTAAGTTCAATCCCTGGATCCCACATGAAGAAAGGAGAAAACTAAGTTCCACAAGTCCTCTGGGCCTCACACATGTGCCAGGACACATGTTCCACAGATTCACATCTACACAATCAGTCAATCAATACATGCAATAATTTTTAAAACTAGGTATGTTGAGGAAGCAGAAGGTTTACCTATGGCACACAAATCTTCACTGCTACTAGATATTTTGGCCGTATCAAAATGAGACACATCCCCAAATAAAAAAAAGTCGGAATCTCAAAATTCATGATGTTAGCATTGACCTTGACTCTGTAATCCATCAGATAACAGTGATAATTTAATAGTAGGCAAGTTGTGTGAACAAGAGTTAGATTTGCCTGTCTTGAAGACATTCAAAAGCAGCTGTTGCAGAATAGAACATTTGTGTAACTATGGAAAGATGTGTTGCTGTTTCACCTTGCCTGCCTAAGGCACCTGATTGGTCTAATAAAAAGCTGAACAGCCAATAGCCAGGCAGAGGAGGGATAGGCAGGACTGGGGCAGAGGAGGCCAGGGGCCACCAGCCATAGAAGAAGCAGGAAGGCAGGATGGACAGTATGTAGATGAGGTAAATGAGCCTCAAGGCAGTACATAGATTAATAGAAATGCGTTAAGTTTAAAAAAAAAAAAAAAAAAGAAGAAGAAGAAGAAGAAGAAGAAAAGAAAAAAAAAAAGCTAGCCAGAAACAAACCTAAGTTAAGGCCAAGAATTCGTAATTAATAATGTCTCCATGTCATCTTTTGGGGGCTGGCGGTCCAAGAAAGCCGGCTACAACCAGCAGAACTGAAAACAAGATTTCTGGAAAATCCGGTCGACGGGAACTTTCAGTGACAGAACTGAGCGTTGGATTTGATTCTTCATTTATTTTATTTAATCTTATTAAATATGATTTTATTTAATCATATCTCTGTCCAGTACTTGGACTTGGGCCTTGTGCATGCCAGGCCAGCGCCCTCCCACTGATCTACAGCCCCAGCTCCAGGGCTGAGCCAGCTGGCCACTTCAGCTACCCTCCGACCTCCTGCAGCCTGGCTGGCCTGGCGCTGTCACAGGCCCCTCGGAAAAGACGCCAAGCTGGTGTCCTAGCTCCTCCAAAACCGGAAATGGCTGTCCCCACCGGGCTGAAAATGAAGCTGGGCCTGGTGTGTGTGTTTGCCTCACTCAGAAGACCAGCCCTGAGGGCTGTTTGCAATCCTGAGGTTGACTAGAGGGCCTCACCTCAGGGAGGCGAAGCAGAGGAGCAGGCGGGCGGGCGGGCAGTCTTCTGAGTTCTAAGGGAGAAGGGGCACCTTGCCCCTCGACCCCATGACTCCCCCCGGCAGCCTGGGGTGAGATGGGGTGAGCCTGGGGTGAGCCTGGGGTGAGCTGGGGTGAGCCTGGGGTGAGATGGGGTGAGCTGGGGTGAGCCTGGGGCTACAGAATGGCCGCTCCTCACACGGGCTCCCCCCACCCAGCCTTAGATCCTGCTAGGCTCTCCAGGGTTGATAGACAATAAGGATCCCGAGGCTTGGCTTGGCAGCCTCGCCACCTCCCAGTCCTTCCTCACGCACTCCACAAGCCCACGCAGCCTTGCCAGCCATTCCGTGCCTGTGAGCCATTGCTCGCCCGCGCCTCCTGGTCTGCGGAGAAGGATTTCACCGTGACGCTTGCCACCTGCACTTGGCACAGCCTTTGCACGCGGCGGCCCCTTTCCCTCAGTCTTCAGCGTCATACCCCGGGTGACACGCCCCGTGTGACACGCGTGTCTTGCTCCCTTGCTGCCAAGGGAGGTGGAAATGGTGGGTGGAAGACTGGATCTTCACATTTATTCCACGTGGGTCTCAAACCCCCTTTCAGTAAGTAGCAAAATCAAGTTCGCTCCACAGAGGCTGACGAGGGACTTGAAGGATAGCTGATAAGAATTGGAAACGGCAGCAGAGACATCTGTGTGAAGGGAACTTGTCACCAAGCCTGATTATTTGAGTTCCATCCCAGATCACACATGGGAAGAGAAGTGTCGAGTGTCTCAATCTGACTATCAGATTGTTGGAACAATAGACACCAAGGAAATGGGAATTCCCCACACACCCCAGGAACCTCATGCCGGGGGAAGGAAAAGGTGCCGACCAGAGGGGTAACCTGTCTCCGGAAAGAGATTTCCGGCAGTTCCAAGAGCTGGTCAGACCACCTTACAGTGGAGACTGGAGCCCAGACCGTGGTGGGTCAGTGGTGGGCTGCACCACGTCTTGGACTGCTTAGAAATGCGTATTGTTAGCCCTCTGTTTACACTGTGGTCTCACTTCAGGATCCCGAAGATGGATTAGAGGGGCCACTGCATCTATTTGTCCAGTTCCCAAAGGGGCCACAGTGAATAAACCTTTTTCTGTTTTCCACTGTTCTTTTTGTCTTTTTTTTTTTTTTTTTTTTTTGGTTTCTCGAGACAGGGATTCTCTGTGTAGTTTTGGAGCCTGCTCCGTGATGTTTTTTAGCATCGCTCTTACCCTGCGCTCTTACCCTGCGAGGAAAAGTCACGAAACACAACAGAATACACTAACAAGAGTTTTATTCAGAACGGAGAAAGGGATAGATGTGATCAGGCCTGCTGAAAGGTCTCATGTGGGCTGGGGGCCGGGGTGGGGAGGGGGACAGGACATGGGGCCTGCCTTTTTAAGGGCCTACCTGCACATGTGCACACAGGCCCACGTGGCTACTCCACGCATGCACATTGATCACGTGGTCACAATTGTGACCACATAGCACATGGGTTACGTAGGATGTATAACCCAGAAATGACTAGGCAGAAATGACTAAGTGTCCTGCCAGGGCATGCACGACCATGGGGGTGTGGCTGAAATTCCTATAGATCCAGGCTGGCCTCGAACTCGCAGAGATCCCCCTGCCTCTGCCTCCCTAGTGCTGGGATCAAAGGTGTGCGCCACCACTGCCTGGCTGTTTTCCACTATTAATTAGGTTCTTTTAATTAGCTTATTGGGGATGATTAGCTGAACCTTGCTTGGGGTACAACCTGTGACAGGGAAGACCCAACCCCCAAAAGTTATTCTCTAACACACACACTCACCATACACACTCACACACACCACACACACATTCACCATACACACTCACATATACCACACACACATACCACATACACACATACCATACATATACTCACCACACACACACTCTCACACACACACCACATACACACATACCACACACATACTCACCACACATACACACACACACACACACACACACACACCACATATACACATACCATACACATACTCACCACACACACACTCTCACACACACACCACATACACACATACCACACACATACTCACCACACACACACACACACACCACATACACACATACCATACACATACTCACCACACACACACTCTCACACACACACCACATACACACATACCACACACATACTCACCACACACACACCACATACACACATACCACACACATACTTACCACACACATACACACATACCACACACACTCACCACACACACACACACACACACACACACCACATACACACATACGACACACACTCACCACATACACACATACACCTCATTAAAAATAAAGGAAGGGAGCCGGGCGGTGGTGGCACACACCTTTAGTCCCAGAACTCGGTAGGCAGAGGCAGGCAGATCTTTGTGAGTTCGAGGTCAGCCTGGTCTACAGAGTGAGTTCCAGGACAGCCAGGGTCACAGAGAAACCCTGTCTCAAAAAACGAACAAAACAAACCCCACAATTGGACAGGTTCCGAGGAATGACATCTGATGCTGTCCTCTGGCCTCCAAATGCACATGTACACTCACATGAACACACAGCACATACATGCACATAAAAAGAAAGAAAAAAAAAAACCAGATGAGTCTTGTCTCAGAAGACAGAGCTGCCAACTCAGAGACCTAGGGTTTGGATAGGAAGCTGGGTGATGGGAACCCCTCACAATACTGGAAATCTGTGAGGAACTCCTAGGCACATCATAGGAAACCGTGGAGATGCTGGGTGTGCGCAAGTGCCCCCCCCCCCCACTGCGGATGCCTGGCTCTCCTGGTCTCTCTCTCTCTCTCTCTCTCTCTCTCTCTCTCTCTCTCTCACACACACACACACACACACACACACGTTTCTCCGAAGAGGCAGGAAGTGCCACCTGAGGTTCACTTCCTCTGCCGGATGTTCAGGCACTGCCTAGCTGCTCCCCTCACCCCTGGGACTGTCACACCTCCTCTCACCTCCTCCCCAACACTTTCACTTCCCCAGGTGTCCAATCGGGCCCCAAGCACAAGGGAGCACCTGGTCTGGGGCCGGAGGGGGGGGGGGGAGACCCAAAGACACACACACACACACACACACACACACACACACACACACACATACACATACGCACGCACGACAGAGGCAGAGAGGGACCCAGAGAAAGAAAGAGACCCAGAGGAAGAAGGGCAGAGAGAGAGTCAGTTCAGGGCAGGGGGTCCTAAGCAGAGCAGGACCACAGATGCAGGGGCGGGGCCCGTGGACAGTGAGGTCAGAGTGTCTGTGAGGTTGGCCCCTGCAGAGACAAGCCTGAGGCCCCAGGAAGAAGTGGGCAGAAGTCAGTCAGGAGCCCCTGTGCACCCTCCCCGAGCCATGACCACCTGCGAGGAACCACCCGTTGTGTCCTTGGTACCCACACATTCCAAAGACCCTCAGGTACTTGCCCCGTGAACCCACGAAGAAGATGGGGCCCAGCTGACAGTCACTATGAAAAGGGCTGGGTGGGGCTCCAGCCCTGGAACTTCCTCTTTCTCTGCCCTCTTCCTTTGCGCCTCCTCTCAGCCTCCCTCCCTCCTCCGACCATTATCCCCCTCGTTCCCTGGGGCCAACACCACTTCTGTCTGGGTTCCTCGAGTGGGTCGCTCCCCATCTAGGCGAAGATGTCAGCCCAGGAGAGTTGCCTCAGTCTCATCAAGTACTTCCTCTTCGTTTTCAACCTCTTCTTCTTTGTGAGTCTCCTCAGGGGGGGCCCAGCGGGGCCCAGGGACACCGTGGCCCGGTTCCGGCCGCAGTCTCATGCTCTTCTCTCCCCTAGGTACTAGGCGGCCTGATCTTCTGCTTTGGCACCTGGATCCTCATTGACAAGACCAGCTTCGTGTCCTTTGTGGGTGAGGGGGCTGGGCAGTAAGGGAGGGTCTTCCTGGGGTGGACCTGACCCAGAACCCCACCCCAAGGCATCTCCGGGTATCTCCTTTGCCCCAGAGGCCCTCAGTAGTTGCCAACTTCCCAGACAGGACTCAAACTCTAGAGCCCCACTGGCCACTGCCACCATGCCTCTGCGCCCCATGTCTTCCCCGGCAAACAGGCCATGTAAACTGGACATGGTGGCACATGCTATCATCCCAGCACTCAAGAGGTGGAGCTGGAGGATCAGGAGCTCAAGGCTATCCTTGGCTACACAGTTGGAGGCCAGGCTGGGCTCTGTGAGATCTGACTCAAAACAGCCATAACAATGAGGCCATGATTACAAACAATAATAACAGAAATACTTCCTGTGTCGCGTCTTGGACTGGGGCTCACAGACCCTCCCTTCTTGAGGTTCACGGAAGGGAAGTCTCTTGCTGGGTGTCACACAGCAGGGGAGGGGAAGAGCAGAAAAACAGTAATAGCAAGGAAACTCCTGATAAAGTGGCCATCCAAACCATAGCAACTCAGCCAGCGGTGGTGGCCCAGGCCTTTAATCCAGCACTCGGGAGGCAGAGGCAGGTGGGCGGATCTCTGTGAGTTGGAGGCCAGCCTGGTCTACAGAGTGGGTGCCACAGAAAAATATAGCAACTCATATTTCTCACGCTGAACAATGGTTCTCATGCGTCCCTCAGAACAATTCTAGAGTGTATTTGATGGCTCACATCTGTTATCCCAGCACATGGGAGGTGTAGGCAGGAAGATCAGAAGGTCCAGGTCACCCCTGGCTACAGAGTGAGTTCAAGGCCAGCCCGAGGCACATGAGACTCAGGGCGGGACAGAGCCAGAGGCCCAGGCAGATTCTGAGTGAGGGAGAGAGGGACCCAGGAGATGGGGCCCTGCCTGGCGGCCTAGCAGAGCTGTACCTCCCAGCCCACCCTCACTGACTTTCACGGCCGTAGGCTTGTCCTTCGTACCACTGCAGACCTGGTCCAAGGTCCTGGCTGTCTCAGGCGTCCTCACCATGGCCATGGCCCTCCTGGGCTGTGTGGGGGCTCTGAAGGAGCTGCGCTGTCTCCTGGGCCTGGTGAGTAGTGTCCCCAGCACGGTTCCCGTTCCGCCCCTCCAAGGCCTTCTCCCTCCTCACCTCCCTCTCCCCTCTGTCCTCAGTACTTCGGGATGCTGCTGCTCCTGTTTGCCACACAGATCACCCTGGGCATCCTCATCTCCACTCAGCGGATCCGGGTGAGCTTACCAACACTATCACCCCAGCCGTGGAGGTTGAGGGGCAGGAGTGGGGGGGGAAAGGCATGTGGGCACTGCCACCAACCAGGAAGCTGAGCCACAGAACACCACACGTACACAGAGACAGTGAACGAAGACGGGGACAGAGGCACACAGAAAGGGAAGGCTGGCGGCGTGGCTTTGCGTGTGTCCTAGCTACTCACAGGCTCACATTAGCCCAAGAGGCCAAGGCTAGCCTGGGCAACATAGTAAGGCCGTATCTATCAAAAAAGACTAGGCCGTGTGTGATGGCACACATCTTTAACCCCAGTACTCTGGAGGAAGAGGCAAACAGAGCTCTGTGAGGCCAGCTTGGTCTGTACAGTCAATTCTAGGGCCGCCAGTTACATAGAGAGACTCTGGAGAGAGGGAGGGCGGAGGCAGAGGCAGACACAGACCGACTTCTACTTGGTAGCATTTATTCAGCTGATTGAGTGCTTGCTACCATTCATGAGGTGGTGGTCGGTTTGGTCCCCAACCCTGCCAGTACCAGCACCCAGAAGCTGGTTAGGAGGATCAGTTCCAGACCAATGCGGGCTACAGGAAAATAATTTTATTCAAAAATAATTTTATTTCAAAATTAAATTTAAACTTTAAAAAAAAAAAAAAGGGAAGCACTGGAGACCTAAGGACCCTTAGAAACACCTCTGCGATTCTGAGGAAGGGAGCCCCTGCCAAGGGTGGTAATTGTGCTCCCGGGGGGAACCCCGTGGCGGGGCTGGGGCGGGCGGCCAGTTCATCCCATCCCCACCTACACCCCCTCAGCTGGAGCGAAAGGTGCAGGAGCTGGTACTGCAGACGATCCACAGCTACCGCACAGACCCGGATGACACAGCGGCTGAAGAGAGCTGGGACTACGCGCAGTTCCAGGTGTGTGAGCTCGCTACATCCCTTCCGGTTAACACCCCGGGCTCTAACGTGGCTCTACAATCAGCCTCAGCCTGGGCTTTAAGGAGACTCTGCGTCCGTGCGGGCCGCAGGTCACCTGTTCCCTCATCCTCGCACACTGCTTGAGCACCCCAGATGACAGCATCACTGTCTGCATGTTACTACGTCCCCAGTGCCTAGACCCTGATGTTGCTCCACCCCAGTCCTAAAATTCTGTGCCAGGGGCTCCCGCACCCACCCACCCCGAGACAGAATCCAACCACCCACAATCTCAGGTTCACCGGACGCTCCTCTCCGGAATCCAGGTCACTTTGGCCCCTTCGAATCTCCAGCCCATTGCCACTTACATACCCACCCTCCCTACCCGGCTCCCAGGCCTGGCTGCACACCTACCCCGTGACGCCGGGCCCCTGACTCTGTCCCCCACCCTATCAGCTGCGCTGCTGCGGCTGGCACTCTCCGCGGGACTGGATGAGCGCCCGCACGCTGAGAGGGAACGAGTCGGACGAGCCCTTCGTGCCCTGCTCCTGCTACAACTCCACGGCGACCAATGACTCCTCGGGCTTTGATAAGCTCTTCTTCTCCCAGATTAGCCGGCTGGGGCCGCGGGCGAAACTGAGGCAGACCGCCGACCTATGCGCACTCCCCGCAAAAGCCCACATCTACCGCGAGGTGGGACCGGCGGTAGCCCGCAGCTCTAGACCGGGCCAGGCCCCGTGGGGGCGGGACACTGGAGAAGTGGGCCGTCGAGGGGGCGGGACTTTTAGGGTGCCGAGTCTCAAGAGAGCAGGCCGGGCTTGGAGGGGCAGGCTAATATCAAAGGCGTGACCTCGGAAGGAGAGGAGGAGGCTAGGAAAAAAGAAAGAAGGGGCGGGGCCCCCGAGGTGAGTGTGGCCCATCAGGAGTCCAAAGCAAAAAGGTGGGTGGGGCCAGGGAGGGTTGGGACCCTCGGATGTGATCCTGGCCTACATGGGGCGTGGCACGAGGGGGCGAGCTTTGGGAGGGGAGGCTACAGAAGACAGAGACCAAAAGGGCAGTCCCTCGTAAGTGGTCGGGACCTGCTCAGGAGCATGGTATCCAGAGGCCGGTGGTGCGTGAGCTGGACGGGGCGGGGCCACTAGGAAAGTTATGACAAAAGGGGCGGAGCCCTGTGAGAGCGAGAGGCGTAATCTAAACAAGGGCGGAGCCTGGAACACAGGCACTGGGTAAAGCTTGGACAAGACGTGCTTGGATACCCAGGCACTGGGTACTGAAAGAGGATCTGAGAGGCCCCTGGGCTTGAGGGTGAGTTTCAGAAGCAAACATCGCCCTTACATGTTTCCTGCACCCCCAGGGCTGCGCGCAGAGCCTCCGGAAGTGGCTGCACAACAATCTCATCTCCATAGTGGGAATCTGTCTAGGAGTCGGTCTTCTTGAGGTGACTTGACCCCGCCCCCATCAGTGATTGGTCTAGCTATGTTTTCCCGTTGCCGAGGAAACGCTTGCTTAGCTGTACCGTCTTTATCAATCGCCACACTAGCATGAGATGGGGCGGAGACCTGGCTTCTGCAAACTCTTGGCCAGGCGTGCGCTGCCCCCTCCCCTCTCCCGCAGGTGAGCGGCATGGCGCTGTGCCTGCAGCTACATCGTAGAGCTTTCAGCCGAGAGCCGGTGCTGCCGCTGCCGGGAGCCGAGGGTTCGAGCCCTATTCCCGGGCTAAGCGCTGACGGCAGCGGCGGGCGCTGGGGCGGGCTTAGCAGCGGCAGCGGACGCAGCAGCACCCCATGGGGCACCAGGGGCATGGCGGGTGCCTGCCCCACGTGGGGGGACAAGGCTCCACAAGGCAAGCTACCCATGGCTCTGGGGCCCTGGCCGTTGTGGGATGCAGACGAGGAGCCGCCCGAGACCGAGAGCTCGGGCGCTGAGGTGGAGGTCGGGGCACACGCGGAGACCGCCGAGTCTCCGGAATAAAGTTCCGTGCGCCTGCCTCTGAGCTTCCTCCTTTCCAGACGGCCGCAGGTCTCCCGCTCACAGCGCCGCCAATCACCGCACGCTCCTATGAACGCCCACTTTTCGGCTCCCCCTTAGGGTACCACCCCTTCTCCAACCCTGAAGCATCTCCTTTCTCCTGCAGCTCGGCTTCATGACGCTCTCAATATTCCTGTGTAGAAATCTGGACCACGTGTACGACAGGCTGGCCCGGTACCGCTAGCCCCAGCCCGCCCCATGGGCACCCATGCACCTCCATGCAGCCAGGAAATGTTCCCTTCCGGGCTGGTCTTAGGCTTGGAGCCTGGTGCCTCGGGACTCATCTCCCGGGGAGCCAGGTGTCTGCCCTCGCAGACAGCCATCTCTTCCCGCACGGGGCCAGGGCCTTCCGTCCCCGGCTTCCTTCCCCATTCCCTCCTCCCTACACCATCTGTCTGCCACCTCCCACACGACACCTCAAATAAATCCCCTCCGTTTTGGTAAAAATAGTTTTATTCTCCTTCGGAACATAAACCATCCTTCTTGGGGAAAGGAAGGTGGCAGGCTGGTCTGAGGCTCATTTAAAATGGGGACAAGATGAAGAAGTCCCACCCCACTGCTCGCCTAGCTGAGATAACATTACATCCTTAACACCGTGTATAAATATCTCCTTATATTAAAAAAAAAAAAAAAAAAAATCCGGGTCCCACTTCACTCTGCTCCCAGCTGGGAAAGTTATCTTCAATGTGTGACATTCCAGATCAGAGCAAGTGTTGGGGAGAGGCAGACATGGGGGTGGTGTGGAAACAGGTAGGGTAAAGGCAGTGAGTGAGTAATATCCCCCACATGGCCCAGCTCCCTGTTCCAGAAGAGCAAAGGGGGGCCCTTGGAGAACGGAGAGGCCAGCGCTGCCCCTGTGGGTGTGCCCTCCTGTCCCCGGTCCCTGACGCTGAGGAGTGATGTGTCCTGTCAAATGCTCCCTGTGAGGTCCCATATTGGAGCTCTAACCTCAAACAGCTCGTTCAGCTCAACAACCAAGTTTTGGGGCTCCCCTCTAATAGGAGCCAGCCCCCATTGCTCGAGCTTCTGAGATCAGGCCTTTTTTTTGAATCATGGCCCCCTCTCCAAGCGAGGGGTACAGAGAGAGCCAAAGGGTCCTTCCTGGGAAGGGGGTGTTGTGAGGAAACCCAGCAGTGGGCCCCATCAGTCCCTGACCAGGCGGTAGATGTGATGCTGGGCTCCGCGTTCACTGGTGGAGACCTCGAAGACGTAGGCCGTGCACAGCAGCAGTTCCTGGGTGTCCCTGTTTGTCACCACCTGGAGGAGGGCAGGCTTATGCTGTGGCGGGGGCGGCGTGCGCATGCGCGTGCGTGCGTGCGTGCGTGCGTGCGGTGAGACTCCCCTGCCCACCCCAGTTATCAAGGCCTTTGGCCTCTTCCCACCTCCCAAAAGAGGGATGCCCCTGCCATGCTATGCACCCCAAGCAGGAGGGATGCCCTGCAGGTCAGGTTCCCTGGGCAAAGGGGTCACCCCTACGCTGAGAGCTGGCAGGGGCCTCCCCATCACATCACATTCCTGAGAAAAGGGGTCTCCACTATGCCACAGGTAAAAGGATTAGAGACCATATTAGTACAACCCCCAAATCAAAGGAGCGTCCGTCCACTAGCTCTGGACCCCTCTAGTAAGCCAGATGCTTGGAAGCTGAGGTAGCTTCAGCTGCCCCAGTGAGGATGGGCTTTCCACGTGGGACAGGTGAGCCCCATGTCGCGCCCCACCCCACCATGTCCTAGAGGCAGAGTGGGGGCCCAAGGCTCCTCTAGGGGAGCCCCGAGAGGCTGAGGGTCTGCTCTAAGTCCGGCCGGCCCGCCCAGTCTGTCACCTGGAGGATGGTGAAGTTCTCCAGGACACTGTTCATCATGTAGCGTTCGGGCAGTTGCCGCAGCTTGTGGAGGAAATTGACCAGGTACTCACACATCGGGGAGCGCAGGAGGCGGTACACGAAGCGCCCGTCCTCCAGCTGGGCCCGCTCTGTCTGGGGACGGGAAACACCATGGCTGCAAACAGCGGCCACCCCGGGAACCAGCCAGAGTACTCCAAGCACCCCACCTTTAATGCCCGGGGCCCCTGGGTGCCCAACTCAGGGCCTCTGAACCTGCAGACCGGGAACCTTCCATCTCCTCAGTCATGATCTCGTGACTTTCAGACACCTTGGATAGTATGTCCAAGCAGAGCTGGAGTCCTCAAGTCCCACAGTCCCTCAGGTATAACGCCTGTCTCCTTATCCCAGACTCCTACAATACTCTTAGGAACCTTTTGTCTTGTAGATTCAGTCTCTACACCTTTCAACCCTTGAAATGAGCCCCAGCTGTTACTGCTAGTGGCCTATTCCTGTTTTGTTTGAGACATGGTCTCATGTAGCCCAGGCTAGCCTGGAACTCCTTATGTAGCTGAGGATAGGCTTGAAACTCCTGATGATTAGTCTACATGGTGCAGGGCAAACGTTCTACTAACTAAACTACATCCTCGACCTTCTTTGGAGTTAATTCCCAGCACACGCACTGAACTGCCAGAGAGGTTGGGATGGCCCTACCGCGCACACACACCCACACGCCTGGGACCGCTGACTCTTGATGCGTGCTGCGCCCCAGCCCTGGGCCTCACCTCCACTTTCTCCACCACTTGCTTGCCAAAGGAGCAGACCTTGGAGGAGCAGGTAAGTGTCATGAGCTCCCGGCTCTCATACTGGCTGCTCACTCCATAGAAGCTGCCGCTGCCTCCACTGGCCCCTGCCTCTTCACCACTTGGGCCCCAGTTCAGGTCCGCCTGAGAGGAGATGGAGAGGCACAGGTGAGCTGGGGAGACCCGACAAATTCTGACCCGGAGTCTGGCTCCCTGGGCTACACCACCTGCTCACCCCCCACCCCGGCTCAGCTCCCAAAGTCCCCAAGTCAGCCTATGTGCTCTGTAGAAGACCCACCCCATGTACCAGGACTAGAGAAATGGGGTCCCAAGAAGAGTCCTGACCCTCACTCTCTAGGAACCTGGGATCCAGAGAACCCAACCTTTTTGCCTGAAGCCCCTAGCTCTAGAGTTCAGCCCAGGCGTAATAGTGCAAGCTTATAAGGCTAGCCCTTGGAAGGTTGATGCAGGATTGTGAGTTTGAGACCAGCATGGTCAACACACAGAGAAAGACAGCGTCTCAAAATGGAAACACCACAGAACATGTTGAGGTCTGGAGACTAAGGAAATGGAGGGAGGATTAAAAAAAGGGGGGGACTTTAGGTTCTGACAAGGGCCTCGTTACTAGCAGGCAAGTTACCCTAGCAACTGGTTCCATGTCCTCCCCCACCTCCCTACCCCCCCCCGGGGGGGGGCTGTGAAAGCAAGTGATTTGACTACCCCCTAACAGCAGAGCCAGGCTCCTCCGGAGGAAACTCTAACCTCTCCTCCCCGCCCATCCTCAGGAATGCACCTGTGCCCATCATCCAACTGTCAGACCGGCAGGACAGGCCTCAAGGCCTGTCGCAGGCATCCTTGAGAAGCAGAATCTGCCTGTTCTCTGTCCTGACTTCCTCTGCTGCTCTTTGGCCAGGACACTATTCAGAGGTCTGACTCCACCACCACCCCAGCAACAGGGCATTTTGATGCAGGACAAATCCCAGTGTCTGTGGCCATGGCAGCCCACAGCCGGAACCCTAGCATTTGGGAGGCTGAGGTAAAGAGGACTATTGGTTGGAGGTCAGTCTAGTCTATAATGTGAAAGAGAGTCTGTCTCAAAAAGGATGGCACATGCCTTTAATCCCAGCACTCAGAGGCAGAGGCAGGCGGATGTCTGGAGTTCAAGACCAGCCTGGTCTACAGCGGGAGTTCCAGGACAGCCAGGGAGAAAGGCCTCAGCAGCTGCCTTCCCACCTCATCAGGAGCCAGGTTTCTGACAGGGAGCTGGAGGAGCCTCTGAACCCTAATAATGGCCAGCCTGCAGCAGCCCCCTCACAGCCATCTCAGGCCGCCACCCAGAAAGCTTAGTGGTTTTGTTGTTTTGTCTTTTTTCAGGATTTCTTTAGTTTTATGTGCATGAGTGCTCTGCTGATGTATGTCTGAGCACCACATCTGTGCAGCACCCTCAGAGGCCAGAAGAGTTCCTCTGGAACTAGAGTTTCTGACACACATGGGTGCTGAGGATTGAGCCTATGTCCTCTGGAAGAGCAGCCAGTGCTCTTGACTCTGGCTCTCTTTGTTTGTTTGTTTGGTTGGTTTAGTTTGGTTTGAGCTAAGGTCTCCCTAAGTCATCTAGGCTGTCCTTGAACTCTGGATCCTCCTGCCTCAGACTCTTGACCACTGGAATGACAGGCATGTACCATGATACAAGGCTCAAAAAAGCATTATAACCAGACACCCAGGGGAACCAAACTGACTGAAATCCACTGTGGATTTCCTTTCAGGACCAGACACCCTGAGCTCGTCAGTGCCAATCATGTGACTGGACAGAAAATCAGATGGGCCTCAGAAAGAGGTGCTCTTAGCCACAGCCCTCCACGTCCCCAAGATCTGCAGACACTGGCCTCCATCATAGAGCAGGCCTTAGGAAGCACTATCACTCCACCTACAGTCTCCCATGTACTGTTTTGTTACAGAATATTATTTTAAGGTGTGTTACATTTGTTTATGCTGTGGAGCATTTGTTTTTAATGATGCAAAGATGTGTTGCATTCCTTTATGTTGCATTTGTTTAACTCTGTGAAGCTGTGTTACTGTGCCTGTCTAAAACACCTGATGGTCTAATAAAGAACTGAACAGCCAATTGCAAGGCAGGAGAAAGGATAGGAGAGGCTGGCAGGCAGAGAGAATAGGAAGAGAAATCTGGTAGAAGGGATCAAGGAACGAGAAAAGGAAGAGGAGGTCATCAGGGGCCGGCCACCCATCCACACAGCCAGCCATGGAGTAAGAGTGAAAGTAAGATATACAGAGGAAAAGGAAAAAGCGCAGAGACAAAAGGTAGATGAGATAATTTAAGTTAAGGAAAGCTGGGCATTTATAAGAATAAGTCTCCATGTGTGATTTATTTGGGAGCTGGGTGGCAGGACCCTCAAAGAGCAAAGAACAGAGAGAAAAAACAAACAACAACAACAACAACAACAAAAACCACAGTGTTTGTTTTGCTTTGTTTTTGTTTCTGAAGCGTGGCCCAGGCAGACCCAAGGCCCTCCTTGTGCCTGGCTGGCAATACCGTGACTTGGGAGCACTCACACTCACCCAGAACTTGACCAGGAAGAAGGCGTGGGGTGGCCCTCGGTCGTACAGCTCCCGGAGGCCGCCCTTTTTCTCAGGGAACTTGTCGTAGATCTGCCGCACGTCCACACTCTCCAGGGGCGGTGCTCCGGGACTGGGGCACTGCTGACTGATGTGGACAAACAGGTGCCTCTGGAACTACAGACGACAGGCAGGGGACAAGGGCTAGACCCAGATCCTCACCCAACAGACCTACTGGCCAGCACATGCCACACCCCGGGCCACATCCAGCCCTGTGGCCCCAGCAATCCGCCTATCCTTCTCTGCCCCCACTGTCCCAACGAGCTCAAGTCCTCTTCCATTCTCTGGCCCAGCCTCCCCGACATGTTTCGTCCCTCACACAGCTCCAGAGCGGACTCAGCCCCCCGAGTCCAGCGCCTGCAACTCCTCTCTGCAACATCGCCAGCTCCCACCACCAAATTTTGTCATTAATATCCTTAAAAATTCCATCTCTGTTCGTGTGTTATTTACAATGTTGCACCCAGCAAACTCCTACATAGCCCTCAAAGCCCAACTTACACATGTCCTTTCAGGGAAAACTTCACCAGCTCCCCAGGGAGATCACCTCTATATACTTAAGAACTAGACATGTACAGTATTAGTTAAAGATGTGTTACATCTGTTTATGTTGTGGAATATTTGTTTAATGATGCAAAGATGTGTTGCATTCTTTTATGGTGCATTTGTTTAACTCTGTGAAGCTGTGTTACTTTGCCTGTCTAAAACACCTGATTGGTCTAATACAGAGCTGAATGGCCAATAGCGAGGAAATAGAAAGGAAGGAGATAGGCAGGGCTGGCAGGCAGAGAGAATAAATAAAAGGAGAGGATCAAGGAATAGGAAAAGGAGGAGAGGACTCCAGGGGCCAGCCATGCAGCCACAGAGCCAGCCACGCAGCCACAGAGCCAGCCTTGGAGTGAGATGTAAACAAAGGTACAGAGAAATAGAGAAAGGTAAAAGCCCAGAGGCAAAAGCTAGACGGGATAAATTAAGAAAAGCTGGCTAGAAACAAGCCAAGCTAAGGCTGGGCATTCATAAGTATGATTAAGTCTCTCTGTATTTTATTTGGGAGCTGGGTGGAGGGTCCCCAAAGATTAAAAAAAGAAGCCAACACCACCAGACAGGCTGGTTGTATGCTAGTACTAGTCTTGGTGCTGGGGCTAAAAGACCACTGAGTCTGTTGGAAGAGGGAATGGGGGGTGGGTTGGAGGAGCAGGCTGTGGGGGCGGGAGGAGGGAAGAGAGGCAGATCTGTGGTTGGTATGTAAAATGAATATAAAATTTCTTAAAAAAAAAAGAAACAAAAAAAGGACCACTAAGTCCCTGAACTTTCAGAGTTCATTCTACCACAGATAAGGGAAGCTTAAATCAACTTACTTACAGATAAAAGAAATGTCAGGAATACTTTATGCTATGAAAAATATCCTGGCGAGTATAGAAAAAGGCTCAAAAGTGATGGTCCATGAACCAGGTATGATGGTGTAAGCCCGCAAGAGAGGTGGCTCACAACCACCTGTAACTCCAGCTCCAGGGGACTGGATGCTCTCTTACACACACACACACACACACACACACACACACACACACACACACACACACTTAAAAAATCTAATAAAAAGATGGCACATATTTTTAGCAGAAGGCTTGGGAAAGTCCCATGAGAAAATTAAGCCAGAGTCACCCTATGTACCCCTGGCTGTCTTGGAACACTCTCTATATAGACCAGGCTGGTCTTGAACTCTCAGAAACCCTCCTGCCTCTGACTCTCAAGTGCTGGGATTAAAGGAGTGTGCCGCCATGCTTGCTTGTTTTGTTGAGACAGTGTCTTGTGTGTTCCTGCTTGGCCTCAAAACTCCCAGTGTAAAAGAGGATAACTATGAGTTTCTAATCCCCCGCCTCCACCTCCAGTGGATTGAGACTGCACGCATGCACCACCACAACCAGTATATGGAACCCTGGGGATGTAACCTAAAGCTTCACACAGGCTTATACTCTACCAACTAAGCTAAATCCCCAGCCTTCAGACTGACTTCTGAACTAAAAGCAATACTCCTTCAGGCTCTAGGGTTCTGGAATCACAGACTTCCAATGTAAGTCTCACCAGCATCACCCTTTTTAGTAACCTTGACAACCTGGTGGATGGCATTAGTGTGATTTAAGAGACACTGCATGCAGTGAACTACATACACTTCCCAGGCCTCTGCAGTTAGGTGTGAGCACATGGCTAAGACCTGGCCTACAGAATGTGAACAGACCTGTGAGTAGCTTCATTCAAGCCCAGCCCATAAAACCTGGGCACACTGTAGGGTAGTGGTGGCACACACCTTTAATCCCAGCACTCTGGAGGCAGAGGCAGGTGGATCTCTGTGAGTTCAAGACCAGCCTGGACTACAGAGTGAGTTCCAGGAAAGGCACAAAGCTACAGAGAGAAACCCTGTCTCAAAAAAAACAAAACAAAAACCAACAACAACAAGAAAAACCATACAGATTGCAAGCCCAGTGCCACTTTGAGATCTTTGGCAGCAGTTAATTCTGCAGCTCACACACGTTTGAGTGCTGTCGGACGGTCTGTATGTCAAATTGCTCTGATTGGTCAATAAATAAAACACTGATTGGCCAGTGGCCAGGCAGGAAGTAGGTGGGACAAGGAGAGAGGAAAATTCTGGGAAGCGGAAGGCTGAGGCAGAGAGACACTGCAGCCGCCCTCCATGACCAGCAGCATGTGAAGACACCGGTAAGCCACCAGCCACGTGGCAAGGTATAGATTTATGGAAATGGTTAATTTAAGATAAAAGAACAGTTAGCAAGAAGCCTGCCACGGCCATACAGTTTGTAAGCAATATAAGTCTCTGTGTTTACTTGGTTGGGTCTGAGCGGCTGTGGGACTGGCGGGTGACAAAGATTTGTCCTGACTGTGGGCAAAGCAGGAAAACTCTAGCTACAATTGAGCCTGTATGATAATGAGTATTCAAAGACAGGTAATGCCTGGGAGGCGCTCACCAACCTAAGACAGAGCTCCTGTGTGGCCTGGGCAGGTGACTCCATGATGGGTAAGGTGACCTGCTGACATCCCATGCAACCTAAGTCAGAAGCTCATATTTTAGTAAAAGGGGGACCTGTAGGTCCCTAGCCCCCGTTTTGGGTAACTGTTGCCTTGCTTGCTGACCTTGACCTTGATATCCTTCCTATGCTAATTCTCTGCCTGGTTCCACCCTCCTGAATACTTAAGGGAAGTCCTTTGTCTATGTATCCTGCATATTGGGCATTAACAGCTTAGATGCCCCTCCGGGGTTCTCCCATTGTGCTGTAAGCCTGTATTTAAGACCTCTTCCCTCCTACAATAAACGGCATTCAGCATTAAAAAAAAAAAAAAAAAAGCCAAGTTACAACTCAGTAACCAGACTTCATGGGAGAATCCATGCCAGCCAGCCAGACCTCCTCCAATATAGAAAGCATTCAACATTATGTAAAACCCTGTAACAATGCAGGATTTTCTTTTTCTTTTGTTCTTTCTCTGTTGTAGAATATTATTTTAAGGTGTGTTACTTTTGTTTATAGTGCATTTGTTTAACTCTGTGAAGCTGTGTTACTGTGCCTGTTCAAAACACCTGATGATCTAATAAAGAACTGAATGTCCTATATCTATCTATCTATATATATAAAACCCTGGGCACCGGAAATCCTATACTCTCCCTTCCTCCATCTGCTGGCTGGATGCAGAGAACCCAGAAGATTCTATAACCCTAGAAAATGGCAGAGCCACAAAATGGCAAGGGCCAGTTCCCGAATCACTGGGGCAACACATCTGTTTAGCCTACCTGCTGAGAATACATATGAAACGCTGCATGCATGTCATCCCAGCCCTCAGGAAGCTGAGGTAGAAAGATCACAAAGTTCAAGGCTAGCCTGAGCTACAGAGTGAGACCCACTTTAACAATAAACAATCAGAAAAAAGTAGAACTATGGCTCTTTCCAGGTCCTTAGTGTGTTACTGCAAAGCCTGTCAAATGGCAGGAAATTGCTGTTAGATGAATGAATGAACACTGTGTTCCAGTCCCAGGACACCACAGTAACAGGCTTGGCAACGTGTGCCTATAATTTCAATGCTGTTGAGGGACAGACAGGTGTAGCCCAGGCTCACTGCTCAGCCAGTCTGGGCTCCTGGGTAAGCGCAAGCGCAATGAGAGACCATCTCAAAACACAAGGTAGATACGCCTCCAGTTGGCCTCTGGTTTCCATATTTATAAATCAGAAGGAAACCCTGCACAGTACAGAGCAGGCCGACTGAATGCACCCTGCAGGTGACGCTGCCGACGGTGAGGACAGCTGCCGACGGTAAGGACAGCTGCGGTCTTCTCTGCCTCCCGTCCTCGCCCTACAGCATCACCCAGCAACTGCCCGGGCTTCACTCACCGAGTCAACTGCATCCGGTGGTTCCACAAAAGCCGAGAACTCCACCAGCTGCAGGCGTGCGGTGCCCAGGGCCCGAGCCTGCCAGGCTGGGGGAGACGGAGCAGGTGGGGGCAGGGGTGAGAGGGCTGGGGGCGGCTCATACCCTGGAAAGAGGAGAAAGGGGAATCGCTCACCAGGATGGACTGTTCTCTCTTGGCCACCTCCACCTGGAGCGCCTGCCTGGCGTGCAGGAAGCCTGGGCCCTTCCCCTGGCTCCACCTTGGAGCAGGAGCACACACCATCCTAGCACGTGGGAGGTGTCTTGTGACAGCGTGAGCATGCGTTCAGTCACACTCCGCGACAAAGCAAGTGCCCGCCCTGGGGTACACGGGACTGCCTCAGAAAAGAAAACTGGGGGAGAAGGGCACTGGAGAGACAGCTCAGCTGCTAAGAGCACCGGATGCTCTTTCCAAGACCTGGCTTCACAACAGTCTGTAACTCCAGTTCCAGGGCAGCTAGTGTACTCGCTTCTGGCCTCTGGGGGCATCAGGCACACACACAGCACACCTAAATACATGCAAGCAAAGCACTCATACACATAAATCTTAAGAAAAAAAATAGCTAAATATTTAACAGTTAATACTACCCTTAGCAGCAGCAACACAGTCATCTGAGGGAACAGAATTCCCCTCAAGTTACGGCCTTAGTACTGGGCTGCTGGGAGATTCAAGTGCAGCCACCGTGAGGACGGTAAAGCAGTGCTGTTACTTGTAGTCAGACGCATTAATTGGTGAGTATGGCGGCGTGCAAGAGCTGTAACCCAGAGCACTGTGGGTAGGTTTAGGAGGTATGGCCTTGCCAGAGAGAGTATGCCACTGGGAGTGCGCTCTGAGGTTTCAAAGCCCTACACCATTCCCAGTTTGTGCTCTCAACTTTAAGCTTATGGTTCAAGATGTGAGCCCACAGGCTGGGCGTAGTGGCATGTGCCTTTAATCGCAGCCTTGGGAGGCAGAGGCAGGCCTCTTGAGAGTTCCAGGCCAGCCTGGTCAACAGGTCGAGTTCTAGGACAGCCAGGGATACACAGAGAAACCCTGTCTTGAAAATAAATAAATAGCCGGGCGGTGGTGGCGCACGCCTTTAATCCCAGCACTCGGGAGGCAGGCGGATCTCTGTGAGTTCGAGGCCAGCCTGGTCTACAAAGCGTGTTCCAGGAAAGGCGCAAAGCTACACAGAGAAACCCTGTCTAGTGAACCTTTGGCTTCCTGCTCCTGCCACCACGCCTCCCACTCTGCCATCATGGATGGATCTGAGCCTCTGGAACCATAAGCCCCACATAAAATCTCCTATGACTGCCTTGGCCATGGTGTTCGCATATCACAGCAACAGAAAAGTAACAAACAAACCGAGGGCCCCGGGACTTTCACCCGCCAATGTGGCCATCCCGTGGTCCACCGGGGTGGACTCTGGGCTGTGGGCAGTCTTCATGGAAATGAAGCTGCCACGGAGAAAAACAGATGGAAGCAATCCCTAATGTTGACACCGAGTGGCTGGATCCAGCCATGCCCGAAGCCACCATTCTGTCCTTTGTTTCTTCCCTCCCCCTCCCCCTCCTCCTCCTCCCCCTCCCCCTCCAGTTTCGGCTAATTTGAATTAAGTTTTGACACTTGGCTGTGCCCAGTGGACAGAAAGGTGAAGGAATCGCTGCCGGGTCAGGACCAGAGAAAGACAGAGGGGCAGGGGAGCAGACTCTCACCTGGTAGGTCAGTGGATGGGGGGGTCAGCGACACAGAGAACGCTGTCTGTGAGAACGGCTTCACGCTGCAGGACAAAAGGAGCCCATGAGTGCAGTGCAGTGCAGCTGTCTGAACCGGCCAGTGCAGTGCAGTGCAGCCGTCTGAACCGGCCAGTGCAGTGCAGTGCAGCCGTCTGAACCGGCCAGTGCAGTGCAGTGCAGCCGTCTGAACCGGCCAGTGCAGTGCAGTGCAGCTGTCTGAACCGGCCAGTGCAGTGCAGTGCAGCTGTCTGAACCGGCCAGTGCAGTGGGGTAATGCTGTCTGAACCAGCCAGTGCAGTGCAGTGATGCTGTCTGGACCGGCCAGTGCAGTGCAGTGAAGCTGTCCGGACCGGCCAGTGCAGTGCAGTGAAGCTGTCCGAACCGGCCAGTGCAGTGCAGTGATGCTGTCTGGACCGGCCAGTGCAGTGCAGTGATGCTGTCTGAACCAGCCACTATCCATCATGAAAGGCCAGGCTCCCCCACCAGAACATTCCATGCAGTAGGTGAAATGACTTCTCACATTTTTCACATGAGACTGAGGTCAGTGTCAACTGGTCTGCCCAAAGCCACACAGCTAGGGTGCCATAAAACATGGACTCCAACCCCAGTCAGTCCTGACCATGAGGACCAAGATTTTTGCTGTTTTGGCAATACGAGAATTGAACCTAGTGCTTCAAGTATGCCCCTCACTGGGGGTTCTAGGCAGGGGCTCTACCACTGAGCCATACCCCAGCCCCTCACTGGGGGACTCTAGGCAGGGGCTCTACCACTGAGCCACACCCCAGCCCCTCACTGGGGATTCTAGGCAGGGGTTCTACCACTGAGCCACACCCCCAGCCCCTCACTGGGGGATTCTAGGCAGGGGCTCTACCACTGAGCCACACCCCCAGCCCCTCACTGGGGGATTCTAGGCAGGGGCTCTACCACTGAGCCACACCCCAGCCCCTCACTGGGGGATTCTAGACAATGGCTCTACCACTGAGCTGCACCCCGAGGTCTGGGTTTTGCTACAGGGTCTTGCTGTGTGGCCCAGGCTGGCCTGGAACTCGAGATCCTTCTACCTCAACTTGTAGAGTCCTGGGAAAACAGGAATATACCACTACACCTGTTCTATGTGATGGAAATGTTCCACCCCTGTAACCGTCCCAAGGTAGTGGCCACTGGCCACATTGCCACTTAGCACGAGTCATGCCTGAGGAATGGAACTTTTCATGTAAATTTAATTTTATTTTTGAAACGGGGCCTCATTATGTAGCCCTGGCTGTCCTAGAACACACAAAGACCCACCTCCCTCTGTCTCCCAAGAGCTGGGACTAAAGGCGTGCAACCATGCCCAGCTATACATTTAGTCCATTCTAATTCAACTGGCTGCTCACAAATAATCATTGTAGACTAACACTCCAGAGGCCTAAAGGTAGCTCAGGAGATGATGGTCAGGAGACTGAGAGGCTAGAGGTCAGAAGAGGTCGAGGGTCAACAGACCAAGACGAGAAAGACAAACCCAGGGACCTTCCAACTGGAGTCCCAACCTCTTCTCAGCTGTCAACTTTGTGCTTCAGTGGATTTCTCACAATGCCATGATCTCACGTCATCGGGTCACCACTCAAATGTCAGCTCCTCAGGAAGGCCCACCTGGCCTTCTAAAGCAGGTCTTAGTGGGTACGGTGGCATACAGTGAACATCACAGACATTAGGGGGCTGAGGCAGGAGGATCTAGTCTGGGCTACAGAGCTGAGAGCCTGTCTCAAACAAAAACAAAAGCAGACCCTTGAGGCTAGAGATGGACCCGATGGCAGAACACTTGACTAGCACGCGCAGGCCCCAGAACGAACTCAATTCCTCATATATATTTCCTTACTTTATACTACACAGGTCCGGGAATGTACCGTTTCCTACTTTGTTCCTTAATAAGAGCAAGCCGGGTGGTGGTGGCGCACGCCTTTAATCCCAGCACTTGGGAGGCAGAGAAAGGTGGATCTCTGTGAGTTCGAGGCCAGCCTGGTCTACAGAGCGAGATCCAGGGCAGGCAACAAAACTACACAGAGAAACCCTGTCTCGAAAGAAAAACAAAGAGCACACCCAGACATGCAGTAGGTGTTCAGTAAATATCTGGTGTCCCAGGTGCTTGATACAGCCCCCTCACTGCAGAGGCTCACCTCAGTTTCCTGTCTGTGAATCTTACACATGTTGTTTATCTGCCTAGAATATCCCACCCCCACTTCATCTGGCTAAGCCCTACTAACCTCAGAGAAAACCCCAGAACTTTCTCCCTCACCATAAAACCCATGGCGGTTCCTCACAACGCTGCACACACTTCCATTTTGAATTTCTGAAAGCGATGTCTCAGTCAGCGCTGGTCTCCCCCATTTGACTATGGGCTCTCCGGCACCCAGGCATCCCTCTCTGCAGCACACCTGCAGTTCCCTCGGCCCCTGGGGACTCGTTCTGATCTCTCTCTCATACACACACTCCATGTCGCCCTCATGCTGCCAGGCTGAGCTGGTGCCAGGGCCCCTTTTCCTACAACACATCTGGTTACCCTCAGTGCCCAGGGGTCTCCAGGCTGAGGTCACTCATGTTCTCCCTCCCAAGTATGAAGGAAGAAAGTAACCCCTTCCCCACCCCCAAGCCCCAGAGCCACCTCAGGGATCTGGAAACCAGCCTTCACAGGCAATTCTAAGGGCACTCATAGCCCCTCCCATGATCCTCTGAGACCTGCTCATCCTTCCCAGAAGCCTCTAGGTTTATTACTATCTTCCCACAAGCCTCTTGGGAACCTTGAGCCTTGAGTCTGTCCTTGAGCCTTGGGCCATAAATATCCCTTCTCATAATACTTGGGAGCCCCCATCTCTCCAAGAAGCCTTAAGACTTCCTCCCCATAAGCTTCTGGGCCCTTCTTGTCCCTTCCAAGGCCATCTGTATCCATAACTGCCTCCCCACAAGACTTTATGGCTTCCTTTGTTTCTTACAGGAGCCTCTGGGTCTACAACTGCCTTCCCATTATCCTCAGGGTCTCCTAGATCCCTCCAAGGCGATCCTTTGGGACCCATCCATCCCTCCAGGAGAACCTCACCAAACAACTGCCTTCCCATGATGCATTAGAATCCACATGTTCCTCCAGTAGCCTCTGGGCCTGATGTTCTCACTTCAGAGCCATTTTTTCCATGGACATGTACCCCTTTTCAGAGATGAGGTACGAGGCCCTAAGCACAGAAGGGGTCACCCCCACCAAGACCCCAGCCAGCAAAGTGCAGGGCCAGACTTCAACGCCATATGGTATGGCTTCAGAATCTATGTCCAAAATGACATGGGTGGGAGGGAAGGGGGAAGTGCAGGGGACACAAAGTACTCACTCTGGAACATTCCATGGGGGCCCAGAGCTCCCTGACCAGAACTGGAAAAGCTCAGTGGCCTAAAGAGAAGACACAGATGCGGGTCAGGCAACCCTGTCGGCCATTACAGCACCATCCTTCCATCCCAGATCTCCAGTCCCCAGCCCAGACCACCTGGGGGCCAGAAGGACCCAGCTTGGCCTGCAGGGAAGGTGCAGAGACGAGCTGTGCCGACGACGACATGGTCACCATGGTCTGGAAGGCCTTGTCCTTGGAGACCTGGTCCTGGGGAAAGGTGAGGTCCAGGTGAGTGGGGAGTTCCAGTCAAGATAGCCAGTGTGGGATAATGTCAGGGCTGGGGTGGGAGATGAGGGCATGGGGAGCTGTGACACAGCTCAGAGGTGGCCCCCACCTACACCCCTGCCCCCCCCCCCCCCGAGTGTGTGAGGTACAGCGGTAGGAGGATGGGCAAGAGGACTGACTACACTCAGAGTCTGACCCAGGTGCGGGGAGGAGCCAAGGGAAGAAAGAAAACACATCTTAGAACTGCAGGCTGTGCTTCGTCTCCCCTAGGACCGGACCACCACCCCAGTCAGCATGCAGTAGGGAAGGGGCTGAGCATGGAGCAGCACCCTGCACCTTACCTCAGAGGGAGAAAGGGTCACGAGCCCAGGGTAAGATACTAACGGGTTTTCTAACGGGTGCCCGGGCTACAGGAAACGAGACTTTCAAGACCCCCTGGGCACAGGAAGGGGTGTTTCCTGTTCCAGACAGAACACAGAGGGGACCGGGGAAGTACGGAAAGACCAGAACCTGAGGGCTTCAGACCTACAGAAAAGGCAGGGACCATCTCCAGGTAAAAGAACAGGAAGGAAGCCGGCAGTGGTGGCGCACGCCTTTAATCCCAGCACTCGGGAGGCGGGGGGCAGGCAGATACCTGAGTTCAAGGCCAGCCTGGGCTACAGAGCGAGATCCAGGACAGGCACCAAACTACACAGAGAAAGCCTGTCTCAAAAAACCAAACCAAAACAGGAAACAGTGAGGCTAATAGAAATCACACACAGATATTGCTGGGCGGTGGTGGCGCACGCCTTTAATCCCAGCACTCACAAAGGCAGGCGGATCTTTGTGAGTTCAAGGCCAGCCTGGTCTACAGAGCGAGATCCAGGACAGGCACCAAAACTACACAGAGAAACCCTGTCTCGAAAAACCAAAAAAAAAAAGAAAAAAGAAATCACACACAGAGGTACAGCGTCGGGGATTCAGGCTGGGGGACACGGGGAATTCACAGTGGAGAGTAGAAAACAGCACAGTCTCTCCCAGGAAAGAAAGCGTGGCTGCAGCCCAGGGGGGCAAGGATGGAGTGGAGGAAGGACAGGGACAGAGGGAGGGACGGCCCGCAGCAGAGGGAGAGCCAACCATCAGCTACATGAGCCACACAACCTCTGCTGGATGAGCAGACCTGCGCCTCAGGGTCTCTGGTTCCCAAGGATCTCTCTCGTTCTCCGTCTTCCCATTTCCCCCCGGGGTGAGTGTGCACGTGTCTGCCTGTCTGTTTCTCGTCTCTGGGTCTCTGTCTGCTTCCACACCCATAGAACTGTGTCTTTCTGAGTCTGTGTGTGTGTGTGTGTGTGTGTACACGTGTGTGTCCGCACGTGTGTGCATGTGTGTGTGTGTCCATCTCTCTCTCTCTCTCTCTCTCTCTCTGTGTGACTCTGTGTGTGTGTGTCCATCTCTCTGGGTCTGTGTGTGTGTGTATGTCTGTGTGTGTGTGTGTGTGTGTCCATCTCTCTGGGTGTGTGTGTGTGTGTCCATCTGTGTGTGTGTGTGTGTCCATCTCTCTGGGTCTCTGTGTGTGTGTGTGTGTCCATCTCTGTGTCTGTGTGTGTGTGTGTCCATCTCTCTGGGTGTGTGTGTGTGTCCATCTCTCTGGGTCTGTCTCTCTCGGGATATCTCCATGTGTCTCTCTGGGTCTCCATCCTCTTCTCTATCCGAGTCTCTGTCTCTCTCTTACTGTCTCTGAATCTGTACCTCCCTTCCTCCTTCTCTCTCTCATCCCCCCACCCCCCACCCCTCCCACCCCCGGCCCCCACCTCTATCCTTACCTTTAGCTTGGACTGGATTTCTCTCGATTTCCTTCGAGCCAAAACCTGGATGTGACTGGAGACCTGGAGGGACAGAAGTGGATCTGAGCGGCCCCTTCCTCCTTAGCTGACGGTCGTTCCTCCACAGGCGACAAAGCCCGGGACCGAAGGCTGTCCGCAGGGGTGGAAGGGCAGCTCCGAGGCTGACCTCTAGGACCCTCCTGTCCTTCCTTCGTGGGTTTTCAGCCTCTCTCTGAGCCCTTTTGTAATAACGTCCTCCAGAATACCAGCTCTGACCAGATGGCTCAGCAGGTAAAAGGCACCTGGCACCAACCCTAACGTTCAAAGTTCCATCCCTGAGACCTACCCAGTGGAACAAGAGAACCAACTCCTGAATGCTGTCTTCTGATTTCTACATGCACACCATGGCACATGGACACATGGACACACACACACACACACACACACACACACACACACGTAATAAAAAAAAAGTACGTAGAGTTTTTTGTATTACATTTTATGTATGTGGGTTCAGGCGCATCATGGCGCATCTGCAGAGGTCAGAGGGCAAGTTGGAGGAGTTGGGTCTCCTACCACGTGGCTCCCAGGGACTGACTCAGGTCAGGCTCAGCAGTAAAGCCCCTATAGCCACTGGGCCATCTCACAGGCACATAACACAATCATTTTACAGAAGGATCTGGCATGCCTACAACACAGGGAAAATACATGAGACAGAGGCCAGGGTTCAGTCCATGCTCGCCCTTCATGCATGAGGGTGTCAGTTCAACCCACATAAATTTATAATCTCAGCACTAGGGAGTGCAGACCGACACTGGCTGCCGACTCAGTCTGGTCAAATCGGCAAGCTCCAGGCCAGTGAGCGACCCTGTCTCAAAGCAGTGAGCAGCACTGAGATGAAACCTGAGGTCATCCACTGACCTCCACATGTTCGTGCACACACATGCATGGATACCCCCACATACAAGCTTCATGCACACACATGGACGGGTACCCCACACATATACAGGCTTTATGCATACACATGGATGGATACCCCACACACACATAAAAGCTTTTCTTTTCTTTTTTAATCACATGAACCACATCTGCCTTGAACCTGAAGCAGCACATGAAGATGGCCCTCAGGAAGTGCCCGACCCCAAACCAAAGCCCCAAAGTGTCAGTCTTGAGACCTGCTTGCGAGTTCTTGTCTTCCCTGTCCTCAGCTTGATGTAACGGGCAATGAGTTCATTCCGGCCTGGAGTCAAAATGGAAAAGAGCAAGACTGTCAGCAGAACTTCCTGCCAGAGAAGACAGGCATGAGGGATGAGGTCAGCAAGCCAACAATCCTCACTCCACTACAGCCAAGACAGGCTGAGTGAGGGACTCCTCGGCCACAGGGTCACCAGCTCGGTCACAGAGTGGCTATGTGGCCACTGACAAATCACTTAGTTTTCCTGTGCCTCAGTTTTCCTCATCTGTGCAGAAAAAAATGCTAGTCTTTCTAAGTCATGGGAAGGATGCAAGCTTTTTTTGTTTTTTTCATTCATTTTTTTCTTTCCTTTCTCTCTCTCTTTGAGACAGATCTCTCTTTGCCCTGTGTGTCCTGTAACTCATTCTGTAGACCAGGCTGGCCTCACACTCAGAGATCCATCCACCTGCCTCCGCCTCCTGAGTGTACCACCACACCCAGCCTCATAGTTTATTATTTTGAGACAGGGTCTTATCTAGATGAGGCTAGCGTAGAAGTCAGTATGTAGCTGAGGATGACCTCAACTCTTGAGGTGTGTGCCACCAGAGCTGGCTAGACTCTAAACACGTTAGTTAGTGTGACTTTTCCCACTGGGGTCAGGGTGGCCACCACAGAGAACTCACCATACATCTTGCCCTCATCGGACAGGATGATCTTTCGGCGGCCACAGGGAGGGTAGATGGCCAGGGCCTCCTGAAAACTCTGCTCGATGTCAGGGCTCCACACGCCCTCTGCATCAGGGCCCCCGTCACCTCCGACACCCTCACTGCCTCCGGTCCCCTCCTCGCTGCCTTCCTCGCTGCCCGTCCAGCCCCCACCATCGTCCAGGGGGGCCCCAGTCCGGGGTTCCCCCATCTGGGCCTGCAGAGACAAAGATCAGCAGCTGTATATGGTGTTGCAAGGACAAGGCAGGGGCCCTGACTGAGGGAGGAAGCTAGGCCTGGACCTCCAGGCTGAAGCCTCGACCCCTGGTCTGAGGGAGCAGAGTAACCTAAGCCTGGGATCTGGGAGGCTGTTCTTCCCAAGCTTTCGGAGACACTTGCTCTGGGTTGAAGTCACCACCTCAGGGTGGTGCCTGAGGCCATGTGGACTAAAGCTGCGTGTGGATCACCGATTTCAGGGAAGAGCAGAGTCTGGGAGGTTGCCAGGAGTGAGAACCTCCAGTCCCACTAAGAAGGAACAGGTGTTGAGAAATGAGCAGCAGCTGCAGGAAAAGGAGAGGGAAGATCCAGGGAAAGAGGGAAGAGAGACCCAGAGGGAGTGGGGCAGAGACCCAGACAGGCACGGAGAAAGGGGGCATCGTCGTGGCTTTCAGGCTGAGACCAGAAAACAACCACAGAACCAGGCGGGGCTGGGGCCAAAGCGCCCATCAAGCCTCAGGCACTGGGACTCAGTCGTCCAGCCATCTGGAGGCCAGAACAAAGAGCCCTGGCATCCCCTCCCCCAGCTCCCCGCAACCCCTGCTGTGGGCGGGGCCTGCGTGCAAGCAGCCTCCACGGCCCCGCCCCCTCCCCGGGCTCGGCTCCAACCCAAGTTCCCGTCGACTTTCCGGAGGCCAGAAACAGGGAAAACTTTTCCCATACTGTCCGATACCGCCTCCCCGGAGCTTCCATGTCTTCCAGAACTTTCCCAGGCTCCCAAAGTTCTGAGTCCCATCCCCTCCTCGGGGCTCTCGACCTAGCGGAGGTTAGGCGAACAAAGACCCCAGGCCCAGCCCAGTGTGGCGGCCACGTTCAGGACCCCCGTAGGCTGAAATCCCAACCCTGCCCACTTCCATGTGGCCAGACAAAGAGACAGACGAGCTGGGCAAGACGGACATTAATGCTCTGCCCTGGTCCCCAAGCCTCAGAAGAGCCATGGACGAAGGTCCACGGGGCCTCGTGGCCCTCCTCGGGCCACCCCCGCGCCTTCTGGGCTCCGTGAGGGGCCACACGTCCACAGGGCGGACACTTGCAGAAGGGATGGCCCGGGAGGCGCGTGCCTCGCACCGCGGAGAGCTGCGGCCCTGTGCACGCACGTCCTGGGTCCGCAGCCCCCGGCCACCCCGCGCGCTCCCCCTGCCGCAGACCAGCCCCAGACCCCTAACTCTCAGAAAGTTCCAGCTCCACACTGCGGCTGCATCCCAGCGCAAACTCGGGCCCCACGGCAGGAGGAGGGCGGCGGGCAATTCCCACGCGGTCCCAGGAACACGCACCTCACCTCATCGCGCGGAACTCCCCACCCCAGCTCACACACCCCAAGCAGGACCCCGATTCCCGCCGGCGCCTTCCTACCTCCCGGCCTGGGCAGGGGAGCCGCGGGCGGGCGGGGCAAGACCGGGAGAAAGTTGCCGGGAGCTTTGTTTGGGAAAAGTGGGAGGGACCGCAGAGGGGGGGGCGGGCCCGGAGCAGGCTCGGGATCCCACCGTGACGCTCCGGGCAAGGTGTTTGCTTTGGGAGAGATGAGTCCATCTGAGGACTGGGTGCGGATGCTGGGGTCCCTAGGAGAAGAGGTAGTTATGGGGGCCTGGATTACTAGCTGTGAGGGAGGAGGCTGGGGCCTGGAGCCCTGGGTCTGAGGGAGGAGGCTGGGGCCTGGAGCCCTGGGTCTGAGAGAGGAGGCTGGGGCCTGGAGCCCTGGGTCTAAAAGAGGAATATTGGGATCTGGACCCCTGGGTCTGAGGGAGGAGGCTGGGCCTGGACTCCCGGGTCTGAGGGAGGAGGATGGGCCTGGACCCCTGGGTGTGAGGGAGGAGGCTGGGAGTTGAGGGGAGGGAGTGGATGGACTCCTAGTTCTGATGGAGGAGGAGCCGTGACCTGGGTCACCCCTGTAATGCGTGTGTTTACTGAGGATGTGGAATTGACAGGCAAACAAAGTAATCTTTACCAATTGTATATGGGTTTTTATTCTTATTCTGTGTTTTTAGATTTTTTTAAATTTTGTCTGTATAAGTTTTTTTGCACGTATGCCAGAAGAGGGCACTGGATCCCCTGGAACTGTAGCTACAGATGGCCCACTGTGTGGGTGCTGTGAATCCAATCCCGAAAGAGCAGTGCTCTAAACCACTGATCCATCTCTCTCTCTAGTCTCTCTCCCACTCCTCCCTCCCCCTCCCCTCCCCCTCCCTCTCCTCCCCTCCTTCTCCTCCCTCCCCTTCCCTTCCCCCTCCCTCTCCCTCTCCTCCCCCTCCCCCTCCGTGTGTGTGTGTGTGTGTGTGTGTGTGTGTGTGTGTGTGTGTGTGTGTGGTGTGTAACTGGAGATGAAGCTCAGAACCCCGAGTGTCTCCAGGTCTCCAGTGCTAGGCAGATGTTCCACCTCAGAGCTGTCTCTAGTCCAACCTGTTTCTGTGATAGTAAAGTGTTGGGGTGGGTTTGTTTTCTTCTGAGGAGGACATAGCTTCCCTTGTGAGCTGGCCAGAGTCAAGCCTGTTGGGCTGGACCCCCCAGAGTTCCTGAAGATCCATGGAGTGCAGACTCCACGTTCCGCGGGCACTAGTGGCTGCAAGTGGCACCTGTCCCAGGATGGAGACAGAGCCTGGGTGTCTGAGGGGCCCTGGGGCGTGCTCTCTTCAATATGAAGGACTGAGTAAAATCGATGGCACTCCTGTATTCCCAGCTCTTGGGAGGCTGGGGCTAGCCTGGATGCTCTGGTTTGTTTCTGTTGCTGTGGAGAGCGCCATGACCAGAAGTAACCTGGGGAGGAATGGTTTATCTAAGATTACAGTTACAGTTCATCATGAAAGGAAGTCAAACCAAGAACCTGGAGGCAGGAACTGAAGCGGGGACCATGGAGAAGCGCTGCTCACTGCCTTGCTCCCCATGACTGGCTCGGCCTTACAGCACCTAGGAACACACAGGCCCAGGGCTGGAACCACCCACAATGGGCTGAGCCCTCCAGTGTAAATCATTAATCAAGACAGTACCCTGCAGACTTGCCTACAGGCCAATTTGATAGGGACATTTTCTAAATTAAGTTCCCTCTTCCCAGATGACTCATGCCTGTATCAAGTTAACAAAGAACTAACTAACCAGCATGATGAACTACAGACATTCTCTGAGAAAACAAGACAGACAGAAACCGCACAACAGACACACCATGGCCATGAGCTGGACAGAGGGCTCAAGGAAAGGGACTCTTCTGCCACCCTGTCAACCTGAGGTCAGTGTCCAGTGCCCACAGCTGGGCAGAACAGCCCTGAAGGTTGCTCTCTGACCTCCATACCTGCTTATGATGCACACACAGATTCAAGGACAGCTTCCACTACATAGTTCAAGGCCAGTCCAGGATGCATAAGACCCTATTTCTAAATTTGAAAAGTGAGAAACGAGAAAAAGAGGAAAAAGAAGGGCTGCCTGTCTTCAAGCTCGCCGTCGAGAGTGGCTGGCATGTGGGCTCTGTGGGTCTGAAGAGAAGGAAACAGATCTGGGGCTTCTCTGAAAATACAACACAGCACTGTAATTAGGTTGTTTGGGATTAGTTGGGCTTTTTACGTGCGGTCAGCTGTAAAATGAGAAGACATCTACGGTAGGACTCGGAGGTAGTCAGTGAGGGAGGCTAAACCAGATGCCTTAGCAGTGAAGGCACTGCAGTCAACCCTGAGTTCCATCCTGGGAATCCACACGGTAGCGGGCCAGAACCAGCTCTTGGAAGTTGCCCTCTGACCTTCACGTCTGTACCATGGCATTCCTATGTGCCAACACTGTGGATAAATGAAATTAAATGAGTGGTCTTAGACCCGGATATCAATATCAGTACGGTTGGGGGGGGGGGGGCTGGCCAATAGGAGATGGGGCCGCAGAGGCCAGGTCAGGCAAGAGGCTAGAGGGTAAGATCAGAAGATGGGAGTGGGTATAGTACAGGGGCGAGATCGGGAGGGGATCTAGTGGTCTGGCTGAAGGGAAGTAGTTAGTGAAGAATGGAGGTGTGACCCTGCATGCAAGGGCTTGACCACGGAAGGGAGGCCTGTTCACCCGTGAGGTCATCGGCTGGGGGCAGGGAGACAAGTGGCTGTGCCTTGAGGGACGTGACAGGCGTGTCTCTTAGACGTCAGAGAGTTTGGGAAGGTCAGCGGGTGGAGGCGTGGTCAGGAAAAGAGGGCATGTTCCTCTGATGAGGCATGGCCAGAGAGGAAAATCTGGCTTCAAGGACACTGTTAGCGGAAAAACGCAGGGTGGCTGTCTCCGAGGCATGATGTAGAGTACAATGCCTGGCTCATGGGCAAGGTTGCCAGGCGGGGACGTGACCCTCCACTCCTGGCGTAAGAGATGTGGTTAATCAACAGCAGAGGTGTGGATTTGACAGTGGAGAAGTGGTGGTGATTCCTCGGTGACCGCGGGAGGTGGGCGTGGTCAGACCATTGGGGCGTGGCCAGGCTCGTGGAGCCCAGGCACCCAACCAACGCTCCCGTAATCTGCTCAGGCTCGAGGCCAGAACTGGATATTAACGGTCCCGGTCCGGCGGTGTCCGGAGCCGGGTGGCCGAGCTGCGGTCCAGGAGAAGGAGCGGATGTAGGCAAAGGTGAGGAACGGGATCTGAGTGACGCCGGGTCCGGATGAACGGCGCCTGGAGTGGACAGTGCGGACAAGAGCCGGGGGATGCAGGGCAGGTGGGCGGGGCCCGGGAAGGGCCCCCGAGGGGTGATTGTTGAATCTGAAACTGCCCTTGTCACAGCCTCCCACCCACCCGCGATGTGTCGACTGGGGGTCCTGCTGCTGCTGCTCACCTCAGCCTTCGTGTCCTCTGCTGCCCCGATCCATGATGCCGACCCTCAGGAGGGCTCCTCCGGGTTTCTGGGTCTTCAGAGTCTTCTTCAAAGCTTCAGCCGACTGTTCCTAAAAGTGAGTGATGGCAGGGCTTTGGGGGGCAGAGAAAAGAAAAAGAGTCAACAGAACAGAGAGGTCTGGAGTCGTGTCTCAGAGGGTGGAGTGATTGTCTAGCATGCACACGGCCTGGGCTTGATTGCCCAGCACGGTTACACCAGCACTCGGGAGATGGAGGCAGGGGAACAGAGTCCAAACCACCTTCTCCCACATAGGAAGTCTGAGGCCAGCCTAGGATACACGAGACTGTATCTCCAAGAAAAGCAGGATTGTAAGGTAGTGGGCTGAACAGACAGATGATGCAGGACAACACAAAATAGGAAGAGAAGCTGGGCCTGGGGCTGAAAGGTCGTCATCCCAAGTAGCAGGTCACATGAAATCCCAACAAGTGAAAAAAAAAAAGTTCAAGGTCAGCCCAGGCAGCTTTAGTCAAACCCTGTTTCAAAAAATAAAAAGCGCTAGGCCTGGCTACCCATGCACTTGGGAGGTAAAGTCAGGACACTGAGTTTGAGGCCAGCTTGGTCTGCATATCGATTCCAGGTCAGTCAGAGCTACACAGTGAGACCCAGTCAAAATACATACATAAAAGAGGGCTGGGGTGCAGTGGCTGAGGGTGTGGCTCAGAGGTAGAGCCCCCAGTAAGGGGCCCCCAGCCTGCCTGCCCAGTATGTATGGGGTTATGGGTAGAGAAAAGAGCCAGGACATGGTAGCCAGGTAGCCAGGACATGCAAGGGGCAAGAACAGCAAGGCACTAGGACAGAAAGACAGACAGGTATGGTGGCAAGAGGCCCTGGGGATGGGAGGACCAAGGGAGAAAGGGATGGACTGACTTAGAGCAAGGCCTCGGGACACCCTGGAAGTGCAGCGGTGCACACACTGTTTCCCTCTGGCCTAGGATGACCTACTGCGAGACCTGGACAACTTCTTCTCCTCCCCCGTGGACTTCCGGGACCTTCCCAAGAACTTCCATCAGGAAGAGAACCAGGAGCACAGAATGGGGAACCATACCCTCTCCAGCCACCTGCAGATAGACAAGGTGCCTCACCAGGACAGTCCTTCCCGAATTCTCACTGCCACCCCTCATGCTGCCCTTCCTGACAGGAGAGAGGAAGGTGAGGGAGGGAAGCAGGCTGGCTCTGACGCCTTGTGTAATCCTCACAGGTGACCGACAACAAGACAGGGGAGGTGCTCATCTCTGAGAAGGTGGTGGCCTCCATTGAACCAGAGGCGAACACAGAAGGGGACTGGAAGGTAAGGCCCTACCGCATCCCCAGGTACCCAGGAATCAGCATTTTTCTATAGTCGAGGAGGTCCACTGTGCCACACTGTTCCAGCTTCCCTTCTGTTACTGTCAAAAACCACTCCAGCCAAAGCGGCGTAGGGAAGGAAGGGCCTGGTTTACAGCCCTTCAGGAGGGGAACTTTCTGCATCATTCATTTCTGCTGTCAGGAGAGAAAAAACACATCTTTGCTTGCTTTGTCCTGTCTTAGGTGGGTCAGGACCCACTAGGGAGTGGTGCTGCCCACAGGGGACGTGGTCTTCCCACATCAATTAACAACCTTGATCTAGTGAATTCCCCATCAGGGTCTCTTCCCAGGTAATTCTAGGCTGTGGCAAGTTGGCATTTAAAATTAGCCAGTGAACACTCTGTACATGGAATATCCTCAAAATTTCTGGGGCTCAGTGTGACAAGTGTCAAAAGGGACAGGTCAATAGGTGTGGTTGTAAACACAGGTGATCCCAGTACTTCGAAGGCTGAGGCAGGAGAATTGCCACAATTTTAGGCCAGAGGCAAGAGGATCTCTGAGTTAGAGGCCAGCCTGATCTATAAAGCAGGTGCCATGGGCTGGAGAGATGGCTCAGAGGTTAAGAGCACTGACTGCTCTTCCAGAGGTCCTGAGTTCAGTTCCCAGCACCTACATGGTGGCTCACAACCACCATCTGTAATGAGATCTGGCATCCTCTTCTGTGTTCATAATAAATAAATCTTAAAAAAAAAAAAGCAGGTGCCAGGCCAGCCAGGGTTACATTATCAGGACCCTGTCTCAAACCAAATACAAAACCATCAGAAAGTGTTTTGGTCTTCTCAGAGAGTTTTAGGGTCTCCAACAGCTTTGTGAACTTCAGTCTTTGAGAAGTCCACTAATTCCAGAATACAGGGCACATCTCGGAGGGGTTTTGTTTATTTTTATTTAGTTTGGTTTGTGTGTGTGTGTCTATGTACATACATGGGGATGCCCAAGTAGGTGTTAAGTTCTGTTTGTTTTGTTTTGGTTTGGTTTTTTGTTTTTGTTTTTGTTTTTGTTTTTTTTGTTTGAGACAGGGTTTCTCTGTGTAGTTTTGGTGGCTGTTCTGGATCTCGCTCTGTAGACCAGGCTGGCCTGGAACTCACAGAGATCCGCCTGCCTCTGCCTCCAGTGCTGGGATTAAAGGTAAGTATCAATCACTTTCCACAGGGTCTCCTTGTGTAGCCCTGGCTAGCCTTGAACTCACAGAGACTGCCCCGCCTCCACCACAATTAACCTCTTAAGTGCTGGGATTAAAGGTGTCGGACACCACAACAGGCCTCTAGCTTATTTTGGGGGGACAGGATTTCTCACCAAACCTGAAGATCATCCATTAAGCTAAGCTGGCCGGTCAGCAAACCCCGGGATCCTCCGGTCTCTGCCTTTCCCGCTGCCATGTGTGGCCAATATGAGCATGCGCTGCAGCCCCTGGCTGTTACCTGAATGCTGGGGATTGAGCACAGACACTCACTCCACTGACAGAGCCTTTTCTTGAGCTGGGGTCTCACTCCACAGCCTAGGCTGACCCTGAGCTTTCAATGCCTGGGAAAACAGGCCTGCACCATCAAGCCCAACTGAGGTTAAGGGAATTTCAGAACAGAGTGTGACATAGAGAGCCTGGAATGGTGACACAGCATGTTTGTTTTCGTGGTTTACTTTATTTTGGTTTGGTTTTTGGTTTTGGTTTTTTGAGATAGGATCTCCCTATGTAGCCCTGACGTCCTGGAACTTGCTTGTATTTGCAGACTGACCTCCAACTCTGAGATCCACCTGCCTCTGTCTCCTAGATGCTGGTTTTAAAGGCGTGTGCCACCACAATGACATAATTTAAGGTTTTGATTTAGAGTGACCCAGCATTTCTGTCTCTACCTCCTAAACGCTGGGATTCCGAATCTGAACCACCACACCAAACTTAATGCCTTCTTTTTTTCTTTGTTTTGATTTTTGGAGACACCTTTTTTCCATATAACCCTGATTGGCCTGGAACTCACTCTGTAGACCAGGCTGGCCTGGAACTCACAGAGATTACTCTGCTGCTTCTGCCTCCTGAGTGCTGGGATCAAAGGTATGCGCCGCCATGACCCAGCTAATGCCTTTGGTTAAGAGTACTGGCTGTTTTTCCAGAGGACCCAGGTTCAATTCCTAGCATCCACATGGCAGCTCATAACTGTAAATCCAGTTCCAGGGGACCTAACACTCTCACACCAATGAGGGTACATAAAAAATAAAATAAAATGAATTTTTTTTATATATATTAGCCATACAGTGGCCAGAAGAGGGCAACAGACGAGTTAGATGAGCCTGGGAGATGTTTGCCATGGGTGCTGGGAACTCAGCTCCTGTCCTTCCTGTCCTCTGCAAGGGCACTGCTGATGCATGCAAGGGGTGCACACACTTAGCATTCAGGCACAGCCTTGCAAACGTAAGATAAAATAAATCTCTAAGGCAATGGTGGGAGTTTAAAAACAAATTTGTATGCTGGAATGATGGTTCAGTGGTTAAGAGCACTGGCTGCTCTTCCAGAGGATCCAGGTTCAATTCCCAGCACCTAATGGCAGCTCACAACTATAACTCCAGTTCTAGGGAATCTGGTATCCTCACATAGACATACATAAAGGCAAAACACTAATGCACATAAAAATAAGTCTTTAAAAACTAAATGATAAAAACAAACAAACGTATTTATTACATAAAGAATGCAGCAGGCCAGACAGAAAACAGAAATGTCTGCCCCAGAAGCACTAAGTGAGCTGAGATATAGGTTGAGGTGGCCCAGCTTCTTGGATGTGCTGTATGGCATTTGACCGGGATCTCCCTGTGCCTCACATTACCAGGTACCCAAAGTGGAGGAGAAGGAGACCCTGGTGCCTGTGCCGAAGGCCATAGACAGTTTGCACCCCGAGCCCCGGCGGGTGGCTTTCTGGATCATGAAGCTGCCAAGGCGGAGGACCCAGCCTGATGTGGAGGATGGGAGCCACTGGCTCATAGAAAAGCGACATCGCCTGCAGGCCATCCGGGATGGGCTCCGGGGGGGCGCCCATGAGGACAACTTTGAGGAAGGGGTCCATGTCCCCCAACATGCCAAGCTGCCTATACGAAAGACACACTTTCTCTACATCCTCAGGCCATCCCAGCAGCTATAGGGTGGGGACTGGATGTCCCTGCATGTCTTCACCCTACCCCAGCACCATATGGAAATAAAGGTTTTCTTACGTCTAACATTATCTCCTGTGTTGATATTTTATTTGTGCTCTAACAAATAAAGCCTGCCTGGAGATCAGGGAGCTAGCTGCTAGTTAGCCATAGAAGCCAGGCAGTGGTGGCACACACCTTTGATCCCAGCACTTGGGATCTCATGCCTTTGATCCCAGTGCTTGGGAGGCACAGGCCTTTAATCCCAGCACTAGGGAGGTGGAGACAGGAAGCAAGATGGTTGGGCAGAGAGAGGAATGTAAGGCGGGAGGACACAGGAGCTCACACCCTTTTCAGGCTGAGGACTTGGTGAGGTAAGAGGTGGCTGTGGCTTGCTCCTTTGTCTCTCTGATCTTTCAGCATTTACACCACTATCTGGCTCTGGGTTTTTATTAAGATCAATTAGGATTTGTGCTACATCTGGCATCCAGCTTTTTAGGCCTCAATTCATGAAAAAGCTGCTTGCCTGTGGTGCCAGAGCTGCAGGCAACCGGGGCCACTACCCCTCCGGCTAAAGTTTTCCTTCCTTTTCCTCAAGCCTCTGAGAGAGGTGGGATTTTTCTTCTGCAGCCTCTGCGGCAAACTCCATAGGCCTTGGGGCTCCAAAAACCAGGGGAGTCAGAAGCTTTCACACATCCATCCCCCTGTGCAGACAGCTGGCTCTTTCTTCTCTCCCGGTGGTTTGTGTGCTTTCCCTGTACCCTTCCTCTGGCTGCTGCCAAACTAGATAGCTGCCTTGAAAATCGCTCAGGCTTCTGTTCTACGCAGAGCAGTCAGCCCCACACTCCATCATCATCTGAATCGTATCATTGACGGATTTGGTGAGACAACTGGGAATTCTTAAAGGGAGGAATTAGAATTTTTTCTCCACATTAAAGAATGGGAAACACTATTACAATGGAGGAAGTTAGGTCTCTGTATGATAATACATTGGACAGTTTGAAAAAGGAGCAATTAAATGAGAGTATAATTAATTTAGATGGGAGTTCCATAATGTCAATTTAAAAAGTCATTTTTTAAAAGATTTTATTATGTATGTATGAGTACTCTATCTGCATGTGCAACTTTATACAAGAAGTGGGCATCAGAGATAGGTGTGAGCCACCATTCGGTTGCTGGGAGCTGAACTCAGGACCTCTGGAAGAGCAGGCAGTGCTCTTAACCACCAAGCCATCTCTCCAGTGCCTAAAAAGTCATTTTAAAGGTTGGTTAATATGAGTGTCAAGATACAAGTTTTAGAAAAACTTATTAAAACAGATCATAGAGATATTCAGACCCAGACAGAGGAACTTAAAGGAGAACCAGTTTCAGCATTGCATTATAAGGTTAGAGAAGAACAGCATAAGGTTTTCAAACAACCAACCTTAATCTATCCAGTAACCTTACAGGAACTGCCAAATGATAGTTATCCCCAAGATTGTGCAAGAGCTGAGTGGACTCCTGTACAAATGTTAGATTTGAGGAGATTCAAGGAAGCAATAGTCTCATATGGCATGCATTCACATTTTGTGAAGCAGATGTTAAACTCATGGTCAACTTGTAATAAAATTATCCCTCAAGTCTGGAGAGATTTGGTTACAGCAATCCTGGAGCCTAGTCCTCAATTACAATGGAGGACCTGGTGGAAAGATGAGGCTAAGTCAACAACAAAGTAGGGCTAAGGGTATGGAAATTTTCCAAGACCAACTTCTTGGAGAGGAAGAGTATGCTAATGTGGAAAGGCAATCTCAATGTCCACACCCTGGCTTTATGCCATGCAGCAGCCTTGAATGCTTGGGACAGATTGAAGAAGTAGGAAACAAAACTGAGTCATTTACTAAAGTTATAGAGGGCCCAAAAGAAACCTTCACTGATTTCTTACAAAGATTTCTTCAGCAGTAAATAGAATGATACCAAATTCAAAAGCTAGACAAATAATAATTGAATCTCTGGCTTTTGAAAATGCTAATGCTCAATGCAAAATGGTAATTAGGCCATTAAAGGCAAGATCAGCACCCCTAGAGGAATGGATCTGAGATAGTGTCAATATTGAATCTCATGACCATGATGATGCTTGGATAGGAGTGGTGATTTTCAGAGATTTGAAGAAAAATCAAAATGTCAAGTATTTCAATAACAATAAACAAGGTTGCCTAAAAAGGGATTGTAAACAGAGCATTCCTAGAAACAATGTTTTTTCTAAGAATAATCCCAACAGAACACTCCTCCCTTCTGGATTATGCAGAAGGTGTGGCAAAGGCAAACACTGGACTAATGAATGTAGATCAACAAGGGACAGTCAAGGTAACTCTTTCCCCATGTCAAATTCAGTTCAGCCATTTCCTGACATTGTGGAAGAAACTCCTTCCCAGAGCAATCAAAGAACCTAATGCCTGTTGTAAGAAACCACACTGCTCTGGATGATAGAACAGCTATAGGAGAGAGAACAAAAAAATTCAGGAGAAACCATAAAACAAATATTTTGACAAACTTCTATAAATGAACAAAGACCAAAATTAAAAACACAAATGATGTTCTTCCTGAAGGTCTTATAGACACAGTTGCAGGTGTAACAATAATTACAATGGAGTCTTGGCATCCAAATTGGCCTCTTCAGGAGGAAAATGTTCAGTTTTTAGGGACTGGTACTTTATCTCAGGTAAAACAGAGTATGAGATTGGTCGAATGTATAGGGCCAGAAGGACAGAGAGGAAAATTAAAGCCATACATGTTTAACAAAGCAATGGATTTATGGGGACATGATTTGTTACAGCAATGGAACACTCAGATTAACATTCCTCTAATCTTAGAAACAAATCATAAATTAATATATGTTTCTGGGAAAAAATATTAGAAGGTATAAAGAACAGCCACCAACCATTTAGGTTGTACAAGAACAGAGCACAACAGCTGCTGATCTTTCAAAGACACCAACAGCCCTGCTTTTAAAATGATTGACAGATGGGGGCTGGAGGGATGACTCAGCAGTTAAGAGCACTGGCTGTTCTTCTAGAGGTCCTGAGTTCAATTCTCAGCAACCACACGGTAGCTCACAACCATATGTAATGAGATCTGGTGCCCTCTTCTGGTGTGCAGGCATACATGCAGGCAGAACACTGTATACATAATAAATAAATCTTAAAAAAAAGTTTGATGGAGCTGGGCGGTGGTGGCACATACCTTTAATCTCAGGAGGCAGAGGCAGGTGGATCTCTGTGAGTTCAAGATCAACTTGGGCTACAGAATGAGTTCCAGGAAAGGTGCAAAGTTACACAGAGAAACCCTGTCTCCAAAAACAAACAAACAAACAAAAATGGTTGATGGACAAACCCGTATGGGTTCAGCAATGGCCTTTAATAGCAGAGAAACTACAGGCCTTAGAATAGCTGGTACAGGAGCAGTTAAATACTGAACATATTGAAGAATCAACCAGCCCTTGGAATTCTCCTGTATTTGTTATTAAAAAGACATCTGGAAAATGGATAATGGTGGTAGATCCAAGAGCTATTTTCATGGTAATTCAACCAACCAATGGGCTCTCTACAATCTAGAATTCCTTTGCCTACTCTGTTACCTAATAGATGGCCTCTTTTTTTTTTTTTGGTTTTTCGAGACAGGGTTTCTCTGTGTAGCTTTGTGCCTTTCCTGGAGCTCACTTGGTAGCCCAGGCTGGCCTCGAACTCACAAAGATCCTCCTGCCTCTGCCTCCCAAGTGCTGGGATTAAAGGCGTGCGCCACCAACGCCCGGCTAGATGGCCTCTTATAGTTATCAATTTAAAAGACTATTTTTTTTCACTATATCTTTACAAGAAAAAGACAGAGAAAGATTTGCCTTCTTGGTGCCTACTTATAATAATTCTCAGTCTGTTAAGAAATATCAACGGAGGGTTCTCCCACAGGGAATGTTAAATAGCCCCACCCTGTGCCAATATTTTGTAAGTCAGCCATTGGAAATAATATGTAAGCAATTTTCTCAATCAGTAGTTTACCATTACATGGATGACATCTTACTAGCTGATTCAAATGTAGGTATTTAGAAAGACTGTTTGAAGAAGTAAAGAAAATTTTGCCTTATTGGGGATTACAAACTGCTCCTGAAAAAAATACAAAAAGGTGATTCTATTAATTATTTAGGATATAAAATAGTTCTACAAAAAATTAGACCCCAAAGGGTACAAATTAGGAGAGATTGATTGCAGACTCTTAATGACTTTCAAAGATTGCTAGGAGACATTTCCTATCTATGGCTCATGATTGGGGTGAAAAATCATGAACTGAGTAATTTGTTTAAAACCTTAGATGGTGACAAGGACTGAAATGGTCCAAGAGACTTGTCAGCTGAAGCTGTGGGAGAATTGGCTTTGGTGGGTGTGGCCGCGTTCCTGCTGAGCTTCTCCAGGCCTGGCTCCAGAGGGCAGCACCGAGCCCAGTCCATCTTTTGTTTAACTGACATCTTTTGTTTCTCCTATCGCCCTATGTGAGTCTTGTCTCAGAGTCTCCCAAGGATACAAAGCCTATGCAAAACTTGGTTCAAGAAACCAAGAAAATCACAGTGCCTGATGAATCCAGGAATTTACACTTGGCATTGTATTTTTGGGAACTCCTTTCAGGTTGTTTTGAGCATATGGAAATCAACTTGCTAAAGTGTAAATATGGAGAGAAATAAAAATGCCCTGGGCAAAGGGAAAGAGCTTCAGTCCTTCAAGGCTGGACACCTGGCAGTCACAAAGGCTAGATTCATTCCTTTTTTTGTTTGTTTGTTTGTTTGTTTTGTTTTGTTTTCTAGACAGGGTTTCTCTGTGTAGCTTTGCGCCTTTCCTGGAACTCACTTGGTAGCCCAGGCTGGCCTTGAACTCCCAGAGACCCGCCTGGCTCTGCCTCCCAAGTGCTGAGATTGAAGGCGTGTACCACCACCGCCTGGCTGATTCATTGTTAAGATGCCTCTGAGTCTTCTTTCCATGGATCCGGTGAACCAACACACCTGTGCCGGGACACTTCGTGACAGGTGGAAGAGAAAATTCAGGATGCACATGTGGATCCTTTGAGTCCAGAGCTTGACTGCATTCTAGTTATTTTACCTTCTACCCATTCTCCTACAGGAAAATTAATGCTGAGGGAAAATATTATTTTAGAATGGATCTTTTTACCACATAAGCAGAGTAAAAAAATAAAAAATAAAAAAGGTCTCTGAGTTGATTTTAAAAGGAAAATTGAGACTTTGTCAATTAGCAAGAATAAACCTAGCATAAATTATAGTACCTTTAATGATAAAATTGACAAATTATGGGCAGAAAGGGAACCTTGGCAAAGAGCTTGCAGTAATTTTTTTGGGAGAGATTAACAGCAAATGTCCCCAAAGCAAGATAATTCAATTTATAAAGATAACTAACTGGATTCTTTCTCATATTGTATGGGGAACACCTATTTCTGGAGCCCCTACATTCTATACTGGTGCAAATAAATCAGAAAAGGCAGATTACAAATCAGAAAATGTAAGTAAAGTGGCTCAAAGCCCTTACGATTCTGTCCAAAAGTCAGAATTATATGCTATTATTCTGTTGGTATGGATTTTACAGAAGCTCTTAACATAGTTACTGACTCTCATAATGAAGAAAGAGTTGTTTTACACATTGAAACTCCTGAATTTATTCCTGATGAGTCAGAATTAACTTTTTTATTCAGTTACAAGAAATAATCAGGAATATGAATCATCCCTTATATGGAACACACATCCAATCCCATACGGGTCTGCCAGGCCATCTAGCACAAGGTAATGAAGAAATTGATCAACTATTGATAGGAAATGTGCTGGAGGCCTCAGAGTTTCACAAAACAAAACAACAACAACAAAACCATGTCAATAGCAAGGGTTTGAAAAAGGATTTTTCCATCTTTTGGCAATAAGTCAAAGAAATTATAAGAAAATGTCCTACTTGTACTTTTTACAATCAAACTCCACTACCAGCAGGATGTAACCCAAAGAGTACTCAGAGGAATGAAATCTGGCAGATGGATGTGTTTCATTTTGTAGAATTTGGAAAATTAAAATATGTACACCACACCATTGATACCTGTTCAGGATTTCAATGGGTAACTGCTTTGAGTTCTGAAAAGGATGATCCTATAATCACATATTTGCTAGAAGTTATGGTCATCATGGGTATTCCTGTACAAATTAAGACGGACAATGTTCTAGCATATATGTCTTGTCCTGATAGTTTGTGTATGCTCTAACAAATAAAGCTTGCCTGAAGATCAGAGGGCAAAGCCAGCCACTAGTTAGCCATAGAGGCAGACGGATCTCTATGAATTCAAGGCCATCCTGAGCTACACAAGATTGATCTAGTTTAAAAGGGAAACAGAGCCAGGCAGTAGTGGCACATGCCTTTAATCCCAGCACCAGGGAGGTTGAGGCAGGAAGTGATATGGCTGGACAGAGAAAGGAATAGAAGGCAGGAGGAGACGGGAGCTCAGAGTCTCTTTCGGGATACGGAGTCCTAGAGGTGAGAACTCTCTAGCGGCTGCTGCTCTGCTCCTCTGGTCTTTCAGCTTTTACCCCAATATCTGGCTCTGGGTTTTTATTAAGACCAACTAGGATTTGTGCAACAGTTTAAACAATTAGGATTTGTGCAACAGAGTAAAATGAAACAGTTTTTTTTCTTATTACAATATAAAGGATCTTATAGGTATACACACAGGCCTACAGGGCAAGCAGTTAAGGAAAGATCAAACAGAACTCTAAAGGATATGCTAAATAAACAGAAAGGGGTAATAAAACCCCCAGAAATAGACTGCATAATGCTTTATTAACTTTGAATTTTCTAAATGCTAATGAGAAAGGAACAATGGCTGCAAAGAGACATTGGATAATAGAAAAAACTACAGAATTAAATCAGCCTGTATAGTTTAAAGAATGGAAACCAGGATATGTGTTACGTTAGGGAAGGGGTTTTGCTTTTGTTTCTTCAGGAGAAGAAAAGCTATGGATACCATCAAAATTAATAGATTCAATTTGAACAGGAGAGACCTATTAATTAGAAGAGGTGATAGTTCATCAACCAGCATGACCATCCAATTTAAATTAACTTATATGACTAACAAATGCTTTTCATTTGATCAGATATAACTTGCCGAAAGGGAACCTCCCTAAAGTCAGGGTTTGGGAAGGGTTTTGATTTTGTCTTTCAGGAGAATAAAGGCATCCACCTAAGGAATCTGAAGACCTCTGGATAAATGAGACATCTGAAGAAAAAGGATGATTCAGCAAAAAAAAAAATGTCCCAAGAAAAAGAGTAAATTGGCCTATTGATATATCACATTTTCAACAGGATAAAATTTCACAAATCTTCCCAAATGTTTGTTTCTGCTGTTCTCTACAGACACATAATGCAAATGATCTTTTTGTAGTCTCAGTTCAATTACAAATTAAAGCTGGCTTTGGAGTTGGGAGTGTGGCTCTCCCCTCTAAACCCATGCATGCTTGTTAAAAGCAAAATCCAAAATCTCTGACTCATGTCAGAAGAGCCACCTGATATGAGACAAAAGACAAACAAAAATTCAGGGACTTTTTATTGTCACTAATCTAATCTCATATTCTTTTGGTTTTATTTTGACTTTTTAAAACTTTTCTTAATGTATAAATATTATCTCAAAATTTAATTTTGTCATGATATTAATGGTCATATAGGGTACTAACTAATTCTAGAAAAATGTTTCATCTAGCTTCCTGTACATGATTTCAGGTTTGATTCTCTATCAGGTAACTAGGAATTAAGTTTTTGTGCTTTGGATGTACATAACAAATATTGATCCTTTAACCTCTTTGAGGTCTGCTGCATATGACATTTAAAATGTTTAAGTTTTTAGCAGTGAACAATAACTGTGCCTGACAGTGAGTTTTGAAGTCTCCAAAAGGATGATGGAACCCCACAACGATGATTCCACATGGATTATAACACCACTAAGCTGACAAACACCACCCAAAGATCAGCTTTGGACTACAAACTGCTCAGGACAATTTCAAAGTGGCTAGCTGAGATGATCCAGTCTCACAGACTACTCTAGCCAGAATTTGAGACAAGCCCTGCACGTTCCCATTATGCAGAGACTGGACAACAAATGATACAGCTACCTCTCCTAGGACTTGAAAATTAACCCAAATTTTTCTTTTCAGGATCCCCTAAAGATGATGTTGCCCCCAGACAGCAATAAGTAATTTAAGAACATGATTTCCACATTCCCAAGAGGTAGGTGGGTGGTTTTTGGTCATTCAGTGGCTTTTGGATATTGTCATTTTTTAGCCAGTTGGTTGCAAGTTGTTATTGGTAATGGTCATGAAAAAAGCTGAACAAAGAACTTTAGATTAAGGGTTCTTGTTTTGAAAAGAAAAACAGGGGATAAAGAAATGATAGGCTAAAAGGACTTATTGAATCTACCTTTATTTATTTGTTTTATTATATATTATTATTATTATTATTATTATTATTATTATTATTATTATTATTTTGGTTTTTCGAGGCAGGGTTTCTCTGTGTAGCTTTGTGCCTTTCCTGGAACTCACTCTGTAGCCCAGGCTGGCCTTGAACTCACAGAGATCCACCTGGCTCTGCCTCCCGAGTGTTGAGATTAAAGGTTTGTACCACTGCCATCCGGCTTCAATCTACTTTTAAAAAGCAACTACTTGTTTTAAATATTTTATGTTGATATGTATTTTTGTATATTGATACAAAGTTGAGATTATTTTTGTTAGAAGATAATGTATGTACATTTCTAATCTTGTTCAAGGTATTGTACCTACACATCTCATTTAACAATGTAATGAAAATTGCTAGTCCTTGAAAGTTATTTTTACAAACTATTTAGGATAATAAAGAAATGCAGGTTAGTAGTTGGTCACCTATTACAATTAAGCTTGTAATCAGGTACGTTTTCAAGGTCAAACAGATATACTTTAAGTAAACAGGTGGTCATCAAACACTTCAGAGATCTACAGAATATGGCATATAAGATGTTTTGATAACATAGGTTCTTTTTTTATGACAATGAGACATGTCTGCTCCTGGCAGCAGCAATCTACTTCAGAGAAGATGATGGACCTCAAAGAAACTTCATATGGGGTTTACTTTCATTGTGGTAAAAGTTATCCACCAGGCAAGAAAGTGCTCTTGCCTTGACTGCTGACAGTTGCTGTCCAAATGGGACAAGCAGGACACAAAAGAAAGGAATGCCAAACTTTGCCAAGACAAGGTAGGAAGGCCCTTCAGAAAATCCTGCTTCACAGATGAGTCTGTCAGATATTCTAGGCCTGTAGACTAAATATAGATGTCCCAACCTTGCAAAAGAACCTTGGGTGACTGTCCAAGGCAGCCAACTGTTTCTGTCATTTCTCACATTTTTTGGAAGTTGCTTGCTTGAGCTTCCTGCTTACTCAGGTGTTGTTCGAATCTTAGATGGTCTTTTAATTAAAAAAAAAAAAAAACAGCTCCAGATATCAGGGTGAAAGCTGAAAGATCAGAGAAGCAGAACAGCTAGCTACTAGTTCTTACCTCTACGAAATCCTCAGCCTATAAAAGAGTGAGTTCCTGTTTCCTCACACCTTATATACCTTTCTCTGCCCTGCCATATTATGTCCTGGGATTAAAGGCTTGTGTGTTTCCCAAGCCAAGGCATGAGATCTCAAGTACTGCGATTAAAGGTGTGTGCCACCACTGCCTGGCTCTGTTTCTCTCCTAGACTGAGTCAATCTCATGTAGTCCAGGGTGGCCTTGAACTCACAGAGATCCAGGCAGATCTCTGCCTCCCAAGTGCTAGGATATTTTTGTTTATTTGTTTGTTTTCTCAAGACAAGTCCTGGATCTCACTCTGTAGACCAGTCTGGCCTCAAACTCACAGAGATCTGCCTGGTTCTGCCTCCCAAGTGCTGGGATTAAAGGCATGTGCCACCACTGCCTGACTTCTAAATCTAATCTAGTGGCTGGCTCTGTCCTCTGATCCTCAGGCAAGTTTCTTAGGTTAGATAATATATCACCACACTCAGGTAATATTTCCTTCTTGGGTCTCTGATGGAGTTGAAGGCTTTATAGTTATTGTTTTCCTTGTAACCAGATTTGGAACAGAAATTCACTGAAGAGGTGTAAAGTACATAAGGTTGAGAGACATTAAAAGGTAATTTTGGTAATGCAAGTTACAATAGAAAGTGAAATAGATACAACCTTTTGGACTCACCAAGATAGGGTAGATAAAGAGTATTTTCCCTGAATTTGTCAATTGCAAATGGACTACACAATGTTGATGTATTTATTGCCTGTATACATTGTGTACAGTTATTTTACTTATTGTATATAGCTTTTCTTATATTAGTTAAAAACCTTTTTTTTATTTTAGACAAAAAGGGGAAATGTGGTGATATTTTGTTTGTGCTCTAACAAATAAAGCTTTCCAAGCCAGGTGACAGTGGCGCACGCCCAGCACTCAGGAGGCAGAACCAGGCTGATCTTTGTGAGTTCAAGATCAGCCTGGTCTTCAGAATGAATTCTAGGACAGTCAGGGATACACAAAGAAATCCTGTCTCATGGCCTGTCTTACGGCCGGGCGGTGGTGGCGCACGCCTTTAATCCCAGCACTTGGGAGGCAGAGCCAGGCGGATCTCTGTGAGTTCGAGGCCAGCCTGGTCTACCAAGTGAGCTCCAGGAAAAAGCTACACAGAGAAACCCTGTCTCGAAAAACAAAAACAAAAAAAAAAAAAAAAAAAAAAGAAATCCTGTCTCAAAAAACAAACTAACAAAAATTGTAACAAATTTTTTAACAAAATTAATATTTTTAACAAAATTTTTTATATTAACAAATATTAATCTTTCAATATTTGTTTTTCCTTTTGTAAGATCTAAAAATTTTGTAAAATTTTGTAATTTTGTACAATCTAAAAAACATGTTTTGGTGGCTAGTGTGGCTCAGCAGGTTGGGTGTTTTAAAACTTGGGGCGCCGGGCAGTGGTGGCCCAAGCCAGGACTCAGGAGGCAGAGCCAGGTGGATCTCTGTGAGTTCGAGGCCAGCCTAGTCTACAGAGTGAGATCCAGGACAGGCACCAAAGCTACACAGAGAAATCCTGTCTGGAAAAACAAAAACAAAAACAAAAACCTTGGGGCCTTGGGAGGGCAAACAGGCTGGATCAAGGGCTTCATTCAGTACCAGGTGCACATCCTGGTGCCATAGGAGACCAAGTTGCCCAACTAAGAGATGGTGGACTGGCTGGCTTTGTGTGTCAACTTGACACAAGCTAGAGTCATCAGAGGAAGGAGCCTCAGTTAAGGAAATGCCTCCTTGAGATCCATCTGTAAGGTATTTTCTCAATTACTGATCAATGGGGAAGGCCCAATCCATGGTGGGTTGTGCTATTCCTGGGCTGTTGGTCCGGGGTTCTATAAGAATGCAAGTTGAGCCGGGCGGTGGTGGTGCACGCCTTTAATCCCAGCACTCGGGAGGCAGAGCCGGGTGGATTTCTGTGAGTTCGAGGCCAGCCTGGGCTACCAAGTGAGTTCCAGGAAAGGCGCAAAGCTACACAGAGAAACCCTGTCTCGGAAAAAAAAAAAAAAAAAAAAAAAAAAAAAAAGAATGCAAGTTGAGCAAGCCATGAGGAGCAAGCCAGTAAGCAGCTCCCCTCCATGGCCTCTGCATCAGCTTCTGCCTCCTGCCCTGTTTAGTTCCTGTGCTGACTTCCTTGGTGATGAACAGCAATGCTGAAGTTTAAGCCAAATAAACCCTTTCCTCCCCAACTTGCTTTTTTGGTCTTGGTGTTTCATCACAGCAATAGAAACCCTACCTAAGACAGACAGTGTTCTGAATGAGATGCAGGCAAGATCTGGAACAGCCACACTGAGCTAAGTGTGTGTACTGAATGTATGTGTTAGAGGGAGTAGCTGTGTGGCTTGATTGGGAACAGATACCAAAAGAAGATTGTAGCATGAATCCTAATTGGTCTTAATAATAAAAACCCAGGGCCAGATATCAGGGTGTATCAGAGAGACAAAGGAGCAAGCCACAGCTACCGCTAACCTTGACAACTCCTCAGTATGAAAGGGGTGAGCTCCTGTCTCCTCCTGCCTTATATTCCTCTCTGCCCAGCCATCTTGCTTCCAGTCTCCACCTCCCTACCCTAGTGCTGAGATTAAAGGCATGAGATCCCAAGTGCTGGGTGCTGGGATTAAATGTGAGTGCCACCACCACTGCCTGGCCTCTGTGGCTAACTTGTGGCTAGCTCCGCACTCTGATCTCCAGGAAAGCTTTTTTTTTTTTTTTTTGGTTTTTCAAGACAGGGTTTCTCTGAGTAGTTTTGGTGCCTGTCCTAGATCTCGCTCTGTAGCCCAGTTGGGATGTACAGAGTTTATTTCATCACACAACTCTTAGATCACATTCCTTTCCTGAGGGAAGTCAGTGCACCAGCTCAAAGCAGGAGCTGAAGCAGAAGCCATGCTTCCCTCGGCTTGCTGTTTTCTTTTTTTAATTTCTTCTTTTTTCCTTTAATTTTTTGAAACATTTTCTCTGTATAACAGCCCTGGTTGTCCTGAACTCACTCTGTAGACCAGGCTGGCCTCGAACTCACAGAGATCTGCCTGCCTCTGCCTCCCGAGTGCTGGGATCAAAGGCGTGCGCCACCACCGCCGCCGCCTGGCCTAGCTTGCTCTTTTCATACAACTCAGAATCACCTTCCCAGGGGTGGTTCTGCCCACAGTGGGCTGGGTCCTCCCATATCACTCCTGAATCAAGAAAACATCCCACAGGCTTGCCCACGGGGCAATCTAATAAGGTATTTTCTCAGTTGAGGTTCACTCTTCCCAGATGACTAGATTGTATCAAGGTAACCAAAACCTAACCAGCACACACAAGGTCTCATGTGTTGAACTGAGAAAGACTTTGAATTTTCCTCTCTACCTCCTGAGTGCTGGTGCGCCACCACGCCCAGTTCACTGTACCAGCTGGGCTGCAAGTCCCGCCCTATCATAAACAAGGGGTAGGAGGGTACACACATAACAGTTTGCATGTGGCTTCAGGGGACCTCTTTCCACCATGTGGGTCCTGGGGATTCATCCCAGGTCACCAGGATGGGTGACAAGTGTCTTTACTTACTGATTCATCTCACCTCATTACATAATATGACTATGTAGACCAGGCTAGCCTCACTTTCCTCCACCCTCCTGCCTCTGCCTCCTGTGCGCTGACCATCCCCTACTAAACAAAAAAATTGTGCCCATTTTGGGGAGAGCATACAGGATGAAGCCTGGGGGTGGCACCCACAGACTCTACCACCTGATGGACCCTAAACAGATTAAGCAGACCCAGAGGAAAGCGCAACAGTGGGTCACGTTTTCCGGAGTTACAAACGGACGAGAGGGCGGAGTCTTCTGTTCCAATATCTCTGGGAATGAGTCTGGTCACCCGCTCCTTCTTTACGGCCGTCAAACAACCGCCCAACCCGGCGTGATGGGCTGGGGCGGGGTGATTGCTCCACGTCCGGTACCAGCCTGGGCTACACGGCTGGGCAATGCCTCAATAAGTAAGGAAGTAAGTAAGTAATAATTGGGGGGAATGCAGGTCGGGTACGTATTAATGCCACAGGAGGGCACCGAGCAGACGCGAGGCTGGAGCAGGCTGCGCATCATTGTGACGGTGGCGGGCGCGGGACCCAAGAGAAGACAGAAAGGATTCGGCTCAGTGACTGACAAGAAGTGAGGGGTAAACAGGGCGTCCTTCCGTCGAACCCTACCCTGCTATTTCGCCAAGCAGAAGGCAAAGAGCCCGGACCGCAAAGCAAGTTCCCGGTGGTTTACCAAGGCTCGCTCCACCAGTGCGCATGCGCTCGCTCTGGCCTCGGCGAGCCTCCCAAGGCGTTCCACGCATGCGCGCCCAGGGGGTCCATGGTAAGGGCTCCGCGGGCGCCTTCGAGCTGGTGTGCGCCTGCGCGGAGTCAGGAACCCGGGAGGGGCGGGGCTTGCGGGAGGCCGGCATTTGCATTTTGGCGGGAAAGGCGCGTGTGAGCACGCCGTCTCTTCCGCGCCATTCGCAACCGCCGCTCGTCGTTGGCGGCCCTCAGCTCCCGGGAGGCCTGACGCCAGGTACGCCCTGCCTGTGGCCATGGCCAGGGGAGCCACGGCAGGGGCACCCCCCAAGTTACCGCCAGACGCCCCAGGAACACCGCCGGCCAGCCCCTTCCAAAACGCTCCAAGTTCAGACCAAATCCCCCCGGAATGTGTGAAATACTCTCTGGGAGTTGTTTTTTTTGTTGTTGTTGTTTGTTTGTTTATTTGTTTTGTTTTTGTTTTTTCAAGACAGGGTTTCTCTGTGTAGTCCTGGCTGTCCTGGATCTCGCTCTGTAGCCCAGGCTGGCCTCGAACTCACAGAGACCCGCCTGCCTCTGCCTCCCAAGTGCTGGGATTAAAGGCGTGCGCCACCACCGCCAGCTCCGATGATTTTTGTTGTTTGTTTTGTTTGTGGTTTTTGTTGGAGATAGTGTTGCCCAGGATGGCTATGAACTTGTGACCCTCTTGCCTCAGTTTTAAGATTACAGCTCTCTCAAACACGCCCAGCTACATTCTTCCAGAAACCTTGAAACTTAACAGTTAGTTATATTGTGTTTCATTTTGTTTTTGCAGGGGCAGGTGTGTGTTTTTTGTTTTGAGACATAGTTTCTCTGAGTAGCTGTCCTAGAACTCACTCTACAGCCCAGGCTGTCCTTGAACTCACAGAGATCTGCCTCTGCCTCCCGAGTGCTGGGATTAAAGGTGTGCGCCATCACTACCAGACTTTATTTTCGTTTTGTTTTGTTGTTTAGAAGATGTATTAATTTTTATTTTGTGTATATGAGTGTTTTATCTGCATGTATGTACGTGCACCAGGTGCATGCCTGTGGAGACCAGAAAAGGTTGTTGGATCCCCTGGAACTGCAATTACGGAAGGTTGTGAGATGCCGTGTGGGTGGTGGGAATGGACCCCAGGTCTTCTGGAAGAGCAACCCTTAGTCCTCTTAATCACGAAGCTGCCTCTCCAGGGCCTCATTAGGTTGTCCAGGCTGTGCTCAAAACTGGATCCTGATGCCTCAACCTCCTGAGTGCTGGTCTCGAAAGTGTGGGCCACCACGATATCAACTAGAATCCTCCAGATATCCCTTCAGATTTCTTCCTCAAAACGTGCCAGAGGCTTTTACTATGGAATCCTGGTGGGAATTCTGTATTCAAGTCCTGCCTCGCGCTCTGGAAATCTGTACTAGAGCCTCTGCAAGTTCTGCTGGGGACCTTGAAATCTAGTGACACCCCAGAAATGTGGCCCTTGAGTTCTAGTTCAGGGGCCCCTCAAGACTTCCTCTTAGGATACGAGGACCCACCCATGTCCAAGGCCCCTCAGATACCCCCCAGAAACTTGATGTCCTAGTTCACAGGTTTGTCCCCAAACTCTGGTAGAGTTCAAGAGAACTTTCCCCTTGCCCCTTTTCCTCCTGCTGTGTTCCTGGAAGTCTCTGGGAACATGTGCCTTCTGAAAGCCTCTGGGCTGGACAGCAGGAGGATCTCTACAAGCTGAAGACCGGCCTGGTCTCCACAGATTCAGAAGGCCCTCTGAAGCTACGTAATAGGACTCTGTCTCCAAAAGCCAAATAATAATAATGTCTCCAGGCACGAGCAGCTAGTGGAGTACAGGCAAGGCAGTGTTGGCTGCATTTCTTGAGAAAGGGAGGCAAGCAGGTGGGAACCCGAACCCCCCTGACCCTTGCCCCAGGTGCCTTCTCGGCCTCAGAGGCACTGCTGCCTACACCTGGGGCAGTAACTCCTGATGCCTCCTTTTCTCTTGAAAGTGACCCTTATTTTTGTTTTCTTTCGTTTGTTTGTTTGTTTTCAAGACAGGGTTTCTCTGTGTAGCCCTGGCTGTCCTGGACTTGCTCTGTACACCAGGCTGGCCTCCAACTTATAGAGATCTACCTGTCTCCAAGTGCTGGGAGGCAGAGGCAGGCAGATCTTTGTGAGTTCGAGGTCAGCCTGGTCTACGGAGCAAGATCCAGGAATGGCGCAAAGCTAACCAGAGAAACCCTGTCTGGGGGGGGGTGGTGGTGCTGGGATTAAAGGTATGCGCCGCCGCCGCCACCATCACCACCACCACCTGGCAAAAGTGGCCCTTCTTTTGACTGACCTGGCTGTATAGCGGTAGCACCATCAGGGTGCAGAGGAGGGAGGCCCAGGTCCATAAGGGCCTGTGAGAACCCAGGGAGCAGCAGGCCGGGGGGTGATATGCTGAGTTCCCATGGCCATGGACTTGGAGATTACTGATGGAGAGGAAAAATGGTTCAGTGGTTAAGAACACTTGCTCCGTGTCACCTTGATGGCTCATGCCTCTAATCCCAGCACTCTGGAGCAGGTGGATCTGAGTTCAAAGCTGGGCTCGTCTTCATGGCCAATTCCAGGCCAGTGAGGGCTATAAAGAGAGACCTTATTAGTTTCATTCCCAGAACCCACATGGCAGCTCACAGCCATTTGTTCCAGTTCCAAGAGATCTGATGCCTCCAAAGGTATCAGACGCACATGTAGTAAATACACGTGCAGACAAAACACTCACACATAAAATAAAATTAAACCTAAAGGGGGAAAAAGGCAAGGAAGTAGTCCCGGTGATGCACATTCCTGTGGAGGCAAACTGATCACAAATTCAAGGCCAACCTGGCCATCTTCGGGTGGTTTTGTTTCAAAATCAAAAGGCTGGAGTGCAGCTTAGCAGGGAATTTTCTTACAGCTTGGCACCTGTCTGGAATTTACTAGTGAGGGACGGGTGGTTCAGCAGTAGAGCACTTCCCTAGCATCACCAGGGAGAGTGACCGTGTGGCTCAGTGATGGAAGCCCGTGGAAGCGGGAGAGCTAGCTGAGAGCGGTACAGGAGGCCACAGTCCAATTACGGGTGGACGGGCAGGCTCAGGCCAGTGTGGGAGCCTGCTCAGCTGGGTGAGAGATGTGTCCAGACGACAAGAGTCACAAAGGCGAGGAGAGTCCCAGAGGGAGGCAGCAGGCGCAGCAGGTGTTCTTCAAAACGCAGTGCAGGTTGGAGCTGCTAGGAGACTTAGCACGGTTTGGGGAGAGAAAGCAGCCGGCCCAGGCCGCCCCATGCCTCTGCTACTGGACCCCAAGGAGATGGGAAACCGTGGCCAGGCAGGGAAGGCAGAAGAGCCCAAGGTGGAGTCACAGGGATGGTGACTCGGTAGGCTGTCGGGAAGAGAGGTGGCCACAAGCCCTGGAGCGGCAGGTGACCCCACCCTCTTGCCTCCCCCTTTGATCTTCTGCCTGCTCTTCCGCCCTCAGGTTGCCATCCCATACCTCAAATCCATAAAGCCAGGTTGGAGTTGGGATGGGGCTGGCGAACAGGTTCTGAGAACCCCGAGGGCCTAGGGCAGAGATGGAGCAGTTAGAATGTGGCTGGTCTGAGGAAGCCATCTCTCTGTTTGTCCTTCCAGGAGCTATCTGGACAGACTGTCCCTTTCCCAGCCCTCCTAGCAGTGGAGGGAAGGGGAGAACTTCACCAGCAGCAACAGAGACGCAGGAGTGGTCCATGGAGCTGCCAGAGGACCCAGCTAGTGCCTCTGCTGCACACAGTAGGTGTCTGCCTGAGGAGGAGGAGGAGGAGGAGGAGGGAGCCGTGGGTCAGGCTGGGAGCCGGAGAGGTGGCCAGGCAGGGTGGGCAGAAGCAGATGGTGGTGGATGAGTGTCAACTGTGGGCTCGCCACGTGTCTGTCCCCATGTCCTCCGCTCTGGCGGGCTGTTGGAGACTCTGCACACGGTAACATCCACACCTCCACACCTCCACACCTCTAACTAACTGCCTGTGCTCAGCTCGTGGCCAGCGATCGCTCTTACTGTGGGGAAAAGAGGTGCCCTGGCCTCTCCCTTCCTGATGCACTTCTCCTCCCAACACTGGCGTCTGTCTGTCTGTCTGTCACCTGCTTAGTGTAAGACTCAGCATGGCTCCACAGAGCCTATTCCACTCTTGCTGCTGCCCCCGGTGTGTGTGTGTGTGTGTGTGTGTGTGTGTGTGTGTGTGTGTGTGTGTGTGTGTGTACACACGTGCGCATGCAAATATATATAGTCTTACAGTGCAGGAGACGGAATCCAGGGCTTTGTGTGTGCTAAGCAACCAATCACCACTGAGCTGTGTCCCCATCTCCGGGTTTTGTTTTTTGAGACAAGGCCTGGCTCTGAACTTTCACTCCTCCTACCTCTGCTTCTCAAGTGTTGAGATTACATGTGTGCTCCAGCATGCCCAGCTCACATATGTAACTTTTCATTTTTTTAAAAGAGAAAAGCTGGCAAGGGGTCATACCTGTAGTCCTGGAACTGAGGAGCTACGGCAAGAAGATAGAAAGTTCAAGGCCAAATCAGTCAGGTGATCCGAATGGTATTGACTGATTTAGCTCTGTACGCATACAGACTGTTTTCTACCTTAAGCGGCATAAAAACATGCTGAGTTATTCCTGTGTTTTCAGACATCTTTGAGAGCTAGTGTGTGGTGCTTCAGACTAACATCTTGGCCTGTTCAAGTGCAGTCAGCCTCTGCCTCAGCAACGCCTGCTTCACTGTGGAAGCTCGGTGCCTGTGGGCAGATGTAGACACGTAGGTGTGGGAGCCAGCACACAGCAGCTCAGCGAGGAAGATACTGGCTAACCAACTATCTTCTGTGGGCCAGCCTCCGCCTCTGTTTTCTTCTGAAAACATCTCTGACCGCTGTTTTCTTCTCTGCCTGTCTCTTTCTCTGCCCTGTCTCAGCAACTCTGTTCCCTAAGCATCCATCTCTCTCCTTCCTCTACTCTGCCCTCGCCTCACCTCTGACTTCTCCCTCCATCTCCTGAGGATGTGTTAGCAGGGAGAGCCGGTCTAATCAAGAAGCTCCTGCCTCTTACAGGCAGTGGGGTCATTTGTAGGAGTGTCCTGCCTTCCCGGCTCCTGGGTGTTCCCAGCTTGGCCCAAGCCTGAGGTCTGCACTTCAGCCTCGGCAGTAACCTCTACAAATAGGAGGGTTTTACAGGCAGACAGACACAGCATGCCAGCACTTGAAGGCTGCCTGGCTTGGGGGAATGACTGCCATCTAAACCTTGCCTGCACCAGCAGAGGGCGTGCGGCCACCAGGAACTATGACCATCTCCGAGTCAACTCCTGAGGCTGCCGTAGGAAAGAGAACTCACCCACAGGAAAAGCCAGGGTTGAAAGACAGGGGTAGCAAAGGGGAGAGAGAAGAACAGGATGGAGGATGGGAGTATCGGGGACACAGGACAGAGGCTAGACATGTGAGAGAGGTTGGGAAGACGTGGAAGAAAGATCCCGAAGGAAAAGTAGAGCTGGGCAGTGGTGGCGCATACCTTTAATCCTAGCAGAGGCAGGCGGATCTCTGTGAGTTCAAGGCCAGCCTGATCTACACAGTGAATTCCAGGACAGCTAGGGCTACACAGAGAAACCCTGTCAAAATAACAAAGAAGAAAAGAAAAACCGAAGGCAGAGCTGGGGAGTGAAGGAGGACGGAGAGGGCAGAAAGGCGTCTCTCTTGGGAAGGGACTGTAGCAGTGGCCTTACGGGGCCACAGAGTCCTCCTTTGTAACGGTGAAGGATAAAGAGCAATAGACCAGCCGGAGTCCACCTCCCCTAACCAACCTGGGCCCCAAGGCCCTCACATAGGAGCAAGAACGGTCCAGGCCACCAGTGAGCTAAGTCAGGGAAGTGTCAGAGTGAGAAAGGGACTCCTGGGCTAGAGGCAACTGTGGCCGCCGCTGCCGCCGCCGCCGCCGCCGCCGCCGCTGCCGCTGCCGCCGCAGCCGCAGACTCACCTTTAGGAACAGCGGCTGCTGTGGTCTGATGCTCCATGAGTGCCTGGAAGCAGAGGCCCACCCACATTTTATCCCATTCTTCTCTAGGAGGGAGGTAGCTTTCCTTAGGACACTGCTGAGGCTCAGAGGTTGAGTCCTGGCTTGCTGGTGGTGTGGGGCAGGTTGTTCACTTCATGCCCAGCTCAGACTCTAACCCTACAGCCATGTGCAGTGGCATTCATCTCAGCAAGCCAGGCCAATGAGAGGGGTGAAGGCCACCTCTAGCTTGGAGAGGCTCTATGGCATGGAGATTATTGAGTGCCTGCTGTATTCAGGCAATGTGAATATAGCCGAAGACCAAAAGATCCCAGAAGACAGGCACATAGGCATGATACACAGTGGATCTGAGCCAGGTGAGAGCTGCCCTACACACACACACACACACACACACACACACACACACACACACACACACGAGCACGAGAGCACACACACACACACACACCATATATATATGTGTATACATAAACACATACATAGACATGTATGCATACACATATCGCACTGCACTATGTATTGCACTACACAGTACACACACACACTGAACATATCACACATGCACACACACTCACACCCCCATACGCATGCATGCATGCACACCCATCTTCACACATGGGGGCAGAGCAGCCCTCTCAGTCCTCTTGAGGGGGGATTTCACTGGCATGGAAACAGACCCCCCAAAGAAGGTCTGCTGTGGTGCTGTGGTGCTGCTGACTCAGTCCCCTGCTGCCCCTGCTTAGACGGTCCCCTCCCTCCTCTTCCTCGTGGTGCTGGCCTGTGCTCCTCCAGCTCTGATGACGCACGCTGGGGATGGAGAGATGAGACCTGGTCCCCGGGGAACTGGGGAAGGCTGCAGCGGGCGGATCGATGTAGGCTGCCCACGCCGTATCGGATTGTTCCTTGCTCCTGGGCCACCTTCATCCTGGCTTTTCCCACAATCCTCTTCTTTGCTTTTCTCAAGCCTGGTGCCCTCTGCCTGTAGTCTGGGAGGTTGGAGAAAGGAGGAGGGGAGGGTCATCTCATTAAGGCCTCCTGAGCCCGGTGGATAGGAACGTCAGACTGCAGGGGCACTCCTGGCCTGAGAGATGGCCCACTGGGGAGCAGTGACTCAAACCCCTCATGTTGCCACCTGACTGGAATCCTCCTGCTGTCCTTCACTAGTCCCATCCACAGATAGCTCTAAATAAATTAGCCCCCACCTCAGCAGGGACTGGATACGAGGCAGCAAGGCCCTGGTGCCCCTCACACAGGGCGGGCCCTCTTTCCTCTACAGTGTACCTCTGGGAGCAGCCTGAGGAGCTGAATCCAGGACCACTGCTCAGCCTAGAGGAACAGATTCTTAACTCTACATTTGAAGCCTGTGACCCTCACAAGACAGGTGGGGGCTGGGCTAGGGCCCCCCTCAGGGGTCCTCCAGGGACAGGAAGATGACGTGGGGGTGGGGATGGAGGAGGAGGGGCGTGAGGCCCTGGGGGGAGTTAGCCTCTGGCCTGGTACAGCAGTGGGTACTGCCCTGGCTCATCCTCTTTGGTTCACTCTGAGATGGACTGAAAATTTGACTCCAGGGCGGAACTTGCCCAGGTCCCTCTGCATGCTGTGGGGCAGGCATGTCACCAACCCATGGATGACAGGCAACTGTTCCCAAGCCAGTGTCCAGTCCAGTCTTCCCCACCATGCTCTGTCCCAGGCACTGTGGCTGTAGCCCACCTCCTGGCCTACCTGGAGGCTGTGACAGGACAGGGCCCCCAGGACGTGCGCCTCCAAACACTGGCCCGAAGCTTGGACCCTTCCGGGGAGGGCGCTGGAGCCACTGTGGAGCTGGGCACCTTTCTGGTGGTCATGCGGGACTGGATTGCTGCCTGTCAGTTGCATGGGTGAGTCCTGCACCAGCAGCCGCCCACCTGGGAAGTCTTTCCAGTTTGCTCTGCAGCCGCTACCAGCTAGGCCCAGGAACTCCATGTGGTTGGCTTGAGGCTAAGGAGGGACCGTGAAAAGATAGGGCGGGGTAAAGAGTCCGAGGACCGAATGCCTCGGACGATGGTGCAGGGACCGTGGTGCAGGGACCGGGAGGCAGAACTAGAGGGGCTGGCCATGGGAAGGGCTGCTCTTCCCAGCCCAGGCCCTACCAGCTGGCCTGGCCCTGCGCCCATAGAACCACACCCCCGACTGCCCTCCCTCCACCCCCAGACCCCTGCAGACACAGGCCCTGGCTGCAGGGGACCTGAGCCTCTTGCCTTTGATACAGGGGATTAGAGCAGGCAGAGGAGACCGCCTTCGGGGGAGTCCTGGCTTCTCCACACCTGCCATCTGGTGAGCCTATTTATAGAAGCAGCCGGGGTGGCAGGGGTCAGCGGGGGTTAGCAGGGACCTCTCATCTACCCGCTCCACACAGCAAGGGCTGAAGAGACAACTGCGGCCTTTGCTCAGCCTGCAGCTGTGCTGGCTTTCTGGGACAGTCCCTCCTCCTGGACTTTGGGGTGAGGTTTCCCATCCCTCTGCCCAGCTCCAGCCCTAGTGTAGAGACTGAGAGAGAGAGACTGCCGCTTCCTGGCTCTGTTGAAATCTTCCCATGGCACAGGCAGTCTTGGCCTGCCCCCTACACACCTCACACCTGCTTGCCTGCCTTGAGAACAGGCATCTGCCCGGCTCTATCCCAGCCCTGTGCCAGAGTGCTGGGTGCCCAGGACCTCACACCGCAGAGGTGTACCACTAGAAAGTGACCGTGAGAACCCACACTGAAGCTCTCTTGGCATTCTCTTTTTTATGTTTGTTTTGGTTTCAGGCTGGGTTTGTTGTTGTTGTTTGCTTTCTTTTTTTTGTTGTTGTTTTGTTTCTTTTTTTGTTTGTTTGTTTTGTTTTGTTTTTTTTTGAAACAGGGTTTCTCTGTGTAGCCCTGGCTGTCCTGGAACTCACTCTGTAGCCCAGGCTGGCCTCTAACTCAGAGATCCACCTGCCTCTGCTTCCCAGCTGCTGGGATTAAAGGTGTGCGCCACCTCACCCAGCTCTTGGCATTCCCTTGAACCTTGAGGCCTCTTCAGTCTTGGGGGCCAGGGAGGACTGTAAGCAGCAGAGGGTGGCCAGGTCACGTAGGGGAAGACAGAGAAAGGAGGCAGAGGCTGGGGAGTGCCCAGGGAGAGAGGAAGGTAGTGGGCGGGTGGATGCGGCGGAAACAGTCTGCCTGGCTGAACTCCAGCAATGACAGACCCGTGGTGATGAGGGCCTAAGACTCAGGGAAAGCTGGGACAGGATGGGGGCTTGGGGAAGTGGGGGAACCCTGGTGACTTGTTCTGAAGACCTGGCTGAGCTCCAGATAAGCATGAGCAAGCAGCCTATGTATGTAGTAAGAGTAATTCAGCCCAGGGAACCCCAAAGCTACACATGGAAGACTGGGAGGCCAGAGTCCTGGAACAATCCCAGGGTCCTTGGACACCCCAACTTTTAAAGTCACCAAAGAGTTCAACCTTCTTTTGTTTGTCCCTTTCCAGCATGCCCAGAAGCTGAGGAGCCAGCCAACTTAGAGAGCTTTGGAGGAGAAGACCCCAGGCCTGAGGGGTGCCTGTCTTCCCCACCCCATCCCACTCCATTTTCTCCAGCCTGTCTGGGGCCTGGCAGTGGGGAGATGTTTGATTCTGATTTGTCTTAGAGGAACCCTTGCCCCAGCTGCCGGCCCTGCTCTATCTACCTAGGAAGCTGGGGAGGTGGAGCAGGGCCGGGGGGGTGACCAGGCCTTGCTGCCCTCAGGCCTGCCACAGCTGAGCTGCTGAGCAGCCTAGAGGACCTGGAGCTCAGCAACCGGCGCCTGGCTGGCGAGAACGCCAAGCTGCAGCACAGCGTGGAGACTGCTGAGGAGGGTTCGGCACGCCTAGGGGCCGAGATCGCAGCCCTGCGCAAGCAGCTGCGGAGGTGAGTGCCTGGGTCTCCCTTCCACCGAGAGCCAGCGCAGGCACAGGCAGGCACAGGCCGGCACCCTACTGCCCAGGCCGCAGGCACAGGCAGGCACAGGCAGGCACAGGCAGGCACAGGCCGGCACAGGCAGGCATTCTACTGCCTAGGCCGCAGGCACAGGCAGGCACAGGCAGGCACCGGCAGGCACCCTACTGCCCAGGCCGCAGGCACAGGCAGGCACAGGCCAGCACCCTACTGCCCAGGCCTGCCTTCCACTTCCTTCTATCTGGGTCTTGTCTTCTGGCCTTTGGGTTCAGTCTGACTGACTCCTTCCAGTTTTTGCTCTCGTTCTCTTCCTCTACCCCTTTCTGTCTTTGCTGTGTGGCCCGTGCTTCCTTCCTCGGGTGAGACGTGAATACTGTCTCCCTCCCACACTGCATGCCCCTGCCCCTTCTCTCCAATCCTTGTGGCCCTTGGCCTAGCTTACGTATGGTCATAGTCCCCCTCATAGTCCAGGATGTTTTGCTCTACTTCTCTGCCTGCCTCTTCTCACATCTGCACCACCCATCAGCACCCAGCAGGCCCTGCAGGCGGCCAAGGCTTTGGATGAGGAGCTAGAGGACCTGAAGACTCTGGCCAAGAGCCTGGAAGAGCAGAATCGCAGCCTAATGGCCCAGGCACGGCACACAGTGAGTGCTGGCAGGGCATATATGGCTGCAGCAAAAGGGCAGAGGTGAAGGGGCAAAGGTCACCTGACTTCCAGGTCCCGTTCAGCCCACACTCCCTCATCCCTCATAAGCCCTCCTCAGCCCAGCTCTCCAGTGACAGAGGCCCTGACTGAGTTCCTGGGTCCGGGAGGGAGACGGGGCAGGGACTGGAACCGATTCTATCCTCTCTCGCTGGGCCAGGAGAAGGAGCAGCAGCACCTGGTGGCTGAGGTGGAGACGTTACAGGAGGAGGTAAGCTGAGGCCCACTCACATTTAAGACTCCTGCCCCTGTCTTGCCCGCCAGGGGGGCCCAGCATCCCACAGGCAGGCCTGGCCAGTCCTTCCCTGTGTGCATTGTGGTACCCTCACCATCAGGGGAGCCAGCCAGTGGCTGCACCTCCCAGGGTAGTGTGAGGTTGAAACCAGATGTTTAGAAAGTTCCTAACTCAAGGGAGGATAGATAGGGTGTGCACAGTAAAATCCAGCAAGCTGGCGTAGTGCTCCGTGCCTGCCATCCCAGCACCCAGGAGTCTGAACAAAATGCCACGTATCATTCTTTATATCCGGGTGTTGTGTGTGGCTTTGATGCCGGGCAATGCAGATGAAACTGCAAAAACTTGTAAAAGTCACCTCCAGGAGCAGTCACAGACTTCAGGCCTGTAACTCTCCCTTCCTTCTAAGCTTTCCTTTCTGCTTTCATTTTGGTGGTGCTGGAGCTCTGGGCCTTGGACATGCTGGGCAAGCGGCCATCAGGCCTGGGTGTTCTTCAGGAGCCAGCAGGAGTCTGCACAGTTGGGTTGTGATAATAGTGAAGGAACGGTGTTTACTTGAGGCTAGCCCTACACTCCAGACCTATTTAAGTCCCTGTTCACTCAGAGTTGTTGTCCACAGTGAAATCCATCAAGTGTTAATGATATCCACACCACCCCTCCTCCCCCAAGGTGGCAGATCAGTTGCAGATCCATGACAGGTTCACATCCCAGGCAGCATTGGTCCTCTGCTGTCCTTACAGACAGACAACCTTTGTTCCCTCTACTTGCCTTCAAATCTGCGCTTCCTCTACCTGCTGGTGCCCGGATGCCTGTCTCCTCTCCTGGGCTTGGCTTTAGCTCAGCCTCCCAGGGTCAGCCAGGGATCGGGCTGCTTTCCTGTGAAGGCACACAGCTGCACCCGTGTGGTCTACCTCTGCTGCCCTGCAGCACTTCTGGGTGAGCTGGAAGAAGCTGATTCAGAATCAGGTGTCCCATGGTTCCCAGGTTCCCCTCCTTGCCAGCCAGGGTACAGAGCTCTGAGACGTTCTCTGGCTTTCCCACCCCAGCTTGTGTCCTGTGGGTCCCCAGCTCCTGTCCTGACTCTCTGCCCTGTGTCTGCACTGGGCCCTTTGTTGAGATCCTAAGTTTCTCTTCTTCACTGTTCTCTGTCTCCTTTGTGAACTGTTTCCCTGTCCAGGATAATGGGAGTCCCACTGAAGCCTGCATTCAGTCAGGGAAAGACCTTGTAGAATCTCTAAAGAATGTATTGTATGTCTAGGAGTGTTTTGCTTGTATGCATGGCTGTGCACCATGTGAGTGCTTAGTTCCAGTGGAGACCAGAAGAGGGCATGGGATCATCTGGAACTGGAGTTACGATGGTTGTGAGCCTCCATGTGATTACTGGGAATTGAACCTGGGTCCTCTGGAAGAACAGCCAGTGCTCTTAACTACTGAGCCATCTCTCCAGCCCCCAGACACTTTCTTTCTTTCTTTCTTTCTTTCTTTCTTTCTTTCTTTCTTTCTTTCTTTCTTTCTTTCTTTCTTTCTTTTTTTTTTTAGAATGAAGGAGATCAGCCAGGCATCGGTGGTGTATGCCTTTAATCCCAGCAGAGGCAGGCAGTCTCTGTGAGTTCCAGGCCAGCCTGGTCTACAGAGCGAGATCCAGGACAGGCACCAAAACTACACAGAGAAACCCTGTCTCAAAAAACCAAAATAAATAAATAAATAAATAAATAAATAAATAAATAAATAAATAAATAAAATAAAAAATAAAAAGAATGAAGGAGATCTAATCCTAGCACTTGGGAGGCAGACGCAGAGGTGGGCAGATCTCTGTGAGTTCAAGGCTAGCCTGGTCTAAATAGTGAGTTCCAGGACAACCAGAGTTATGTAGAGAGACCCTGTTGTCAAAGGGGGACAGAAAGTGAAGGAGACCTCTCCCTGGGGCCCTCGTCACAGCTCCCAGGCACCCAGCTAGGATGGTTCTCCTGCTCCCTGATTCTGCAGTACCAGTGGGCTACAACATGCCCACTCCAGGGGAACACGGGCCGTTTCTGCCCAGAGCAGTTTCTGGTCTCGGGATTATCTGATGGTTCTTTTCTTTTAATTCTATTGATTGATTGATTGATTGATTGATATGTATGAGTGCTCTGCCTGCATGTATGCCTGCATGCCAGAAGAGAGCATTAGATCCCATTATAGATGGCTGTGAGCCACCATGTGGGTGCTGGGAATTGAACTCAAGACCTCTGGAAGAGCAGCCAGTGCTCTTAACTGCTGAGCCATCTCTCCAGCCCTGACTTACTTTTTTTCCTTTTTTCTTTCTTTTTTCCTTAAGTGAGAGTATGCTGAGAATGGAACACAGAGTCTTTTTTTTTTTTTAAGATTTATTTATTTATTATGTATAATGTTCTGTCTGCATGTATGCCTGCACACCAGAAGAGGGCACCGGATCTCATTACAGATGGCTGTGAGCCACCACATGGGTGCTGGGAATTGAACTCAGGACCCATGGAAGAGCAGCCAGCGCTCTTAACCTCTGAGCCATCTCTCCAGCCCTGGAACCCAGAGTCTTGCATGTGTTAAGCAAGCAACACTGAGCCACATCCTCAGCCCTGGGTTGTTTGGTTGGTTTTTTTGTTTTGTTTTGTTTTGTTTTGTTTTTTTGTTTTGTTTTGTTTTGGTTGGGTTTTTGAGACAGGGTTTCTCTGTGTAGTTTTGGAGTCTGTCCTGGATCTTGCTGTGTAGACCAGACTGGCCTGGAACTCACAGAGATGTGCCTGCTTCTGCCTTCCAAGTGCTGGGATTAAAGGCGTGTGCCACCACCGCCGGCTGACACACGCCTTTAATCCCAGCACTCAGGAGGCTGAGCCAGGAGGATCTCTGTGAGTTCGATGCCAGCCTGGGCTACCAAGTGAGTTCCAGGAAAGGCGCAAAGCTACACAGAGAAACCCTGTCTTGAAAAACCAAAAAAAAAAGGCATGTGTCACCAGCTGCCCTAGGTTTTTTTGTAACAGGGTCTCACTGAGTAGTACATAGGCTGGCTTTGAACTCTTAGTTCTTCTGCCTTAGCCAGGTGAGGTCGGGACTGCAGGCAAGCTCCTCCATATCCAGTCTCTTGGCAGCTTCTTCTCCTGCTTGTGGCCTCATAGTCACAGATGGCTCAAGGCAGGTGGGGAGGCACTACCCCTCCCCCCACCCCATACACATACTCCTGCCTCTCTCTGCGTCATTCCAACAGCCATCTCCACCACATCATTGGCTGGGGAGGATCCCTTCACCACAGCTGCAAGGGAGCCTGGGAGAATGTCTCACCTTCGGCTGGAGCCCAGCCAGCCAGCCAGGATGGCTGCTGGGATAGCTGCTCCTTCAGCAGTCAGGTTTCCTTGTCCCCGCCCCCAGGGCATGGAATGCAACCGGCAGGAGTCAGTCCCAGGAACAGACCACCACACCCCTGCCTCCTGTCCCAGGCCCTATGCCCTGCAGAGGAACTTTAGGCTCCATAGCTGGAGCTATTTTCGGCTGCTTGCTGGCCTTCTGCAGCTACCCACTGAGATCTAGAAATTGAGATCTCAGGTTACAGCAGGGCCTGGTAGAGTAATGGGACACTCAGCCTCCAAAGGTCTGGCTGCTGGCTGAATCCCAAAACCCCACAGCTGGTGCTTCTGCAGGAGGCTGCAGGGTGCTTTCGGGTCCCACCAGGTAGACAGGTGTTGACACAGCACTCCCAGCTGCCCTTCCTCTGCCCTTCACCCAGCAGCAGCCCAGGCTGCCGAGGTGAGAGAGGCACTGATGAGCTGGAGCAGGAGCAAGGCCGGAGACCAGGAGAGCCGGCCTCTGTCTCCTGGGGCTCCGGAGAAGGATGAGGTGTGCTAGACTCCAGGTGCCTGGAACATTGGACTTCAAATTTATTCTTTTTTTTTTTTTTTAATTGGTCTAGACAAAGTTTCTCCATATGACAGTCCTGGTTGTCCTGGAACTCACTCTGTAGATAGATCAGTCTGCCCCCAAACGCACAGAGATCCCCCTGTACTGGGATTAAAGGCATGTGCCACTGCCGCCCAGCTGAATTGTCATATTCTTTTGTTTTTGATTTTTGAGACGGTCTTGTTATGTAGCCCAGGCTGGCCTGGTACTTAAAGCAATCCTCCTATCTCAGTTTCCCTGGTGCCGAGATGATAGATGTCCTTCCTCACACCCAGCTTTGGGCCACTTTATTCTTAGGTCACACTGGGCAGCTGTTGTGGATGAATTTTCCCGACCTCACTGCCTCCCCTTGGAAGGTTCAGCCCAGGCACCACCTCTGCATCAAGGCCTGCAGCTGCCCCACCATCCAGCTTGGGCCTCCTCAGTGAGCCTTGGGCTGAGCATTATCTGCTTCCCCCTTGTCTCTGCTTCTGGCCCCTGTGCACCTTGTGGCTGGAGTGCCACCACTTCTCACATGTCTTTTTGTCACCCAGGGCTTCATCTGGCCCCCCAGAAGAGGTTAAGTATTAGAGGTGGGACTGGGCATCACACAGATTATGGTTTGCCAAAGGAAATGAGTTGTCGTGAGTAGGTAAATACTAGGGTTGTTCCAGGGAAAACAAGAGATCTGATTTAAAATGACTGAGTTAGACAGGAAAGCAAAAGATATGGAGAAAAGAAGAAACCAAAACATAATTATTGCAGCTGGGCATGATTAGATGAAGCAGGAGGATTACAAGTTCAAAGCCAGCCCAAGCTATATATTGATATTATGCATGCCTCTGTGTGTGTGTGTGTGTGTGTGTGTGTGTGTGTGTGTGTGTGTGTGTTCTGGGCTCATTATTCTTTGTTTTAGTTTTGTATGGTAGGAAGCATGAGTTTCTTTAAGCATCTATAACCGTTCATCTCTAACGTTTCTATCTGGTACACGCCAGGCCTTGCTGACTGCTCTAAGTGTCTGTATTCGTTAACATTCCCTGGACTGTGTTAACATCAGAGCCCTGTGATCTGGAACAATTTACTCAATCCCTCTTTGCCTGAGTTGCCTCTGTCTTTAAAAAATGGGAAAAGATATGCAGTCTCACATGCAAAGTGCTTGGAAGTTATTATTCCCTTATTTAACTCACAGGGACCCCAAGAAATCCTGTTATCACCTTGGCAGTGGGCAAACCCCTTACGGAGAAATTGCAGCTGAGGTCTCCACAGGGTGGTGGGAGAATAAAGGCTAGCTGAGGTGCACACGTGGCAGTGAGTGTCAGCCGTTAGCATTAGTACTGTCGACTGGTGAACCAGGCTGTTCCTCCCTCCAGAACGGGAAGCTGCTAGCAGAGCGAGATGGCGTGAAGAGGCGGAGTGAGGAGCTGGCCACAGAGAAAGATGCTTTGAAGGTGCAGCGTTTGTCTAGGCCTGAGGACCGCTCACCTCCCCGCATGCATCCAAGTCAGCACCGCAGCTGCTGAGAACAGGCTCTGGCATCAGAATCCACAGGCCTTCGGGGCTGCTGGGCAGCTCAGCGGGAGTCCCCTTCAGAGCAGCTGACACCCACGGGTGTCACTGGAGGCTGAGGGGAGACTGGCCGGGACCTGGGGGGGCAGTAGGAGGCTGAGGGGAGATGTGGGGGTTGCTGGGAGGCTGGGTGAAGAGATGTATAGGCTCCTTCCTTGGCAGCGGCAGCTCTGTGAGTGCGAACAACTCATTTGCCAGCGTGAAGCAGTCCTCTCAGAGGTGAGGGCCGGGGAGGGGACAGACCTGCCCTTAGCATGCCTTCCCAGCCCTGCCTTGTACGGCAGGAACCCACCCAGCTCTGAGCCCTGGGCAGGCAACCCAGACAGGCCGCCTCAGGTCACAGTGTGGCCTGCAGGGTCTGAAGTGTCTCTGCTCCAGGCTTTCCCAACTCAGCCAGCTCCCGCTTCAGCACCCTAAGACCTGAGTCTTGGGTGCTGACCCCTGGCTCTGTGTTCCCCAGCGTACCCGCCATGCAGAGAGTCTGGCCCAGACTCTGGAGGAGTACAGAACCACCACCCAGGTAACAAGTGCCCATCTTTGTGGGTCTCAGCGTCCGCTGCTTCCCTCCCTGATAGACCTTTTCACTCTCTGCCGCCTCCTTCCTCACCCTCCTTCCTCGCTCTGCATCCCACAACACTCACCTCTGGAGCTCCTGTCCCCTCCCTGGGCGGTCCGTCTGGGTGGCTCCACCCTCTGTTTTCTGTGAGTCTGCCCACCTTAGAAGTCTCCCCTGCCTCTGTGATGTTCCTGGGTGTGCCTTATGCTCTGGGCTCCTGGGCTCTTAGTCTTTATGAGTCTCTGCCACTGCTTCTTCATCTCGGGCCCTTGGCAGTATGTGCCAGGGAAGAAAAGACCAGGGTATGTGGCTCTCTGCCAGGGCCCACGCTCTGCCTTCCTTGCAGGAACTAAGGCAAGAGATCTCGAACCTGGAGGAGCAGCTGAGTCTGAGCCAGGAGGGTCCAGAGCAGTGAGTGGAGAGTCAGGAGGGGGCAGGGAGGGGTCGCAGGAGAGGGGGGGAGTAAGTGGGTGGTCAGGCATGAAAGGGGCAGGGGGGCTGGGCCACAGGGTGAAGTCTGCAGACTGGGGTCCAAAAGCGTGGCCTCCGCCTGTGTGGCCAGGTTCCTGGAAGGGGCTGAGGCAGGACGAGGAGGCTGGATCATGGCGCCGCCCCCATCACTGGACTTGGAGATTCAGGCCATCGGGCAGGTATGCTCTGCCTCCATGGACTGTTCTGAGGACACCAGGGCAGAAACTCCACGTGTCCCTGTGCACACTCTCACTTCTTTGGCCCACAGTCCCGGGGTCTGGGTACTTGGTACTCGGTGACTCCAGCTCACATGCTGCCAGAGCAGCACCTCCCGTCACATGCTCTTCTCCAGCTTGCTCTGCCTCAGCACCAGCCCTGAAGACTCCCCTGGGGCCATGTTCCTTAACGTCTACCCATCTATGGTGCCATTACCTATTTCCTCCACACTTGTCCCAGCCCCCCACCTGAGCCTCCCTCCACCTCAGTCCCGCCTGGGGCCCCACCTTGCTCTGGCCCTCCCAGGTTCAGATGCAGCGTCTCTTTCCAGGAGCAGGATGCGTCAGGTGCTGGCCTCTCCAGTCCTCTGTGTGGAGTGTGGCGGTGGGAGGGGGCCGAGTTTCCCGCTGAGGACCCCGACAGGAGACAGGTGAGCAGAGGGCTCCGAGCCACAGAAGTCCAGAGGCCCCCAAGAGGAGTTGGGACCCCACTGACCCTCAGCCCTCCTGCTGTGCCATCTGCTCCTTGAGCCTAACAGAGAGCCTGCTGAGTGCTAAGGGTGCAGCCCAGCCAACAGGACACACCCTCGCCCTCAAGGGACGGGCAAGCTCAAGCTGCCCGGGAGAAATCCTGTCATGAGTCCCTTATTTACAATTGTGCATATTGTAGAAGACATGAAGTGTCTTTAAGAAAAGCTGCTGGGCAGTGGTGGTGTATGCCCTTCAATCCCAGCCCTTAGGAGACAGAGGCAGGAGGATCTCTGGGTTGGAGGCCAGCCTGGTCTACATAGCAAATACCAGGACAGCCAGGGCAACATAGATACTTTCTCAAAAAAAGAAAAAAAATAGCCCAGCAGTGGTGGGGTGCACGCTTTTAATCCCAGCACTCAGGAGGCAGAGGCAGGAAGATCTCTGAGTTGGAAGCCAACCTGGCCAACAGAACAAGTTCCAGGTCAGCCAGGGCTACACAGAGAAACTCTGTCTCAAAAAACCAAAAAAAGAAAGAAAAAGAAACACTTAGTACTTAAATAAGTCTGAGCTGCACAGAGACCCTTTCTCAGAAAAGAGGGTGTGGGGCAGGCAGAAAGGCAAGCTTGGCAGCTTAGCGAGCTCACATGGTGAGCGTCCCTCGTTCTGAGGACGGAACCTGAATCTGTACTGTGTACGGCAAGTGCTCTGCCACTGAGCAGAAGTCCCAGTGTACCCCTGCGCTGGCTCTGTACACAGCCGAGTCACCCAGTTCAGGTGGCCGCTGGCCTGGGACAGAGAGAGGTCTGTCTCAGTGGAGACAGCAAAGGGAAAGTGACCTTGCCTTAGGACCCGAGAAGCCTGGGGACAGAACCACACAGAACCACACATGTTCTTAGCGCACACAGGGACTTGGGTGAGGAGGGACCAGGCGAAGGGGGTTGTGCCTGCCTCAGGCCGGGAGCAAGGATGGGCAGGGTAGGGACAGGGTGGAGGGCAGCGCTGAGAAAGGAGGTGGGTGAGGGACATCTTAGAGGACATCTAGGTGCACGAGCCTGGAGCCCACCAATTAGAAAACTGTTGGGGTGGATGTGGCGACTCACACTGCAATTCTAGAGCTTGGAAGTCTGAAGCAGGAGACTTACCGTGAATTTGAGGCCAGCCTGAGCCACAAAGTTAGACCCTATCTCAAAAAAAGAAAAATATGGGGCAAGGTGGTCACACAGCTGTATCTCAGCTCCCAGGAAGTAGAAGCAGGAAGAGTTCAAGGCCATCTTCCACTACATAGTGAGCTCATACCAGCTTGGGCAACAGGAGACACTGTCTCAACAAAACAATAACAAAAAGTTAGTGGAGTTGGTAACTGAGGTCATAGGCACAAAGGAGACATCTCTAGAGAATAGGCCCTGGCTCTGGGCTGAGACCCCCAGAGGGAAGTGGGGAGGAAGTACTGAGCCCTCTTGGCACAGGCTGGTGGATGGGAGCGTCCTGGGAACACTGATCTCCAATCCTCAGAAGGAGCTAGATAGATCTACGTCACCGGGGTCCATGGCATACGTGGCTTTTCCTGAGTGCTGGGAGGGAACCCCACAGGAAGTTTAGAAGCTTGTGTCCCTGGGGCCATCCATTTGAGTCTGGCCCTCAGATAGAGGGTGCCTGGCTGGAGCTGGGTCAGAAGCTCAGAGAGAAGTTCCTGGTGCGAAGAGTTAAGGAGACCAAACCTTATGTTCTGCAGAGAAACTTCCAGAGAGAGTCAGTGCCTGCCCTAGAAGGAACCCAAACGCCATCCTTAAGGTCAGTAGGTGACAGAGCCCTCCCCCATCACAGCAGTGTGGGTTCTGGGGGTGACAGATCCCCCCCATCACAGCAGTGTGGGCTCTGGAGGTGACAGAGTCCCCCATCACAGCAGTGTGGGTTCTGGGGGTGACAGTCCCCATCACAGCAGTGTGGGTTCTGGGGGTGACAGAGTCCCCCCCCATCACAGCAGTGTGGGTTCTGGAGGTGACAGATCCCCCCCATCACAGCAGTGTGGGTTCTGGAGGTGACAGAGTCCCTCATCACAGCAGTGTGGGTTCTGGGGGGTGACGAGTCCCTCATCACAGCAGTGTGGGTTCTGGAGGTGACAGAGTCCCCCCCCATCACAGCAGTGTGGGTTCTGGAGGTGACAGAGTCCCCCCCCCATCACAGCAGTGTGGGTTCTGGAGGTGACAGAGTCCCCCATCACAGCAGTGTGGGTTCTGGAGGTGACAGAGTCCCCCATCACAGCAGTGTGGGTTCTGGAGGGTGACAGAGTCCCCCATCACAGCAGTGTGGGTTCTGGGGGTGACAGAGTCCCTCATCACAGCAGTGTGGGTTCTGGGGGTGACAGATCCCCCCATCACAGCAGTGTGGGTTCTGGAGGGTGACAGAGTCCCTCATCACAGCAGTGTGGGTTCTGGAGGTGACAGAGTCCCTCATCATAGCAGTGTGGGTTCTGGAGGTGACAGAGTCCCCCATCACAGCAGTGTGGGTTCTGGGGGGTGACAGAGTCCCCCATCACAGCAGTGTGGGTTCTGGGGATTGACAGAGTCCCCCATCACAGCAGTGTGGGTTCTGGGGGTTAGAAGGTAAGGGCCGACGGCGTCCTGCCAGAGTCAACACACCTCTCCTTCATTCCTCAATCTTTGGCTGCCTCAGAACCCTGGGCCTGGCCCTGCCCTCAGCACATCCTGACCCTGACAATTTTAAGAGGAGGTGGGCACCTGGACCCCAGGGTGGCTTTCAGGGGCTGTGGGGGGCACCCCAAGAACCAGGCTAGATGGTACAGGTTTGGAATTGTTACCCCACAAGGAGCCAGAGATGCAGGAACAAAGCTGGTAGGGCCTTGAGGGCTCTCAGCGAGGGAGACCCTATAGGCTCCACAACTAACCTTGGGCACCCATTCCTTGAGGAGCTGGTATGAGCCGCCATGGATCCTGGAGTCCAGCTCTGTGACTGATGGGAGTATGTTTTGAGGCCTTACTCAGGCTTTGAGTAAGGATGGAAAGCGCTGGGTGTCTGGTCACAAGCGCCCTCAGCTTCCTGTGGTGCCTCCCTCCTACAGACTCCTGCTGTCACAGCTAATGAGGCCCCTACACAACCTCTAATTGGACTTGCCTGGGCCGAGCTGAGATTGGGCTGCCTGGGTGCTCTGAGCAGTGTGACCTCCTGCGTCATCAGGATGGAGGGAGGGAGGGTGGACTGCTACCAGCACATTTCAGGGTGGCACTCAGCCCACTCTGCTCCAGGAAGCAGAGGACTGGGGGGACAAACACTGGCGCCCAAGATGGGATGGGGCTGGGGTTGACCTCAAGGGGCCAGGGACTCAACAACCCACACGAGCATTTCAGGGGATCACACAGCAGTGTGCTGTGGGGCTGGGCTGGGAGCAGCTGTGTCCCTGCAGCTGCTGGCTGGATGGCGGCTGCAGGGCTAGATCCCTGATCCTCAGGCACAGGCTGGGTCCCTCTGGAGCCATCAGCCTCTGGAGCCCGATACCAGGGCTTCCACCGCTGTGTCCCTGACACAGGCTTGGGGAAGCGGCTAGCACACCTGGAGAAGGGGTTTGGACATGAGAGCCCAAACCGTGAGGTTTCAGGGCCGAGAGGGGAGGCGTGTTCCCAGTCTCTAAGAGGACCTACCTGAAAGACCAAGGCTAAGAAAATGTCACAGTACCCACCCCCGACAGGGGTGCCCAGAGTTCACATACCCTGGGGTCTCTGGTATGGGGGTACAGCAGGGAGCCTCGTTTCTGCCTGGGAATCAGCTGGAAAGGGACAACTAGGAAGGCCTAGGTCAAGGGCTTCTGAGATTTTTTGGGGGGTCACAAACTCTAAGATTGGAATTTTTTAAATCTCTGAAAAGCATACACAGGAGCCACCATCAGACCCTGAGGTCCACTGTATCTGCAGCTTCTGGTGGGAATGGAGAAGCAGGGAGGCGGGGTGTCCAGTGACTTTGTTTGCTATAGGTTGTCCAGAAGACAGGAAGAAGAGGAAGAAGAGGAGGGCCTGGTCCTGGTAGGCAAAACCTAGCACCCTTCAATCCCTAAAGCTGAGGAACTAATGCCAGCCCCTTCCCTCCAGCGTGAACTCCTCAGGAACAGACAGAAAAATCATTTGGTCAGGAGATAACAAGGCCCTCTGCGCAGCTAATGAGAGACGGGGGCGGGAGTGGAAGGGGCGGCTGGAGACAATTGGCAGCCAGGATGTTCCCCAGAGGGCCCAGCCACATACATACAGGCTGCAGTCCTCACAGCCTGAGCCTGGAGCCTCACAGATACGGCTAGACCTCCAACTGTATCACAGACTCCCACACGCTCCCACTCACCAAAGGTCTAGTGGCCTCAATGATCTGGCCAAACTGTTTGGGCCTGGACTCCTCCACTCTTGTCTGTGGTGGGACAAAGTGGAGGCCTCAGCCCAGCTCCTCTCCAGGGAAGGCAAAGGAACTTGAGGAGTGCAGGACAGGCTCTGGAGCCCTCGCCCGCCTTGTCACGCTCCAGCCCCTTCACGGAGGAGGTCCAGCTCCTTCCCTCTGCTCTCAGATCAGGGCCAGGCAATGTGGGTGCAGGACCTAGCATTGGGAGTGACACGCTAGCCCGTTTGTCATTGTCATGCTCATTGTATTTGGAGATGTAGGCATGTGAAGCCCTGACTGGCACAGGGGTCCCAGAGAGACAGGAGTGGGAACAGGCTGCCAGAGCCTTCAGGAATTGGCTGGCATATGTGCCCAGCACAGGAACCGGCACCTGTAAACCATTGCCCTTGGGCTGGAAACTGAGAGAATCGGGAGGTGGGAAGGGGGACTGCTAAAACTCTCGCCCTTACTGACCCTCAGCCAGCCCTGCGAAGGGACATGTGACCTCGAGTGTGTAGTCTGCATCCGGGGTGCTGCCGAAAAACTGTGCAGATTGAGTGAGGGGGTGTGTTGTGTCCTTTCTCCTCCCAGGTTGACCCTTCCATCCCTCTGGGAACCCCTCACCATGAGCTTGCCCCAGGAAGCCCTCCTGAGAGGTAAAGGGACAGATGGGAACTGGAAAGAGATTTAGGACAGACCAGGCCTAGCAATAATGCCCTTCCCATCTGCCTTGCAGGTGTCACGATGTGCCAGACGTTCAAGGAGCCCTCGTGCCTGTGGTGGGAGAGCTGGTGCCAGTGGAGAGGGCCTGCGCCCAGCACTGCCTGCGCCCCCAGCACTCCCCAGGGCTCAGGTGTGCCTTCGGGTGTCTCCAGAAGTGGGTGGAGGCACATGTTGGTGAGACCAATCTCCCTGGGGCCACCTTCAGTCTCTCCTGCCTCCCCTCCAGAGTCAGCCAGCACCCACTGGTCCCCACGCCCTTCTTGGGCCTACTGCTGCTGCTGCTGCTGTCCGTCCTGCTGCTGAGCCAGTCCCCGACGCCCTCCTTACCACAGCTGCAGCTCTACTACCTACAGCCCCCGCCAGTGTGAGCACCCTTCCCAGCAGACCGCCCTCCGTGCCACCACTGTGCCTCATCTGCCACTGACTCAGAGCACTGGGCCCACATCCTTCAGCTGTCTCCATTGACCATGACCTCTCCTGGCTTTCTCCTGCTTTCTTAACAATAGCAAATCATGCAGTAATGACTTCAGCACAGGATGATTTCCTCACCAAACAAGTGCCAGGGAGCAGGGCAACTGGACCTCAGCTGAGTCACAGTGGGACCAAAGGTCCCTGGGCTTTCTCCATCCTCTGCGGTTTCGGAGGCTGCTAGTGCAGCATCCTCAGCACAGTGCAGGGCTCGGGGGAGCGGGCTGTCCCCGACTTGTCTCTGTGTGATAGACTCTGCTCCAGGGGAGGCGGTAGACTAGGGTGGGCCCCTGCACCGCCAGTGCACCGGCTGGTCAGTCCGTTTCTGAGCAGGCGAGCCAGAGGCTTCTCTGACAGATCCTCATTGGCAGCTCCACAAAACATGGGGCCACACAGGACTGCTGCCTTGCAGGCCTCTGATCCCTCGAGTTGCCAGAGTGCTGTGAAGGCGCCTCTGAACCGTAAGCGCTCCACACCGGAATTGTGCTTCCAGGAACGCTAGCTGACCCTCGGCTCCCTCAGCTTTCCCTCATCAGCACTGGCTCCATGATTTGCAAAGACAGGGCCAAGTGGGGTGCAGTCTGAGAACACCCCCTCCCACCCCACGCGTTCAGTTTTGAGAGGCGGCGCAGGGGGCACCCGGGCGGCAGGGGAGGGTTTTAAGGTCAGCTGGACAGCCCAGGAGGAGACCCAAGTCTGGTGATTCAGGGAGAGCAGGCTGGCAGCCAGAGCAGGCTCTGCGAGTGAGATGCAGCCCAAAAGCTGTTCCCAGTGCCCAGGAGAGGGCTGAGAAGGGCAGGCGCAGCCGCTCGGGAACAAGACCCGCCGCCTGTGGAGCGGCGCGGGGAGCCAGGAGGTCTGAGCGAATCCAGGGAGAACCGACCTGAACTGGCCCGAAGGTGGAGGGAGCCGCGGGAGGAGGGTTGTATGAGGGGGTCAGGGAAGGGCGGAGGAGGGAGTTTGGAGAAACGTGAGCTCTTTTGGCCGCACCCTGAGTCCTGTGGCGAAGCAGCCAGGTGTGGTCTGCTGGAGAGAGCTGTCAGATTTCAGGGCATGGGGTACCGCCTCCTGGAGGCCGGGAACCGCTGCGGGCGCCGCCTACCAACTGCTTCTGACCGCAGCCTGGGCTCCCAGCCGCCAGCAGCAGCTCCGCCTCCACAGCGTAAAGGCCAATGAGGACTCGGTCCGCCTCCAGGAAATGCAAATTTAGGAAGGCGGCCTCTTCGACCTCTGTAGGCCAATCAGGTCGCGGTCCGCTCGCCCCCGTGCTCGCAGACTCGACAAATGTCGCTGGGGGCGGGGCCTCGGGAGCTGCGGGCTTTGATTGGTTACCTGCTCCTGCAGCAGGACCGCGCGAACTCCTCCGAACTCTTGGAGACCTCCAGGGGCGGATAAACAAAAGGCCCAGAGAGGTTAAGACACTCCGACCCCCGCCTGGCGTGGTGGTGCACGCCTTATAGAAGCAGACAGGTCTCTGAGTTCGAGCCTAGCCTGGTCTACAAAATGAGTTCCTGAACGACCAGAACTTATACAGAGAAACCATGTCTTGAAAAGCCGGGGGTGGAGGGGGGAGAGCGGAACCTGACCCAGCCGAGCGGTGGTGACAGTCGCCTTTATCCCAGCACTGGAGAGGCAGAGGCAGGCGGATCTCTGAATTCGAGGGCAGTCTGGTCTCCGGAGTGAGTTCTAGGACAGCCAGAGCTACACAAACCCTGTCTTGAGGGGAAAAACCCGACCCATCACACAGCCGGGTCAGGGGCCTGCGACTGTGACAAAAGGAGAGTGGAGTGGCGAGGGAATTCGGAGAGGACAGAGACTCGGTCAGACCCTGGAGGCTGCGGGGCCAGCGAGGACGAGGAGGGCCACGTTGCAGTGAGACGGCGCGCCCCCTCCGGGGCCCCTCCCCACACACCCACGCGAGGGCGGCTCAGCAAGAAGGCGCGCTCGCTCCTGGTGGGATTGGCTCTTTATTGGGCTCAGGGCGCGTCCAGCAGCAACAGCTTCTGCATGTACGAGTCTAGCCAGCGGCGGCGCTCCAGGGCGGCTAGCAGGCGCGCGCGCTCCCGAAAGGCTGCGTCGTCCGCTAGCGCCAGGCTGCGTCGAGACAGGGGAGTACCCAAGTCAGCCCAGGCCCGGCCGGGGGCGCGGAGGCTGCGAGAAGAGAGATGCAGTGGCTGAGCGCCAGACCCCATGTGCCGCCGGTCCCCACCGTGTTCTAACGTCAGGCCCTCCCCTCCCCCACTCACCCCCCCCCCGCGTGTTATCTCGCCTTCCCTTGGGGTGTCTCCTCCCATTCCCGGGTGTCAGGGACCTCACACCTACCTGAACACACCAGCGAGGGGCAGGGCAACACCTGAAGCGGGGCCGGTGCCCCAGGGCACAAGCAGTAGCAGCAGCAAAAGCAGCAGCAGCCGCTCTCGGGGGCTCCTGGACACCTGGCAGGTCTCCATCACCTGTGAACACGGGGGACAGGGTCTCGATGTCACCATCCCGCCCAGAATCTGGGAGCCCACCGTCCAACCCCTGCCACCAGGCTCCCGCGGGGCCCCCTACCGTGCAGTGGACTCAGGAAGCGATGCTCACACACACCCCCTCTTATATACCCGCACAACCCTCGCCTTGGCAGTGACGCAGGCCGGACTGGGGGCACGGGGTCACTCCACCCCACGCTCATTAGGAGCCGCCAGCGGTAATGAGAAGCCTGGTGGGGGCCTCCGCTGCCGTGGCCGCCACCAACTAATTGGGACCCAGAGCTGGTACTGAAGAAGGGGAGTGGAGGGGACAGACAGAGAGGTGGACATAAGGGGTGTGTCAGAGGGATAAAAATAGAGACTGCAGAGGGGGACCATTAGAGCACAAGTCGGGGACACAGAGAGAGGCAGAGGAGAGAGACAGCAGAGGAATCCAAGAGGAGAGAGGGGAGGAATAACCTGCAGACAGGACAGAGACCGGGTGCCCTAGGAAGGAAATAACACCGAGAGGCAGGCCCGAGGGCTCTGGAGATGGAGGGGAAGGCTGAGAGGGTGTGGGAAGGACAGGCAGGCTCAGCAGACAGCCAGGGAGGGAGAGGAGGTGGCAGTGTGCAAACAGGTGAAGTCATGATGTGGGGACACAGAGGCCCTGGGCTCCCACAGACATGCGTCTCCCCGGGTCCCCCAGGGCACTGGGACAGGTTAGAGATAAGGCCCAATCCTCCATACCTGGCATGTTTAAAGGGGGTTCCCAAGGCCACCCCATAGTGCAGCTCGCCTGTCTTGCCAGACTCAGGAGGCAGGAGCAGGAGGATGACTGCAAATCTGAGATGTGTGTACGCTAAATAAGACTCTTATCAAAGTAGGGGGCAAATAAAGAGGGACGCCCTCCTCCCACATTATGGGCAAAGGAGGCAGACAGGAGCCTGGACTCCTATCTCTGCAGAAAGGAGGGGTCCAAGCTTGGAATCCCAAACCTAAAGGTAGTCAGACAGAGCCCCAGACTCCTGGGTTCTGGCAAGGGTCCGCCTGGAAGCCTGGGTTCTCTAGTCTGAAGGGAACAGTGACACAGTGGGATTAAGGTCGAGAGGGGCCGGGGACTTAGATCCCTGGCTTTGGTTGGGTGAATGGAGAGGGCCTAGGGCTTGTTTGTTTGTTTGTTTTCGAGGCAGGGTTTCTTCGAGTAGCCCTGGCTGTCCTGGAACTCACTCTGTAGACCAGGCTGTCCTGGAACTCACAGAGATCCGCCTGCCTCTGCCTCCCAACTGCTGGGATTAAAGGTGTTGGCTACCACCAGACAGCTGGGCCCAGGGCTTTTATATATGGAGAGTTTGTTTTTTGTCTGTTGGGTTGGTAGTTTTTGGAGGGTTGTTTTTGCGTATGTTTGGTTGGTTTTTATTTTTGTTTTAGAGTCAAGGCTTCACACTGTAGCCCAAGCTGGCCTCAAATTTGTGGCAGTTTTCCTACCTCAGCCTCCCAGATGCTGGGATTGAAGGCAAGGACCACCACTCCTGGCTCTTGAGACACAGTCCTGCTAGGCAGCCCAGACTGGCCTGAGTCTCACTGTCACCCAAGATGGCCTCAGCCTTCCAAGAACAGGGATCATGGGCCTGTACCATCATACCTGGCCAAACCTTGGCTTCAAAGGGAAAATAGCCTGGTTAAATCCTAATTCCTCCTTTGCCCTAGCTATGAGGTCCCATGTCTTTGTTTCTTTAAGAACCTCAGCTTGTTGCTAGGCTCCCAGGATTCCTCAGGGAGGGGTCAGGTGCATCCCTGTGTGCCTCTGGGACCCCAGCACCTGCCTCTTCCAGCGCCATTCAGCAGCACCTCCCTGCCTGTCTCTGTCCAGTGCCGGTCATCTGCTGTTTTGGACACCACTGAACAGGTAAGAGACCCCATGACCCCAGTGACCTGCCCCACCCAAGCTCACTCCTCCATCTCCAACCCACTACAGAAGTTACGGGATCAATTGTCGGTAAACAGGGGATAGAGCTCACTGTCAGGAGTCTACACCTCACATCCCTACTTCCCGGAGACCTGGAACTCAGATCCAGACATCACTTAACCCGTGGTCTGAGGACCCCACGTCCTCTCCCCTGTAACCCTTAAGCCCCACTTCTAGGTCCCAGTATTCAAAGTTTCTAAGGCCCTAATTTCTGGCAAGAACGGAAGACATGGACCCTCAGCCCTTCACTCTGTGGGCCTCAAAGCCCAATAGCTACCTTCTTAGGACCATGGAGTCTCCCCTCCCTCTGACTCAGCTTGGGTCCCAGCTCTTCATTCTCCAGTGTTAACATCTGTGCAGTCCTGGTGTCTGAAGAGCCCTGGGAGGAGAAGGAGGTTGTCCCGTGTCCCCTTGGCCACCTGATATCCTCTGAAGGTGGAATCTCACATTTGTGGGACCTTGGAAAGGTGTCATTATGTCCCAGTTTTCAAGGACCCCACTGGTAAATGCACCCCCCCCCCCCGAGAATCCCTGAACTCCTGTAACCTTGGCGACCACAGTTACCACCTCACAGCCGCCAGAGACTTGCCATTGGGTTTTGCCAGAGTCCCTGTGCAGACCTGGTCGTTGGGGAGCCAGTGGGTGTGGCCTCTGGGAGTGTGCCGGCTCCAGGATGCTTTAGTGTTAACCTTTTCCTCCCCGCTCCTTCCGTCCACAGCTACAGGCATCTCTGGGCCATGCAGCACTTCAGCCCCTTCTTCTTCCTCCTCCTCCTCCTCTTCCTCCTCGATGGTCTGGGTTCCAAGGCAGCTCCCTCAACCTCTCTGCCCGTGGGCTCCGACCCCCAGGAGATAATCCAGCCCTCTAGGATGCCTGTTGCTCTAGAAAATTCTACTAGAGACAGGCCTGCCCCAGGATTCCCCGCAGCGGCTCCTCCTGAGCCCTCCAAGACACCACCCCCCAGACCCAGGCTCTCAGGTTCTCCAGAGACCCCAGTGCCTGCCCAGCTCACAGTCACAGAATCCCAGGATGCTTTACAAACAAGCCCCTCCAAAGCAACACTGCCAGAATCTCCTGAGGTGCCCAAACCTGACCTGACTGCAGTTTCCCAGTCTGGATCCCCTGGAACCCAAAAACCTAATCCCTTCAAAACTTCACCCTCAGAATCTCCCAAAGCTGAACACACTGACCCTGCACCAACTACACACCAAGACTCCCCGGAAATCCCTAAGATACCAAGTCCTGGCCCCACCCAGCTCCTCAGCTCCACAGCCCGGGAGACCTATGACCCTGGTACGAACAGAACCCTAAGTTCTGCATTACTACCAACCACCCATGCTGACCCCACAGAAACGCCACAGTCAGCATTTTTCATCACCCACTCCACTCCCACCGACATCCCCCAGACACAGTTCCCCACAACCACCAACCAAAACGCAACAGAGATGGCTGTGACCTCTGCCTTAGGAATCACCTCTGGTCTTCCCACCCAACCAACAGCAGCCTTCAGGGAGGAAGCCACCACATCCCGTGAGCCGGGCTTGAGTCCCAGCCCAGAATCCCCCGCAGCCACCCAAATTGCCACTCCTGGCCTGCCCACGTCAGATCCCCTAGGGACCAAGGAGCTGAATATACCCCAGAACTCAGGCCCTAAAGGGCCAGATATCCCTCCTCCATCGGCACGGATTGCAGGCCCCCCTGCTCCTCCAGACCACCCCAATCAGGTAGCCCCTGGGGTGCTGCAGGCCCCTCAGAAACACAGCCGAGGAGAGACCGTCAATACAATCATCGTGGTGGAGCGAGTGAAGGAGACTGGTGAGGGGCCTGGCCACGGATCTCCAAGCAGAGGATCTCCAAGCAGAGGGCTGGGCCTGGACCCTGGGTCTGAGGGAGGAGGCTGGGCCTGGACCCTGGATCTGAGGGAGGAGGCTGGGCCTTGACCCCTGGGTCTGAGGGAGGAGGCTGGGCCTGCACCCTGGGTCTGAGGGAGGAGGGCTGGGCCTGGACCCTGGGTCTGAGGGAGGAGGCTGGGCCTGGACCCTGGGTCTGAGGGAGGAGGCTGGGCCTGGACCCCTGGGTCTGAGGGAGGAGGCTGGGCCTGGACCCCTGGGTCTGAGGGAGGAGGGCTGGACCTGGACCCCTGAGTCTGAGGGAGGAGGGCTAGACCTGTAGCCTTGGGTCTGAGGGAGGAGGGCTGGACCTGGACCCCTGAGTCTGAGGGAGGAGGGCTGGGTCTGAGGGAGGAGGGCTGGGCCTGGACCCTGGGTCTGAGGGAGGAGGGCTGGGCCTGGACCCTGGGTCTGAGGGAGGAGGCTGGGTCTGGACCCTGGGTCTGAGGGAGGAGGCTGGGCCTGGACCCTGGGTCTGAGGGAGGAGGCTGGGTCTGAGGGAGGAGGGCCGGGTCTGAGGGAGGAGGGCTGGGTCTGAGGGAGGAGGCCGGGTCTGAGGGAGGAGGGCTGGGTCTGAGGGAGGAGGGCCAGACCTGCAGCCTTGGGTCTGAGGGAGGAGGGCTGGACTTGGACCCCTGAGTCTGAGTGGGGAGGGCTGGGTCTGAGGGAGGAGGCCGGGTCTGAGTGGGGAGGGCTGGGCCTGGACCCCTGAGTCTGAGGGAGGAGGGTGGAACCTGGACCCTGGGTCTGAGGGAGGAGGCTGGGCCTGGACCCTGGGTCTGAGGGAGGACGCTGGGCCTGGACCCTGGGTCTGAGGGAGGAGGCTGGGTGGGACCCTGGGTCTGAGGGAGGAGGCTGGGCCTGGACCCTGGGTCTGAGGGAGGAGGGCCGGGTCTGAGGGAGGAGGGCCGGGTCTGAGGGAGGAGGCTGAGTCTGAGGGAGGAGGCCGGGTCTGAGGGAGGAGGCCGGGTCTGAGGGAGGAGGCCGGGTCTGAGGGAGGAGGCCGGGTCTGAGGGAGGAGGGCCGGGTCTGAGGGAGGAGGCCGAGTCTGAGGGAGGAGGCCAAGTCTGAGGGAGGAGGCCGGGTCTGAGGGAGGAGGCCGGGTCTGAGGGAGGAGGCCCTCTGTTTAAATGGCTGTTCATCTCTCAGGGGTGACTCTGGTCAGCCGCCCGCGAGGCTCCATCAGTGGGTCCCTGTGCCTGTTCTTCGCGGGGACAGGGATGCTAATTGGCATATTCCTCCTGCTGTGGTGTCTCTACCGCCGGGCCTCCAGACACAGGTCCTTTGCACACCACCGGCTCCGGGACAGCGGAGACGAACCGGGTAAGTGTTTGCTCACCCCAGAAGGCCCAAACGGCTCCGGACCCAGGCCTTGTCCAGACTTAGGACAGCCTTCTAAAGAACACAGACACACTCCACACACACCACCCGGCAGGGGGCTGGAGGGGCGGCTCAGCGGTTAAGAGCACTGGCTGCTCTTCCCGAGGACCTGGGTTCAATTCTCAGCAACCACATGGCAGCTCACAACTGTCTGTAACTCCAGTTCCAGGGGACCTGACACCCCACACAGACACACATGCAGGCACAACACCAGTGCACATGAAATACAGATAATCACAAACAAAACCACAGACCCCTGTCCCAGGTAAGTGTAAAGCCTGACCCTACCACGGTCCCAGATTCCCAACACACGCGCGCGCACACACACACACAGTCACACACACACACACACACACACACACACACACGCGCGCGCGCGCGCGCGCGCGCGCACACACACACACACAGTCACACACACACACACACACACACACACAGTCACACACACGCGCGCGCGCGCACACACACACACACACGCGCGCGCGCGCACACACACACACACAGTCACACACACACGCGCGCGCGCGCACACACACACACAGTCACACACACACGCGCGCGCGCGCGCGCGCACACACACAGTCACACACACACACGCGCGCGCGCACACACACAGTCACACACACACACGCGCGCGCGTACACACACAGTCACACACACACAGACACACACACACAGTCACACACACACAGTCACACACACAGTCACACACACACACACAGTCACACACACACACGCGCGCGCGCACACACACAGTCACACACACACGCGCGCGCGCGCACACACACAGTCACACACACACAGTCACACACACACACACGCACACACACACGCACACACACACGCACACACACACACACAGTCACACACACACACACACACACGCGCACACACACACACACACACACACACACACACACACACACAGTCACACACACACAGACACACACACACACAGTCACACACACACAGTCACACACACACAGACACACACACACACAGTCACACACACACACGCGCGCGCGCACACACACAGTCACACACACACAGTCACACACCCCGGAATGTCCTCAGCTCCTCACCCCCCCCCCCCCCGCCCTGCAGCCCTGCACCTGGACGCCCCGAAGGACCCCCTGGACCTGTACTTGTACGGCTCGGACGCGTGGGTGCCCTCGCACATCGCCACGCAGCAGCCGCCCCGCACGCCCCCGCTGCCGCCCAAGCTGCCCCCGCCGCCCCGCGGCCCGCAGCGCCTGGAAGCCCTGTCCCCTGCCGCGCTGTCCCCCAACTTCGTCTGAGGACGGCGGCACCGCCTCGAGGACCCCAGAGCCGAGCCGAGCTCCCAATAAAAGTTACCTCACCCTACATCTGCGCCTGGGTGCCTGGCGGAGGGGCGGGGGCGGCGGGGCGGGGGGCGGAGGGGCGGGGGCGGCGGGGCGGGGGCGGCGGGGCAGGGGCGGAGGGGCAGGGGCGGAGGGGCAGGGGGGCAGGGGTGCGGCGGGGCAGGGGTGCGGCGGGGCAGGGGGTCGGCGGGGCTGGGGGGCGGCGGGGCAGGGGCGGCGGGGCAGGGGGGCGGCGGCGCAGGGGCAGGGGCGGAGGGGCAGGGGCGGCGGGGCGGGGGCGGCGGGGCTGGGGGCGGCGGGGCAGGGGCGGGGGCGGCGGGGCAGGGGGCGGAGGGGCAGGGGCAGGGGCGGGGGGGCTGGGGGCGGGGGGGCTGGGGGCGGAGGGGCGGCGGGGCAGGGGGGGCAGGGGGCGGAGGGGCAGGGGCGGGGGCGGCGGGGCAGGGGGCGGAGGGGCGGAGGGGCAGGGGGGGCAGGGGGCGGAGGGGCAGGGGGGGCAGGGGGCAGGGGGCGGAGGGGCAGGGGGCGGAGGGGCGGAGGGGCAGGGGGGGCAGGGGGCAGGGGGCGGCGGGGCAGGGGGCGGAGGGGCAGGGGGCGGAGGGGCAGGGGCGGGGGCGGCGGGGCAGGGGGCGGAGGGGCAGGGGCGGGGGCGGCGGGGCAGGGGGCGGAGGGGCGGAGGGGCAGGGGGCGGAGGGGCGGAGGGGCAGGGGCGGCGGGGCAGGGGGGGCAGGGGGCGGCGGGGCAGGGGGCGGCGGGGCAGGGGTGCGGCCCAGGGCCAGCGGCGTGGACGGGAGGAGCCTGCGCCCTGCACGCGCGGAGGCCGGGGCTGAGGAGCCGGGGTTCTGACCCCGCGACCCGCATCAGGTGACCCCGCTCTGTACACCACAGCGTTTATTGGAGGGGACGGGCAGGGCGGATTTACAGTCACGGAGACGGAGACGCCAGACACACCCCTGCCCGGGACAGCCCTCCTCGCCCAGGCCCGCCCCCCTCCCGTCCTGGGGTGACTGTGAGGGGAGCACCCCGGATCTGGAGTCATTTAGCCCCTGAGGGACACAACAAATGGTCACTGAGAAACTGGGGGCAGCCCGAGCCACCCAGAAGATAAAGTGCAAGGATTTGGGGGGAGGGGGGTCCTGAAACCACCACAGGGAAGAAGTGACAGCTTCCAGCCCTGAATTAATAGACTTGAGCAAAGACCTGAAAACCGAGTCAGAAGAAGGGCACGGGGAGCAGAGCCACCCCGGCCGTTTCCCTGGACGTCGTGCTAACCTAGGGTAAGGACAAGGCCCGGCAAAGTGCTGGTGAGGGAGGGAGGGAAGGGGTGGGGGGACTTGAAACCGCCATTTTCCCGCAGAAACGCTGGTGAGAATCAGTCCTCGGAATGGCGGGCTTGGAGGTTGGTTGAACCACCTTGGTTAGGGGAGCCCTGGATCTAAGGGGGGATGACCATGAGCTTTTCTGAGTTGGAGACCAGCTGAATAATCTCGGGGTAGCCTGAGAATCCCTGGGGTGCTGGGAAAGGGGGGGGGCCTCAAAACCACGACGAAAGAGTTGAGCTGTGTCCATCCAAGTCCCGAAGGGAAGACCTGAAACCGGACGGGCAGAACAAGCGGACAACTTTCAGGGGTGCTCGGGCGTCCTTGAAACTGCTAGTGCGCAGCTTCACCCCCTGAGAGGCAGTTTTGGGGGGAAGAGCTCGGTTGCACAGCACTGGGAACGGGGGGGGGACTCGCGGTTAGGCCCGCGGCAGGCCGGGGAGGAGGCGGCTCCCTCCACGGCCGCCCAGGCTGGGGGCGCATGGAGTGGAGGTCCTGGAAACTGCCCATCGGGGGGAGGCACACGGTCAGTAGTCCCGGACCGGGGGTGGGGGCCTCGGAGGCTGGACTGTGCTGTGTGTGGCCCCATAGGAAGGAGGGGGTGCAGGGGGCGCCCCCGGGGGCTCGGCCTCGTCCTCCACCTCGCTCTCGTCGCTGCCAGCCAGCTGGTCGTGGCCCACGAAGCCGCACTTCTCCTCGCTCATCTCCTCCGGCTCCGCCCACGGCTGCTTCTCCCCCGAAGCAAAGACCCCGTAGAAGATGACGCCCCCATAGTGCACCAGGGAGGCGATGAGGAACACGTACTGCCACTCCTCGCGAGTCTGGGGGAGACAACAGGAGGTCAGCGCCTCTGCAGGCCGCCGCAGGAGGATGGCCGCCTTTAAAGATACATAGAGGGGCCTGAAAAGATGGCTCAGCAGTTACCAGGCCTTATGGCTTTTACAGAAGACCCAGGTTCAGTTCTCGGCACCCACATTAGGCAGCTCACGATGACCTGTAATTCCAAGGAGCCCGGCGCCCTCCGGCCTCTGGGGGCACAGCACTCATGTGCACACACACACACACACACACACACACACACACACACACACACACACACAAATAACAGGAGGCCAGATGTGGCAGAGCACAGAGGCAGATGGATCTCAGTGAGTTCGAGGCCAGCCTGGTCTACACAGAGCTCCAGACCAGCCAGGACTATATAATGAGACTCCAACTTTAAAAAAAATAGGGTTGGTGAGATGATTCAGTGGGTAGAGAGGCTGCCAACCCTGGCGACCTGAGTTCTACCCTGGGACCCCATGGTGGAAAGAGGGAACCAATGTATATTCCATACCATAAAAAAGCTCACACATGCTAAGTTAATAAAAAATTAAACTAATAAAAATAGATGTTTTAAGAGATAAAATCTCTGAGTTTGAGGCCAGCCTGATCTACAGAGTGAGTTCCAGGACAGCCAGAGCTACACGGAGAAACCCTCTCTCTCTCTCTCTCTCTCTCTCTCTCTCTCTCTCTCTCTCTCTCTCTCTCTCTCTCTTTTGGGGGGATTTTCGACTTTTCGAGACAGGGCTTCTCTGTGTAGTCTTGGCTGTCCTAGAACTCACTCTATAGACCAGGCTGACCTCAAACACACAGAGATCCTCCTGCCTCTGCCTCCCAAGTGCTGGGATTAAAGGTGTATGACACCACCGCCTGGCGTGAAACCCCATCTTAAAAAAGAAAGAAAGAAAGAAAGGAAGAAGGAAGGAAGGAAGGAAGGAAGGAAGGAAGGAAGGAAGGAAGAAGGAAGGAAAGAAAGAAAGAAAGAAAGAAAGAAAGAAAGAAAGAAAGAAAGAAAGAAAGAAAGAAAGAAAGAAAGAAAGAAAGAAAGACAGACAGACAAATTAATAAGAGAAAGGGAGAGGAGGAGGGGGGCTGGGTGTCAGAGGTTCCAGGCATGCACTGGGAGGGCTGTGCTAACCTTGTGCTTGGTCATTGCGCCCACGATGATGGGGCACACCATCCCAGACAGTGTGCCCACGCCGTTGGAGATGCCCATCAAGATGCTGGCATAGCGAGGGGCGATGTCCAAGTGGTTCACGTTAAACCCTGGTGGGGATCAAGTCAGCAGCTGTCGCACCAAGTCCCCACTGCAGTGTCACACCCACCCATCTCCTCCGCTCTTCTGAGGCATTCGTTTTTAAAATGTATACTTATTAATGTGTATGTCTGGGTGAGGGTATACACATGTGAGTGCAGTGCCCATAGAGGCCAGAAGAGGGCGCATGATCCACTACTGGCAGTTGGGTAGATGCTGGGAACCAAATTCAGGTCTTCTGAAAGAGTAGCAAGTCTTAACTGCTGAGACATCTCTCTAGCCCCCAAGAAGCCCATTTCAGGGCCCGAGCTGACTCCAATACCCCCAGCTACCCATCTGGGGTTCTCACCAGAGATGGCAAAGCCGCTGAAGCCCACAGCCAGGACAAGGAAGGAGATGGCCACACCCTTGGAGTGTGAATATCCGACCACCAGCAGCAGCGTGGCTTCCATCCCGAAGCCTGCGGAGGGCCATGTCTCCCAAGTGCCCATTGTGACCCTACTGGCCACCCTGCCCACATGCCCAGCCTTGACCTCACCCCAGCCCCCTTCTATGGACCCCAGCTGGCCACTCTGACCTGCAGAACACCTGACCAGTTTCACCAAACCACAGAGGGTCCTGCTTCCCCAAGACCCACCCCAAGCCATATCTTTTGGCGGCTCTGCCTTACAGGGGCCCACTGTGTCCCACCTTCTGACTGAGCCACACTCCGCAAGACCCAGCACCCCATCTCTGAACCCTCAGAACTCACTCTGTGTCCCTATCACATAAGGACCCCACTCAGGTCCCCATCTCCCCTGGTCCCCATTCTCAACCATCTTGCTAGGTCCCCCACTCACAGTCTGGTGTTCCCAAGTCTCCACCCATGACCTATCTCCCTAAAACCCCAGTTGTGGCCATTTTAGAGTTATAGGACTTTAGGTTTTAGGGTTATACAGGACTCAGCTCCCCCAGTCCCAGCACCCCACCCCACCCCCGACTAGTTTAAGTCTGGCTTCACCTCGGTGTCATCTCTACACCGCTCATCTGCCTACCCTTCCCACATGGTGGTCTCCAAACCTGGCTCCCCGGAAGTGTTGCACACGGCCCTTACTCCCTCAGATGGGGTCGGGTCAGCCACGCCCTGTGACCCCCACCTCTACCCTGCCCATCCGACCCTCCCCTTTGCGCTCTGCTCCATGCGCTCTGCTCCACGCGCGCGCTCCACCCACGCACCGCCGCAGTTCATCAGCTTTCGCACATTGGTGGTGGACATTATCCGGCGACTGCGCAGGAAGTCGGCGATCTGGCCTCCGATGGGCACGATGATGGTCATGACCAGGTGCGGCAGCGCCGACACCAGGCCCACCTGTGGGAACAGGTGCACAGGCGCCGCCTCCTCCTCGGTCCCGCCCAGGGACGCAGGCACGCTCTCCCTCCCCCCCACCGAGCCCCGACTCCTGCACCCTAACCTTGCTGATCTCAAAGCCGAACACTTCTTCAAAGTAGGCGGGCTGGGAGATGAGGAGCAGGTAGAAGGTCCAGCTGCGGCAAAAGTTGGCCACGATGATGGCGTAGACCGGCATGGACGTGAAGAAGCGCCTCCAGGGTGTGTTGAATTTCTGGGGGGGGGGGCAGACCATGCTAAGGCAGACACTAGGGCTTGGGAACTTCATGTCCCTTCAGGGACCCCCCCCCTGGCTCACTGAAGCCTCTAGCACGGGCCACATCTTCACTCCTGGGGACTTAGGAATTCTAAAACTCCAGCTTTAAGGTTGCACCACAAGGACGAAAGATGGGGCCCGACTCCCCAGAGGTTCCTTGAGTTCCAGATCTTAAACCCCATGATAACCCATGAATGTGAGCCCAGGAAAATGTCTATTCAATCACGCTACAAAGTTCAGCCGTACGCACAGCAATATCTAGCAAAATCTCAGGTTCTAATCCCCCTCTGCTGCTTTTAACCAGGCCTCATCCGTGGCTGTAACTCAGCCCACCTTGTACCTAACTCTAGGTCCAGTACCTGACATTCTCGAGCTCCATCCAGCCTAATATGGAATCTAGCCCAGCTAGTTTCTTTTCTTTTCCTTTTTTCCTTCTTTCTTTCTTTCTTTCTTTTTTTTCAGTAACGGGAATAGAACCCATGACCTCATGCATGCTAGGCAAGCACTCTATCATTGAGCCATGCCCCAGTCCCTCACTGGGGTATTCTAGGCAAGTGATCTACCATTGAGCTATACTTTTCACTTTTCACTTTTGAAATAAAGCTTCACTAAACTTCCCAGCCTGGCCTTGAACTCACTTTATAGCCTGACCTCGAACTTGCAATCCTCCTGCCTCAGCCCCTGAAGTAGCTGCCTGTGTCGCCACACCCCATCTAGCCCCATTTGCTTGGCAGTCCTGTCCCCTCTGAGTCGCTGCACAGCTTTGAGCCAGCACACTCGGGTCCTCCCTGCCCGGTCCCACAGCCGCGCCGCACCGTGACGGGGTTCATGAGCTTGGCACTCTCTCCGATGGCATCCTCGATGTATTTCCGCTCCTCTTCTGAGATGCTGGGGTGCATTGCGGGTGACTCATAGGAGACCAGCAACCAGAACAGGTACCAAAAGATCCCGAAGCTGCCTGTGGGGGGCGGAGCGGGAGGGGAGCGGGGTGACATCTGGCCTCACTCAGCCCCAGTGCCGCCCAGAACCATACATTTGAGTCCCTCACCATAGACATAGAAGACAGAGCTCCACCCCGAATACTGCACCAGGACCCCCGCCAGGGGCATGGCAACCACTGCCCCAGCATAGGAACCTGAGGAGACAAGGAGGGTAGAGAGCAGCCCGCCCTCAGCCCTGGAATCTGCCGCATCACAGCTCAAGCCCCCGCCCCACACACACACACACCTCAGCCGGTCCCCAGTCCCTGCTCACCACAAAAGGCTGTTGTCGCCAGCCGACTCCGTTCTAAGGGAGGGGCCCATTTGCTCCAGATGCCATGGCAGGCAGGGTATGTGACCCCCTAGGGAGGGAGCAGCGAGGTCAGAGGGAAGAGGTGGGGCCAGAGAGGGGGCAGGGCTTAGGGGGCGGCTTTACCTCTACCAGTCCCTGCAGGATCCTCACAAAGATGACCGCGCCGTAGTGGACGCGGGCCGCTGAGGGGATCAGCATGTTGAGGGTGGAGGTAGCCACGATGGCAAAGCCAAAGACCCTGGTGGGAAGGTGGGAAAGGAAAGAGTCTAACCAAGGCAGGTGTAGTGAGGTGCTCGTGTGGTCCTGGCCATCTGGCCTTCCCACCATCCCTAGGGTTTGCCCTTCCTGCCCACAACAGGCCACGAGTTTCACAGAACTCAAGGACACCGCTAAGATATGCCCTCAAACAAGGACCCTCCCAATATCCCAGAGCCAAACCCAAGGCCACACCTCTAGCTCCACCACACACACACACACACACACACACACACACACACACACACACAGCTGCAGTTTCTGCCACCTTGAGATGCCGTCACTGTACCTGTTAGCTGCGAACTTTTGGCATATAAATCCTCCCGGAATCTGAGTGACTATGTAGCCCCAGAAAAAGGAGCCGTGTATGAGGCCGACAGTCTCTGGATCCCAGTTGAACTGAGCTTTCTGCGGGTCAAAATGCACATCACACTAACCGCTCTCCAGACTCTACCCTCCGTCAATCAGCACCCATAGATTTAGTGTCTCAGACAACCAGCACCAGATCCCCTCCCCCTGCCCAAACCTGCCAGCCAGAGCTCACTGGAACTCCACGCTCTTCCATGTTGCTAGAGCTAGCCCTATACGGTCCTATAACTATAAGCGCTGCTGCCTAGAAGCCTACTGCTACTTGCTCGCTTACCTCAGTATCCCCTCCCTGAACATCCCCAAGTGTGGGAATGACTGCCTCCTGTCTGTGGACAGACCTGTATGGGGCCTAGGCAGGGCCAAGAAGTAGCTAAATTAGGGGTGTGCCTTATTATATTGGAGCAGAGGATGGGGTTTCAGGTAAGCTACAGAACAAACCAAGATTTCCCCCCCTTTTTTCCAGTCATGGTCATGGCTTCTATAATACCCAAGTTAAAACAGCATAAATCTGAGTTTGGACAAGGCTTTAGGTGTGGGCCTGAACTAATCAGGTGGGCAAAGGTAGAGGTAAATTTGGGAAGGAGCTTGAGATAGGAGTGAAATGATATAAATGTGACCCGAGAACACAAACGCGGGACACAGCTGTAAGAGAACTGGCTAGAAGGTCCAAAATGGACCGAGGTAATAAGTATACCGAATACTGGTGTGACATTTCCTAATCCAGCATGGGAAGGGGTGGAGCTTTCTTTGTATCAGGGCGGGGCTTAGGAAGGCAGGGACCCGGAGCAGGGGCAGATCTGTAGGGAGGCACGATGGGCAGAGTGTAGCTGGGAAGGAGTGTGAACTGGCCGCGTGTGACATCACGGGCCGTGAGCAGGGCTCGCTAGAGCAGCTACCTGCACCACCACGTGGCCCCCACGGTGGGTCGTGCTGTTGTTGACCATGGACACGATGGCCACGCCCAGGTTGCAGCGGATGCCGAAGCTGATGCAGAAACCCAGACCACTCATGATGGCGATGATATAGCGGCGAGGGAGGCCAAAGCAGGTGCAGTCCAGCACAGGCGGGTCCCGCGTGTGCGTGGTCACTGGGCGCCCGTCGGCGCTCAGCTCCAGGGTCTCCGCGCCTTCCTGACGCTTCTCCAGTAACCTGCAGGGCCGCGAGAAGCAAAGCCTCAGCAGTCCAGGCCCCTCCTCCCGGTGGCACGGGGGTTCCTGGCTTAACCTTGCTTTGCTGCCCTCACCAGGATGCAGGCGTCTCTGATCTGTCTTTCCCTCCCTCCCTCCAAGAACTCAGGGTGCCCTCTCCTCCCTGTGACGGAGGAGTGCATGGAAAACCACGGTCTTTTGTCAGACCCAGAATTCTGAGTCGGAATTCCTTCCAGTGCCAGGAGTCCAGGCCACCAGCTCTCCCCTGCCTGGATCCGACTCTGGGGTCAAGATCTTCAGTCACCTTCTCCATCTCTCCACTAGGGAGTTACAGACTCCACACCACCCTTTGGAATCAAAGAGCAGGTGCCTGCGAGCCCCACCGCCAACTCCAAGACTGTCCCCAGCCCCCTCCGGCAGATGCAGATCCAAGTCTATTTGAGTCAGCAAAGGTACAAAGAGGCCTGCGCAAAGGTGTCAACAGAGCAGATGCTTCGAGCCACCTCGGCTATATATACAGACACCCCCTCCCCTCCCCCTTCCCGTGATCGCCCCGCTTCTAGGCCCCAGATATGTGGGTTTGGGGAGTCCCCGATGGTGCTGAGTCCAGCAGTCCAGTTTGGGGCCCCTGGGGAATCTGGGGTTCAGACTGTCAGCCTAGGGAGCAGGGAGGGGGAGTGATGGCTGGTGTCCTGGCGGGGGACAGATGGTAGGGAGATTGGCGCATTCATTCCCCAGCGTGACTCTCGCCTCCGCCCGATCTGCATCCAGGATTGAGTCTGTGATGATGGATAGAGCTCAAGGAGGGGCTGTCTCCCAGCCAGAGAGGCTGCTGGAGGCAGGAGGGCCTGACCTGGAGACAGGTGGGCAGAGTGCTGAGACGGAGAGGCAAAGAGTGGGACAGGAACATGGGGAGTAGACAGAGAACTGGGGGGACCTAATGAAAGGGTAGAGACTCAGAGAGAGAGAGCACAAAAGATAAGAAACCCAGAGCGGGGGGGGGGGGGGATGACAGAGACCTAGAGAAAGGAGAGAAGGTCAGAGAAAGACAGAGACTCAGGGGAGAGAGCAGGAACTGCCTGACTTTAAGAGACACAGACGTGGGGTGGGAAGGGCAGAGAGCCTCTGATATTAGGAAATGAAGAGATGAGGAGACACCGGGGACAGATGATCGGAGGCCAATGAGGTGTCTGAAGTATGGGGACCTTGAGAGTTCAGCGTGGCCCCTCTGAGGCGGGTAGGCAGCCAGGGGATCCGGCTGGATCCCAGGAAGGGGCGAGAACAGATGGAGGCGAGGGAGACTGGGACGGGGGAGGAAAGAACAGCCAGACGGCCTGGGGGGAGGGGCGGAGGACCAAAGAACACAGCCCACAGCCCCATCCTGAGACTTAAGGAGGTGGGAGGGGCGGGCAAGAAAGGGGTGGAGGTAGAAACCAGGCGTGGTGGCTCACGCCTGTAATCCCAGCACTTGTGAGGCTGAGGCAGGAGGATTGCTGCGATCTCCAGACCAGCCTGGGCCACAGCGTGGGACAAGTGAGGGAGAAGAGAGAGGCAGCCCAGTTGGCAGAGCGCTTGCCCAACATGTGGGAAGGTCTCAGTTCTACCCCAGCACCGAGAAGCCAGGTACACTGACTGGCACACATCTGTAATCACACTTAGAAGCGGAGGCAGGAGGATCAGAATTCAAGGTCATCCAGCCTGAGTTACACCAGACTTAGTCACAACAAAACAAGCCATATGGTGGCGCTCGCCTTTAATCACAGTACTTTAAGGCAGAGGCAGGATCTCTCTGAGTTCCAGGCCAGCCTCGTCTACACAGCATGTTCCAGGCCAGCCAGAGATGCACAGGAGCCTGGTCCTGTGGTCCAAAAAAAAAAAAAAAAAAAAAAGTGGGGGGTCTGGAGATAGAAAGAGAGAGGGTGTAGACAGAGTCCAAGAGCTGGGAATCAAAGCCCCCAGGATGAACAACATGGGGTAGAAGGACCCCGCATGTTCCCCTCCACAGAGCATTCCCTGTGAGAGTGGAACTTGACCCAGGTTGATTTCTGATATTTGACTGACTCTGAAACTGCAGGCGTGGGTCTAGCCCCAGAATTTTGATATTTGTTGTGTGTATTAGATGTCAGATCTCTCCAAGCCAGGCTTTTCAAACAGGGATCCTGAGTATCATACGAGACGGGACACAGGCGGCCACCGCACAGCGCAGTGCAGCTGGGGCCAGGCAGTGATCAGGAGTTCAAGGGCCAGCCTGGGCTACCGGAGACCTTGTCTCAGAATAGCAAGAGTCACAGAGAAGCCCCATCTCCCCTCTGAATGACCCCACCTAGGCCAAGGACTTGGAGAGGGGAGGTGTCCCTTAGGGTGGAGTTCCCCAAAGGAAGCCGAGTCTCGGCTGCTCTCTGAAGGGGCCTCCCCACTCCCGCATCGTCCCCTGTGCCTTGGTAGATTTCTGGTTTCTTCCTATCATAGAATTAGGAAACTGAGACTTCAAAAACAGATGTCACAGGTCCAAGGTCACACAGGAGGAAAGCAACTTGGGCCTGATCCATTCCTGGCCCCCAGCACTGCCCTGCCCAGAACCTGGCCGAAAGAAGCAAGACGCCCTGGCTCCCGGCTCCTCTTTGTCCGAAGACACCCTGGGTTATCTTGGTCCAAAAGACACCCCCAGCCCCCAGCTAGCACCAGCCTTCTCCATCTCCAGGAACATCTGTAGCTCTTATCCCGTTCCAGGCTTGGGAAGGATGATCTGTGTTCAAATGATAAGTGTGGTCCTCAGCCATTAATGCTCACCCCCCTCGTCAAAGTGAATTCTGGATTTTGTAAGCAAATAAATGCTTGCCCCCTCCCCAGCTTTATGATGCTTCTCCTGGGGTCTCTGAGTCTGGAGAGGAAAGGCAAGGCTGGGGGCCCGGAAAGGAAGTGGAGAGATTGAGAGGGAGGGCCTAAAGAACACCCCCCCTCCTCCCGCTCTCACCCCTGCAGCCCCCTCCACCAGCACGTCTTTCTCTCCCCTGACTTCACACTGGTGTATTTTGAGAAACTCGTGAAAGGAGGCGAGAAAAAAGGGTGGGGAGGGGCTGGGGATTGGAAAACTAGGAGAGGTGAAGCTGTCTCAGCTCCCCCCACCCACCCCCCACTGCACCTCCTGCCTCCCTCTGTCCACCTCATCCCTCTCCTCTCGTGTTACCAGAGGGTGGGGTAACTTGGGAGCCAAGATGTGAGCCCCAGTAAGCTGGACTGTCGGACTGACATTAGACTCAGGTGGCCCAGGGAGATGGACCGAGGACCACGTAAGGATGGACCAGGGCCCTGGATGGAGGAAGCGGGCCCTAAGGGCGCCATGCCCACGAGGCCATCTCCTCCCTGCACCGTGAATAGATATTTTTAGGTTTCTGGAGAGCTGAGTAATTTCTCTGACTTGGAGCCAGAGCTGGGGTTGGGGGTGAGGCTGGGAGGTGTCCAGGCCACCTCAAGGGACACTGGGGTCACTGGAATCATGGTTCTGGGTGGGAGCAAATCTCACACAGTTCTAGCCTATATCCCTTGGGAAGTCCATATTACCTCCCGAGATTAATTTGGTTTCGTGGCCTGAAACTCCCTCACCACCACCACCCCCTCCTGAACCTGGGATACCCCAGCTTTTTCCTCTCGGCTTAACCCCCCTCAAGGACAAGGACCAACAGCCCCAATCCGCTTTAGCTCCAGATTAAATGCCTCTAGGGACAGAATCTGAGAAAGAGGATGAAAAGAGATGGGGAGAGCACTCCAGGGGAACAGTCAGAGATTCCAAGAGAAACAGAGACCCGAGTGGGGGCCAGCGGTCCAGAGAGGAAGAACGGGAGGGGCGTGCGAGAGGCGCAGTCAGGACCGATGGACAGCTAGTGAGCTCCATGGCTCCTAATCAGAGGGAAGGGACAGACGAGGAACCCAGAGAGAGGAGACAGGTGGACAGACACCCAGAGAATAGGGAGGGATGCACAATCTCAAAGAAAAGTCAAGCCCAAGGTGGGGTGAGGTGCAGCGGGGAGGAAGAGGATGGTGGACCAGGCAGTGGGAGGCCAGCATCCACAGGGCCGAATCCTGCACAGATGGGTGGGCCTCCCCACAGTGCCAGGGTGTCATCTCTCTTCTCCCTCTGTCCGTCTGCTCCCGGGGGGAAAGGAGGCGTCCTCACCCTTCCCCTCCCAGGAACCCCACCAAGCTCACCGGTGCAGCCTCCCCAGGGCGCGCCCCGCCAGCTTCCGAAACTCCTCCTGCCGGAACTCCATGGTGGCTGTGCCCACGCGGGTCCCCTGCCAATCCCCCCGCCCGCGGGCCCGGGCGGCCGCGTCCGGGATCCCGGGGTCCGCCCCGGCCCGGCCCGGCCCCGCAGCTCCGCTTGGGGGGAATCAGGCTGAGAGTGCCAGTTGCCCCGGGCTGTTGCGGGACTCAACGTCGGGGGGCGGGGCGGGGCGGGGCATCACGCCCACCCAACGAGGCCCCACCCCTTGCAGGCAGGGCCCGCCCTCTCCTTCCCCGGTTACCTGGGGGCTGTAGGCCGGTCGGCTAGGCCTCTTGCCTTGCAAGCTACACTCGCTCTCCTTCAAACTCTCCCATCCCAGAGCCTCTACCTGGCCTTCTCAAGGCCACGCCCTTGGAACTGAACTCTGAGTTGCCTCGAAGCCCGCTACAATCCAGTTCCCAAGTAACTCTGGGTCCCTCCTTCCCACATCTCTGCGCTCCTGAGCTCACTTCCCCATCTGATCTTCGGCTTTCTCGTTTTCTTTTCTTTAAAAAAAAAATTTTTTTTTTTTGAGCTGGGAGGTAATGATGCAAGCCTTTAATTAATCCTGGGACTTGGGGAGGCAGAAACCCTGTCTCAAAAAACAAACAAACAAAAAACAGCTGGTTGATGGTGGCGCACAGCTTTAATCTTGGGAGGCAGAGGCAGACGAATCTTTGAGTTCAAGGCCAGCCTGGTCTATAGAGCGAGTTCCAGGACAGCCAGGGTTAAACAGAGAAAAACCAAAATAAACAAAAACAATAGTTAGGGTTTTTGTTTTTGTTTTGTTTTGTTTTGTTTAGGGCTGGGAGGGTGGCGCATGCTGTTCATCCCAGCACTTGGTAGGCAGAGGCAAGTGGATCTCTGAGTTCCAGACCAGCCTGGTCTATAGAGCAAGTTCCAGGACAGCCAAAGCTACACAGAGAAACCCTGTTTCAAAAAAAAAGTGTTTTTTTTTTTTTAATTTAATTCTATGTATGAGTGTTTTGCCAGCATGTCCGTCTGTGCTCTACCTCTAAGCCTAACACGGTGCACACCTAAAAGTAGCATTGAGTCCCCTGGAGCTGGAGTTGTGAGCGTCCACGTGGGTGCTGGGAACTGAACCCAGGGCCTCTGGAATCGCCACTGAGCTATCTCTCCAGCCCCTCCTTTCATTTTTTGGGCCATACTAGGGATTGGACCCAGAGCCTCACATGCTAGGCACGTCCCCATACCTCACTCTGCAGCTCAGGCTGGCCTTGAACTCACACATGCTAGGCACGTCCCCATGCCTCACTCTGCAGCTCAGGCTGGCCTTGAACTCACACATGCTAGGCACGTCCCCATACCTCACTCTGCAGCTCAGGCTGGCCTTGAACTCATGATCCTCTTGCTCCTGTGTAGCGGGTGTTACAGGCTGTGCTGCTGGACTGGCTTTCCCCATCCTTTTCGGATTCCACTATTCCCCTTGAGTTCTACTTTTCCTCGGGGTTTGTCCGCACCCCATCCTTCTCTCCTCCCCCTTCATCCCTTAGAATTCCGCTCCCTACGACGAGGCCCACCAACACTGCCCTTGGTGTCCAGTGATTCCCTCTGCACTCGCCTAGAATAGCTCTAGGCTCCATGACACTCTTTTGAGTCTGGGCCCCATCAGCTGGGTCCTATCTCCTCCCTCTGAGTTCTACCCTGCACCCCCCCCCCAGACGTGTCCCCCTACTCCTGCGGACGCTATGTTCTGTCTCTGCCTTCTGGGGTCTGGCTCCTCCCCTTAAGTCTGTCCTAGCTGTGGCTTCCACTCGTGCCCCAGGGTCTGTCCCCACCCACTGAGTCCTCTCCCCACCAGTAGACCCCAGTTCCATCCCTTGGGGGGAACACCAGCTCTGCGGTGGCCCTCAAACCCTGACGCCCCCCAGACCAACGCTTTTCCCGGTGCGCCCCCAGCTCCAGGCCTCAGCAGGGTCCTGCTTTCCCCACCGTCTCTCTTCCCGTGCTGGGCCACAAATGCATTTGGGATTAAATTTTCATGATGCGGCCCGGGAGGGGACGAGAGAAGCCGATCGAGCGGCAGGCGGGCTCGGAAGATCTGTCTCGGCTCCGACGAGTCCCCGGGGAGGAGGGAGGCGGGCTGAGCGCGCACACGCGCCACCTGGTGGCCGGAGCGTCCCGGACGGCTGCGGAGGCGGCGTCCGCGGCTCCCGGCCAGGTGTGAGGGAGGAGCAGATGGCGAGGAGGAGGGAGTGGGAAGGGGGCCCCGCCGCTGCCAAATCCCGGGCAGTCGCCCGCACCGTCACCATGGCGACGGAGGAAGGAGGAACGCACCCAGCCTCAAGCTTTTCCAGGACCTGGAAACCAGTCCTTCAGTGGCCCAGGGGTGGCCTCTGTCTGGACTACAGGCTCCAGCGACCGCGCTTGAAAGTTAGCCCCTCTGCCCACCGCCCCGATTCCATTTGCTTCTAGATGTGGTTGTCCTAGCTAAGCAGCCTTAGGGCCTGGGCTTCCTTGCGCCCTCACGTGGGCAGGGCGCGCTAGTTTGCTTGACGGCATCCTGGGGCGGGATAGATGTCGCTGTTGTACGACTAGCGACTAGCGACTAGCGTGGAACTCGTCATCCTCCTGCCTCAGCCTCCCGAATGTCAAGCAGGTATACCCAAAAAGCTTGGCTACAGGATAGACACCCTTCTGACTTGACCAACTTTTCTCAGCAGCAGTATGGCCATGTTATTGTTGTTGTAGTTTTCTCCGACACAGTGTTTTTCTGTGTAGCCCTGGCTGTCCTGGAACTCACTCTGTATAGTGACTGGAACTCAGAAATCCCCCTGCCTCTGCCGCCTGAGGGATGGGATTAAAGGCGTGTGCCACCACTGCCCGACTTGTTTTTAATTTAAAAAAAAAAAAGTGTGTGTGTGTGGTGTGTGTGTGTATGCCAGGCAGTGGCGCACCCTTTTAATCCCAGCCCTCTGGAGGCAGAGTCAGGTGGATCTCTGAGTTCGAGGCCAACCTGATCTACAGAGCGAGTTCCAGGACACACAGAGAAATCCTGTTTTGAAAAACCAAACAAAACCTAAAAACTACACATATATTTGGGGCTGGAGAGAAGGCTCAGTAGTTAAGAGCATTTGTAGCTCTTGCAGAGGACCTGGGTTCAGTTCCCAGCACCCTTACTGGCGCCCTCTTTTGAATTCAGCAGGTACAACAGTATACATGTAAATAAACCACTCATAAACAAATAAATCTGAAATCTGTGTGTGTGTGTGTGTGTGTGTGTGTGTGTGTGTGTGTGTGTGTGTGAGAGAGAGAGAGAGACAGAGACAGAGACAGAGACAAAGACAGAGCGCACACACCTACGGAGGTTAAAGGACCTTTTGGGAGTCAGGTCTCCCTACCGTGGGTTCCTGGAATGAATCTCCTGTCATCAGGCTCAGCAGCGAGCAGCTTTACTCAGGGAATCCTCTGGACTGCCGAGGTGTGATTTTTTTAATATTTTAGCTGTTTGTATTCTCTTTTCTCCTTTTGCAGGGCCAGGGAGTCTCAGAACACATTTGAAATAACTGTGCATGAGTCTGGGACAAGATTGTGGCCAGACTTTTCTCAAGAGTCAGCTTTTGACTCTGTAGAGGTGGCTCTATGTAAATACTTGTGGCTCACAACCACCTGTAACTCCAGTTCCGGGGTTCTGACCGCCACAGGAACCAACCACACAAATAGTGCACATACGACATACACAGACGAAACTCTCAAAAATGTAAAATAAAGTGCTGGAGAGATGGCTCAGAGGTGAAGAGCACCGACTGCTCTTCCAGAGGTCCTGAGTTCAATTCCCAGCACCCACATGGTGGCTCTCAGCCATCTGTAATGAGATCTTCTGGCCTGCAGGCATATATGCAGACAGAACACTATATACATAATAAATCTTTTTTAAAAATATAAAATAAATTTAAAAAAAAGGTCAGGTTTCAACAAGTACAAACATCTGATAATTTACCAGTGTAACTTATATTACAGCATGGGGGTGGAGCCTGGAAAAGCACCTCAGTTGGAGGAGTGCTTGCCCAGCAGGCATGAAGCATGGGTTTGGTCCCCCCCACCCCACCCCACCCCACCCCCACTACATAAACCAGAGCAGTGCTGCAAACCCGAAACCCCATCACTTTAGGCAAGGAAGGAGGATCATAAACTCAAGGTCATCCTCAGCTTCATGGCAAGTTTCAAAGCAGCCTGGAATACATGAGGCTTTTTCTCTAATTAAAAAAAAAAAAAAAAAAAGCTGGGTGGTGGTGGCACACACCTTTGATCCCAGCAGAGGCAGGTGGATCTCTGTGAGTTTGAAGCCATCATGGTCTAAAAAGCAAGTTCCAGGACAGCCAGGGCTACACAGAGAAACCCTGTCTTGAAAAATTTTAAAAAAGAAAGAAAAAGAAAAATTTAAAAAGGGGGTGAGAGGTTCCTTGAGGTGTTTTTCCTCAATGGTAAAACAAATATAAGCCTGGTATTGTTTGTTTTTCCAGGGTTTCTCTGTGGAACTCTGGCTGTTCCGGAATTTGCTCTGTAGACCAGGCTGGCCTCGAACTCAGAGATCCCCTTGCCTCTGCCTCCTGAGCGCTGGGGTTAAAGGTGTGCGCCACCATTGACTGCCCAGTATATGCTTTGCATCAGAGGCCCTGAGTTACATCCTCGGCACCAAAAATGGGGACAGGATATTGGGGAGTAGCGTGGGAGTGCCCCAAAAGAGGGACCAGCGCAGGCTGAGCCAGGAGGAAGTGAAGCTTGGGGTTCAGGACCTAGACTTGGGCGCACCCAGGACAGGAAGCTGGACCAGGGACGGATGTGGTTCATGGAGTGCAGGAGGAGACCCTAGGCGCTGCTGGAGTTTGGTTGCTAAGATCTCACGCAGTGCAAGCCCCCGTCCCGAGAGCACCCGCTGTGCGAGGGGATGGCCCTTCTGGAGAAGGGGGCACTAGAGCTAGGAGAAGCAAGCGTCAGTGGCATGGTGGGACACTGTGCTGTGAGACCGCTGGGCATCAGTGAGGGAAGTCATGTCTAAGAAGGAAGGGGTCAGAGCTGAGTCTAGATGCCTGGATGTTCTGGGGACAATGAAGGAGGGTCAGCTCTGGGCCCAGGGAGGCCAGTGAAGACAGGAGGCCAGGGCCTCCAGGAAGGGACAGAACTGATGGTCCTCTTCCCTCCCGCCCGCCATGTCTTGATTTCTGAAGCTGGAAAGAACTGGAAAAACTGTTTATTTCACATTGAGAGAAGACACCAACATCTCCACATCTGGAATACAGGGGGATTCTGGTCAAGACACTGACAGGAGGGGCATGGACACCATCAGTTGCTGGGAAAAGAAAGAATGAGGATTCAGAACCAGGGCTCTAAACCCTAGCTCTCTTCCCTCCAGCCCGGGACTTCAGGTCTCAGCCGCTCCCCACAGATCCAGGGGTTCAGATCCCTAGATAGCAGCTTTCCCTGAAGGCCCTCGGGTACCTTTCTTCTGCGGTGGAAAGCAGCCCGGCTGGCCTCAGGGTTGATCCGCAGGGGGATGGAGGCGTTGAGGTGGTACAGCTGCTGAGGACTTCCCATGACCAGGAGATTCTCCCCTATCTCCAGCGTCAGCCCTCCAGCTCCATCCTGGGGGTGAGGTCAGTCAGCCCACATCCCCTAGCACAGGGAAGCTATGTCCACAAGGTCATAGCATGCATGGCTGTGCTTTCAACCCCAAAACCAAATCAATGCAGACAAATCAAAGGACCATAACTATGAGTCTCGAGGAACTCAAACTCGGGACAGCAATGGCTGCACCTGTTGGTTTTCTGGGCCAGGAGAGGCAACTTCTGCAGGTCTGGGGATAGCCCACATCGCTGCTTCCAGAGGTATAACCCAGGCCGAGGAATCCGGGCTCCAGCCTCCTCCTTCAGATCCAGGGTTTGGCTCCTAAACCTCCTGCCTTAGCCCCAGGGTGTCCAGACTCTCGCTCTCTTCCCTGCACTCACCAGCTTGGGGAGGTCAATTTCAGCCAAGAGGAGGTCGGGGGCTTCCAACCAAAGGTGCATGTGAGGCCGCTCCAGGCTGTACGGGAACAAGGGCAGACTGAAGGTGACCACCCGGTCTCTGACAGCCCAGCACCCTCTACTTGGCTTGCTGTTCCTTCCTCCCTCCGCCCAGTTCTGTGTCTCACTGTGTCTCAGCTCCATCGAGTCCCTAGACCCCCAGGATATGTATGAAGGCTCACCCCTGCAGGGTCCCCAGCTCCTGGATCCGAGGACGCTGCCGGGAACGGATGTTCTGCTGCGAGATGGACCCCAGGAAAGGCCGGTACTTCAACATGCGCCACTCTGAGGGTTGGGGAGTCAAAGATCGATCGCTGAGGTGGGGTCCCCTCAAGTGGTGCTTCCCAGTCCACAGGGGCTGGGCCGCCTCCCTAGACACCTTCCGCTCTGACCACTGCAATCTTGACTCTTAGAGGCCCTGCCCACCTTAGCCCCCACCCTTCCTGGGGAATGCACCAAGACACCCCCACCACCTCCACCACCGCCAACCCCCCCAACCCCCCCAACCCCATCCCCGCCAGGCTCCTGGCCCCGCCCCCTCGCGGCCCCACCCTCACTCTGAGAAGCTCCACCCCTCCTGGCCCACTGGACTCGCCTCTCCCAAGCACGCCATCCAAGCCATTCCCCTCCTGGCCCTCACCCGGATTTAGCTGTAAACCGTACTTGTCCTCAAGGCCCTCCCTGGCGATGGTGACCACCAGCTCCCTCAAGAAATCGCTGTTCTAAGGTGAGAAGAAGAGATGCGGTGGGGGGCGGGGCTGGCGGAAGCACCCTCCCGGGCCTTATCCATAACACACGTCCCACCTGCATCCTCAGGTAGAAGGTGCTATTGACGGCGACATCATAAGCAGTGCAGCCCTGGCCTTCTGTGGAAAGAGGGAACGAGGCCTTTGCAACCCTCCAGTAACACCCATAAGGAAAACTTACCCAAGGACCAGAGACCACGACACAGGAAGTGAGAGCCAGCTACGCTTTACTCCCCAGCCGACTCAGACCAGGTCCTTCTTGGCTTCCAGGCTCAACTCCAGGTTGATGTCCACATCCCCAAGACAGACCCTGATACTCCCCAGTGACCCCAAGAATCACCTCACTCTGTCCCACCCACCTCTAGGAAAATGCTCATTTCCACTCTAGAGAACGCCAGCTGTCCACACTTCCAGTCTCTCCTGATCGTTGGTCCATCAATCAAATCACTGTACCCCCCAGACTCGGGCCCTGGTCCTTGTAGCTCAGGCTGGCCTCCAGCTCTCAGCAATTCTCCTGCCTCAGCATCCTATTTAGAAGTCAGCCACCACGCCCGGCTCACTTGTCATCTCTGCCTACCACCTTCTTCTCTGACTTTGCCTGACTAACGCCTCAAATCTTTTCTGAGTCAGCCTTTCTCTGTGTAGCTCTGGCTATCCTAGAACTCGCTCTGTAGCCCAGGCTGGCCTAGAACTCACAGAGATCCGCCTGGCTCTGCCTCCCGAGTGCTGGGATTTAAGGCGTGCACCCCCCATTTATCCCCCCAACTCTTCAGATCTTCTATCAGAGCATTTACTCTTCTAGTTAGCTTTCTCTGAAGTCTCCTTAACCTCAGTGAAGAGCCCCAGGGCATGTTCCCTCCAGACTTGGATCAACCCCCTCTGGCTCCCAAAGCTGACTGGTCATGAGGGAGCAGACTTGGTGTGTTCGGAGGGTACTGACTTGCATCCAGCTCAGCATGTGGCTCTCCCAGGCTCATGGGGATTCGGAAGCCAGCTTGGTCCTCCTCCAGCATCTGAAGCAGCTCGTCCTCAGTCACGTCCACCGGGGGAGGGATGGAGGGCGAGTGGCAGATGTTGATGAAGACCTTTCCTTCCGATGAATTGGTCTTTATGCAGAAACCTGCACAAGTGGGTTATCTCGGCCATCTGTCCCCAAGCAGTCTCGTTCTCACCCACGCGCTGCCTCACCCACCCTCCCCTTTCCAGACAGGGTCTCCCTCTATACCCAGGCTGGCCCCAGACTTGGGACACTCCAGCCTCCTGAGATTATAGGCATTCACCACCACACCCAACTTCTTTCCCTCTTTTAATTTTATTACATGCACTGTGTGTGTGTGTGTGTGTGTGTGTGTGTGTGTGTGTGCGTGTCACAGCTGGTGTGCGTCATGGTCGGAGGACAGCGTTCAGGACTCAGCTCTCGCAGGTCACCAGGCTCACCAGCAGCAGCCTCACCTGCTCAGCCATCTTGCTACGTCTTTCACTCTTTGCCTCTGTCCTGCTGAGCCTCTGCTTCCCTCAGGCCCTGGACCCACTTCCGCTCTGCTTTCTGTGGTCCAGTATTTGTAGGTGACCCTCCTGCCTGTCCACTCACATAACTACTTCTAGGCCTTTGTACCCAGTTAGGATCTCTCTCCTTCATCCTCTGTGTCCCCTGCCCTTAGAGTCCACTGACCTCTCTCAGGGTCTCCAGTCCTCACTCTGAGATACTCTACGCCTGCCTATCCATCCATCCATCCATCCATCCATCCATCCATCCATCTATCTATATCTCTCTATCTATCCATCCATCCATCTATATTCTATCTATCTATCTATCCATCCATCCATCCATCCATCCACCCACCCTTCCATCCATCCATCCATCCATCCATCCATCCATCCATCCATCTATTCCTCTATCTCCACCCACCCATCCATCCATCCATTCCTCTATCTGTATCTATCATCCATCCATCCATCCATCCATCCATCCATTCCATCCACCCACCCATCCATTCCTCCATCTGTATCTATTTCTCACCAGGCTGGGGCTGGATCTGTGTAGACTCTGGTCTGTCTGTCTGGGCTTGCTGGAGCTCCTTGGAAGCCTGTGGGGAAAAACAACCTCATGATAATTCTGCCCTATCAAGCCCCCCACCTGCTTCCCAACGTTTATTAGGACAGCTCATGTGTGATAGCTGGGGATCACATGGTTTTTACTAATGTTATATTATTGTTGTTATTATTATTATTATTATTTTATTATTACTATTGAAACAGGGTTTCTCTGTGTAGCCCTGGCTTTCCTAGAACTCACTCTGTAGACCAGGCTGACCTCGAACTCATAGGGATCTGCCTGTCTGTGCATCCCCAGTGCTGGGATTAAAGGCATGTGTCACCGTCACCTGGCTCACTTGTTATATTACACAGTCTAGGCCCCCTTTTCTTTTTACGAAGACTCCCAAGATCACCCCAATTCCGTTTCTTTTAAAACCTAGTAAACTTTGTGCCAAACAAAACTACAATTCCCATAGGCCTCCTTGCTGCCGTAGGGCATTCTGGGAACCGAAGTCGCGTCTCTGAGCGCCAATGTATAAATCTTCAACACCCAGGTCCCTGCAAGTCCTGTCAGCCCGCACCTGCAGTAGCAGCTCCTGAAACCGCACCGTCTCATCACCCATCGACTCTGCGTCGCTCAGCTCTGGGGCCAGAAGCTTCGAGTCCGCCATGGCCCTGGGAAAAAGTCCAAGGCATCCAAAACGTGTGGACTTCCCGGATCAGCGAAGCCAGCCTATCGCGGGGCCTCAGCGATCCCCGACACACAGCGCCCTACCCAGAACTCCCAGGTCTGTGCCGGGAATCGTCTACGCATTCATTACGATGAAGGCACCGTCCTCAAGTGTTGGGTTTCTTGATTGATCCTGTTTGGCCGATGCCTAAGTGAAAGCCACACTTCCGGTCTCTGTAACCAAGGACCTGAAGTAGCCACACTTCCGACGACTGCAGCGCCCTATCATCCAAAGGCACCCAAGCCGACCATTTGTGTTAGAAAGCTGAAGTCACGCCCCCCTAACCAGCCAATCAAAAGAGGGGCTGAGGAACACCGTGAAATGACACACTTCCTGAATCAATAACACCTACACTTCCGCCCGTCCCTAACAACTGCAGGCGTTACGGTGCAGAAAGGATTGGCACTCTGAGAATTTAATCTCTGTGTGTAGCTCTCGTCTATTATGTGTAGGCTCTGGGTTCGATCCCACCCAACACACACACACACACACACACACACACACACACACACACACACACACACTTAATTTCAATGCTATTAACTGTCCTTTTTGAACAAAAAGAAGGTTTTTGTTTATATGGAAAGTCATGCGGGCGGGGTGAGGGGTGGGGACGGACCTGGAGAGATGGTTCAGTGTTTGAGTGTTGATTGGTCTTCCAGAATTTTTTATTTGTTTTATTGTTGTTTTTCGAGACAGGGTTTCTCTGTGTGGCTTTGGAGCCTGTCCTGGAACTCACTCTGCAGACCAGGCTGGCCTCGAACTCAGAGATCCCCCTGCGTCCCGAGTGCTGGAATTAAAGGCCAGGGTCACCACCGCCCGCTTTAGTCTTCCAGAATTTGATTCCCAACACCCACATGGAGACTCACAATCCCCTGTAACTCCAGTTTTAGGGGATCCAACGCCTCTTCTGGCCTCCTGGGAAACTGCATGTACATGATGCACAAGACATGCAGTCAGGCAAAATACCCTGCACATAACATAGAAGCAAATCTTTGCTTGTTTTAAAGAAGAGAAAATAGTAGTGGTGGGGAGAGGGCTCGGCAGTTAGGAACATGCGCTGCTTTGGAAAGGACTGGTTAGTTCTAACACCCACATGGTTGCTGACAACTGCCTGTAACTCCAGTGGCTCCAGCGCCGTCTTCTGGCCTCCATAGGCACTGTATGCATGTGGTGCGCAGACACGCGGAAAAACCCAAACAAGTACAAGGAAGATAAATATTTTTAGCTGGGTGGTAGCGGCATATGCCTTTAAACCCAGCACCCCGAGACAGGGTTTCTCTGTGTAGTTTTGGTGCCTGTCCTGGCTGGCCTCGAACTCAGAGATCCGCCTGGCTCTGCCTCCCGAGTGCTGGGATTAAAGACGTGGGCTGCCACGTGGAGGTGGATTTCTAAGTTCGAGGCCAGCCTAGTCTAGAGACCAAATTCTAGGGTGAAGGGGCTCTAGCAGGCCTTGCCCTTCCTCCTTCCCTCTCCCTTGCTAAACCATAGATTACATCCCTAAAGTTAGTCACCAAGGTCTGCTCCCTCGTTTGACCACTTCCTCCTCCTGGGCTAAGCGGACCAGCAGTGCCCTAATTAACATGCCAATCAAAGTAAACCAACTCATCCTAACCCGGGGGTTGGGGGGCGGGTCCAGGTCCCCTCCATAGTCCCCTCCTAGGGTCCAGGAAGAATCTACAACCAGCTGATTGTAATCTTTGATGAAAAGAAATGAATCTATGTACACAAAACTCCTTAGTCCATACACTTTATTCTTCTGAGTCAGTTCTCTCTCTACACAGCGTCTATTCTGCTCTCATGTCTAGCTCCTTTCTTGCCTAATTTCTCTATATCTATCTACTGTCCCCTTTAGGTTCTATCTTAATTCCTTCATCTAGTTCTGTCCCTTCTAGGTTCTCATCCATCTAGTTCTTTCCCCTATCAGCTCCTCTCCCGTCTCCTTCTCTCTCATCTGGCTCTTCCTCATCTTGTTCTTCCCCATCTGGCTCTTCCTCATCTTCCATCTCGTTCCTCTAGTCCTCTCTTTTAGCCCTTCAATCTAGTTCTTCCCCATCTCAGTTTGTTCCTCTCAAGTTCTTACCCATCTAGTTCTTCCATTCCTTTTCTCTGTCCCGTGCCCTGGAAGTCCCAGTATATAAAGGGAGGGTCCGAACCAAATTGTGTAAGGCTATTACTTAATGTCCACCTGATCTAGGCGGTGTCCCCTTGTGGAATTTACCCGTAAGTCAGGAGATTCGCATGTGGGCTGTTATCACTGTTATCCTCGGAAGTTGGGTGTCCACCTGGTGTTTCCTGTAGTCCTTGAAAGTGGCCAAGGGAGATACCTGATTCCAGAGAAAGCCTTTCCTGGGGCTGTTCTCCAAATACCTGGAATGTGTATGTCCAGAGAGTGATCAGTCCACACTGTTAGTCCTTCTTAGGGGAAAGTCAATTGGGAAAACTATGAAGGCACACATGATTTTCATAACAGAAGACAGCTGATATATAACAAGCCAAGTAACACCAAAAGCTCCTTGGGATTTGGCTTCCTCTGGAGGAATTCCCCGATCCCTCCAGGTAGTGACTTTGCCATAACCAGCTGAGTTCTTATGATATATTCCTGCGGCCCGCAGCAACAGGGTTCCTCTTTTTCCCTTTATAACTGCCATTTGCCTATGGACTTTATCCAAACGCAGGCCTTTGTCCCTCCAGAACAAATATCCTTTCCCCTCCCTCTCCCTTGGCCCTTTCCTCCCATCTCCCTTGTCTCTGTCCCCCAGCCCCACCCCACCCCCACCCCGGCCCGCCTCCCCGGAGGAAAATAAATCTCCTTTTTGAACAACCACTGAGACCTAGTGCCAGTCTGTTCCCTGTTTTAGTTTTTGGACTAAAAGCTCCACGACCTCCCCCAGTTATTTCTTTCTACCTCCACCGCCAATATTTTAGGTAGGAAAACATCAAGAACATTTTTTTCCTGCCAGGTGTGGATTAAATCCCAGCACTCCGGAGACAGAGTTAAGCAGATCTTTTTGAGTTTAAGCCAGCCGGATCTATGAGTTCCAGGACAGCCAGAGCTACATAGTGAGACCCTGTCTCAACAAAACAATTTATTTTTCCTAAAGAGTCAAAATGACAATATGCTGTCCTACCAAAGCCAGAACCCTTTCGCTAGCGCGGAGACTGCCCCCAGTTCTGTTACCCACGAAACTACATTTCCCAGCTTTCCCCCCTAGGAGGCAGGGCGTGGCTCTGGAGTGGGCGGGGCACGCCCTATAGCGCGCGCCCGGCCCTGTGGGCCCCGCCCCCTTGGAGTGGGCGGTGCCGCCCTTCGGACTTCCGCGTTCCCCAGGGCAGGTCGTCCGGCGGTCCTTCAGGGAAGGCGTTCGGCGAGCGATGGCGGCTACGCGTGTACGGCCCTCCGCCCGCGAGATTTTCACGACACTGGAGTACGGACCGGCGCCGGAGAGCCACGCATGCGCACTGGTAAGAGCGTGCCTGCCGGCGGCCGGCGGCTCCCTTACTCAGACCGACCGGCGCTTTGGGCGCGCGGGCTCCCGTCATCCACTGCGGCATTCCCGGGAGCCCCGCCCCCTCGGCTCACGTGATCCCCGCGGGTTTGAACCCAGGGTTAGGGACCGGCGCTGAGTTTTCCCAGTGATGCTGGTCCTGCGTGCCGCGGTGTGCGGTCCTGCGTGCCGCGGTGTGCGGTCCTGCATGCCGTGCGGTCCCGCGTGCCGTACGGTCCTGCGTGTCCCCCGTGCCGCGGTGTACGGTCCCCCGTGCCGCAGTGTGCGGTCCCGCGTGCCGTACGGTCCTGCATGCCGCGGTGTGCGGTCCCGCGTGCCGCGGTGTGCGGTCCTGCATGCCGTGCGGTCCCGCGTGCCGCGGTGTACGGTCCCGCGTGCCGTACGGTCCTGCATGCCGCGGTGTGCGGTCCCGCGTGCGGCGGTGCACGGTCCCGCGTGCCGTGCCGTACGGTGCCGCGGTGTGCGGTGCTGCGTGCCGCGGTGGTGTTTCCTCCCAGGGACGGGCGGTCCTCGGCAGGCATCTCACCTTGCTCGACCGTGGCTCCTTGGGGCCCCTGGCACTTTGGAGGCGCACGGGCACGCTCAGAACCCCAAGTCCATTTAGAGCTTCTTGTGAATACCATTATGGCGCTCCCATGATCCCCGGCCCCTTTGAATGTCCTCAGGGCATTTGATACCCCCAAGTTTAATGGGTTTCATTGGGAGAGCTTCATATTTCATAATTATTCCTTAAGAGCCTCATGGTCCTGGGCTTCTTAGGGCTCTTGTAACCCCTCGGGGTCTCCCAGGACCCTCTTAGCGTCCTGGTGGAATTTAGTAGTGTGCCCGGGATTTTTGCCTGTGGTCCCACAAGTTCTTCGAGTATCCAGGCAGGTATTAAAGAGGTTGGAGAGATGACCAAGTTGAAGCCTTTAAACTTTAAGGGGAGTCCCTTCACTTCCAAAAGGGCTCCAGCTTTGGAAGGCTAGCATTATAACACTCACGTTTAGAGTGTTACTCCCAAAGATTCGAGGAGAAAGACCACCGACCCAAATCATGGCAGAATTCATTAGAGCAAGCTTTTTTATCCCTCCCCTAAAGCGAGGTTCAGAGATCAGCCTTGGATGTGAGGAAAACAAGGTTTTTATAGCTCAGGGTTTCCAGTGGGGGATTTGGCAGTCAAAATAGTCTTTGGGGTTACAGGAGCCGAACATAAGCATGACAAGTTAGTCATGACGACCTTCCTGAAACAAACAAGATTGCAAGGTGATTGTAACAAGGTAGGGTTGTAAGATGGTTATGATTACTTTTGGAAACAAAGGCATGGTTGCCATTTCCTGGAACAGGCAGTACAGAAGCACGTGTAGTTGAGGTTCCACGTGGGGCACAGCCCAATCCTTGAGAAATGTGTTGTCATAAACAAGATTGAGCCTATGTCGTCTTTTCTGTCGAATGGCTTTCAAGCCTAAGATTGAGACAAGCTAGCTCATCAAGAGATGCAGGGAGGGGGACACCAAGGTGCTGGTTAAGAGGGTAGGACCCCAGCCCTGCCTTGTTCCTGCATGGAGAGTCCAGGATGGGATAGACACTGAGCTCTGGTGACGTGGAGACCGAATCGGTCCTAGAGATGGAGGCTAGTGTTGCTTGGCCTTTGTGCTTCTGGACAAACAATCGCAGTGGAGATAACCAACCAGAGAGCCGCCATTGTAAAAAGATGCTGTACTGCAGGAGCACCTAGAAATAGAGACGCAGGTGAGAGGGGGGTCGCCACGGAGGGAGGCTGCTTAGAGGTGGAAAACAGTAACAGGTTGAAGGTTGAGGTGGATGGATGGACTGTGTCAGCCTCTGTGCTAAGCGTGATTTTACTTAATCCCCAGAACAGCAGAGAGGAAATTATTCTTATTTTAGTGACAGAACACAAGGTCGATGAGGTGAATCGTTTTGCCCATAGTCCACACAGCTTAAAGGAGTTTGGATAATGGTGACAAACAGCAGTAACCCAGCGTTTGGAAAGCCAAAGCGGGTGATTTATGAGTTCCAAAACAGTCCCAAGAGTGAGAGAAAGAGCTCTCTTTCTCTCTGTCACCACGCCTTAGATTCTGGACCCATCAGTCCCGTGTCCTGGTCTGTCGCCCCCCACCCCCACCCCTTACTCCAACAGAGGCCTCCAGTTTACAGTCCGGGCAACTCAACCAGCAAACATGTTTTCCTTGGCTTGAGCTTTGTTTTTGGAATTGTCAATTATTGTACAATTAATTCCATCTAAACATCCTGAATTCTAATTTCTCTCAAAAATAAAATTCCAAAGTTTGGCAACCTTCTGGCTCCAGTTCCCTGACAGAACCCATCTGGAACCGTTTGTCTAGGCCACTTTGGAGACATTTTCAGCAATCAGTGTCCAAGAGGCGCTCCTCTCCACTCCTGTGGCCTGCCAGAACCCTGTGGACATTCTTTGGGGAGTTTGTTTTTCTCCATCTCTCACCCAGCAGCTGCTCGTAGGAACTCCCACGGACTCATCACTCAAGCTCAACTTTTATCTTTTAGTCCAGTGTTCCCTTGTGCTCTGTCTTTGCTCTCAAGAGTAGTGCAGACAAATGCCAGCTGTCGGCTGCTTTCCCATAAACATGGGGTGTTTATTTCTGACAGATAAGGGTTTGGTTACACAACCAGCACGCTCTCCATCATTCAGCCTCATTAACTGTCAGTTGTTAGTATTTAATGCCCAGCTCATGTTCCCATGGCCCCACTTCCAAAATGGCTCTGTCCCTGTGCACACTTCAATTTGGGACTTTTGGGTGACAATTTTTCTTGGTAAAATATTTTTACTGCCGGGCGGTGGCGGCGCACGCCTTTAATCCCAGCACTCAGGAGGCAGAGGCAGGTGGATCTCTGTGAGTTCGAGGCCAGCCTGGTCTGCAGAGAGTTCCAGGACAGGCTCCAAAGCTATAGAGAGAAACCCTGTCTGGGGTTGGGGCAGATTTTTATCTCTTTATTCTGGGTTTTTGTTCTTATTTTTACTTTTTGGGGCAGGGTTTCTCTATGTAGTCCTTCCTGGCTGTCCTGGATCTCGCTCTGTAGCCCAGGCTGACCTTAAACTCACAGAGATCCACCTGCCTCTGCCTTCCAAGTGCTGGGATTAAAGGTGTGCGCCACCACACCTGGGCAAGATTTATCTTTATTATTTATGGTTATGTGTCTGTGTGTGTATGCATGTGCATGTGCTTGTGGGTGATCAAGGAAGCCAGAAGAGGGTGTCAGACCCCCGGAGCTGGAGTTGCAGGTGGTTATGAGCTGCCTGCTGTGGGTTCTGAGAACCAAACATGGGTCCTCTACAAGAGCAGTGTGTGCGCTTAACTTCAGAGCCAGCTCTTCTGCCCCAGCCTTCTTTGTTTTGATTCAGTGTCTCACTAGTCTAGGTCTCCCCAAATAGGCTAGACTGGTTCTCTTGAGCCCCGAGTCTTCCTCCTCCACCTTCCCAACACAGGGCTCACCAGTGTGTGCACCACAGTCCACTTTTTTCTCATGGGGCCTGGGGATTGAGCTCAGGTCCTCATAACTGCAAGACAAGCATTCTACTGACATATGTCCTCGCCCTGCCACATTTTTTTTTTCCATTTTTGAGACATGGTCTCCCTGTGTAGCCTAAGCTGGCCTTTAAATCCTGGCGATCCTTCTGCTTCGCCACGCTGCGTGTTGGAATTGTAGACATACGCCACCACACAAGCCCATTTTCCTTTAAAAAAAAAAGGTAAATAAAAATGACAACGCCAGTTGTCAAGATGAGGGAAAAGCAACAGGAAGTGGGAAGTAGATGTTGGATTTAACAACCGCAAAAATGTAAGCAGGAAGAGAAAGCAAGAAACATGCATGAAGAGGAGGGTGCGGTAAAGGTCACAGGAAGAACTACACCTGCAGGTGTTCACCATACGTCAATCCACCCCCTTGTCAGCAGCCCTGGGGATGGTCTAGCAGAGGCAGAGAGTTAGAAACCCTGGCTAAGCCTGGGGGATGGCGCATGCCTCTGATCCCAGTGCTCGGGAGGGAGAAGCAGGCGGATCTCGGGTCTGCAGAGCGAGTTCTAGGACAGCTAGGGCTACACAGAGAAACCCTGTCTGGAAAAGTACTAATAGTAATAAATAAATAAGCCCCTGGCTAAGGTTACATATTAGAGTCTTGGGGAGACGGCTCCGTCAAGTGCTTCTCACACAAGAATGAGGACCTGAGCCCTGATACCCTGGCCCCAGGTCAACCCGGGACAGCCAGACATGGCGGCACACAGCTTTAACCCAGCGCCTGGGAGGCAGAGGCAGGTGGATCGCTTGTGAGTTCTGGGCCAGCCTGGGCTACAGAGTGAGTTCCAGGCCTGCCAGGGTGTGAGACCTAGTCTCAAACAAAACAAACAACAACAAAAGAAGCAGTAATCCCATTACACACGTGACCCCTTGTGAAAGAGGCGGAGTCTTTCTGCCAAGGGGTTGCATGCTGGTTTCCCTTCTCTGCTGACCAACGGGGTCCATCTTCTCATGTTTATCAGCCATTCAAGGTTTTCATTTTATGAAATTTCTCTCCAAAAAAATAAAAAAGAAAGAAAGAGGCTGAGGCAGGAAGATCCTTGGGCCTGCTGGCCAGCCATTCTAACTGAAACTGTGAGCTTCAGGGTCAGTGAGAGACCCTCTTTGACAAAAAGACAAAGGGACTGGGCATATGGCTCAGCAGTTAAGAGAGCTTGCTGCTCCTGTAGAGGACCTAGGTACATGGCAGTTTATAACCACTGTAACTCCAGTTCCAGGACACTGCCTCTGTCTTCTGGCCTCGGTGGGTACTTCATGTGGGCACTGCACTCACATACATGCATGAAAAACACTCATACCACAGAAAGATTAGACGTTATCTCAAGACGGAGGAGAAAGGAATGTAAAGCAGTAATTTCCCAAGTACAGAATCTCTGTTTGTGTGATGCAAAAACCCCACAGATGGATGACAGTATCAGGACATAATATCATGAATGTAATAAATCAATACAATTAATGTAATTAATGAATATCATAAATACAGTTATTGAATGAATACTGCAAATGTAATCAATGAGTACCACAAATGTAATTAATATCATTAAGTGTAATTAATGAGCCAGGAGGCGGTGGCGCACGCCTTTAATCCCAGCACTCGGGAGGCAGGCGGATCTCTGTGAGTTCAAGGCCAGCCTGGTCTACTGAGCGAGATCCAGGACAGGCTCCAAAGCTACACAGAGAAACCCTGTCTCAAAAAAAAAAAAAAAAAAAAAAAAATAAGATAAGATAGCAACTGAGGAAGACACCCAACATCAAACTTTGGCGTTCACATGCAATGTGCACACACAAAAACAAGAACAATTACATGGTAGCTAAGCCCCAGAGCTAGGACTCCAGGCTAGGCCAGGCCTGTGCAGCAAGTACACATCAAGCCTCAGGCAGACTCGCACAGCCTGGTAGCCTGCGCAGGGCTGCATAGCACTGAGCCTCGAGTCCTCACTGTTCTCCCAGTGATGGGGGCCGAGATGGATAGATTACATGGGTGGTTGCACTTGGCTGGCTCAGCAGCCCCACGTGACAAAGAGAAGCACAGGTAATCTTGTTTGTAGGATGCTGGCTGGGGACACGGTGTCCTGGACGCCAGGTGTCCTGCTCAGTGTGAAGTCAGTGGAGCTCAGTCCTGGAATTAAGCTGAGCAGGAGAGTCCTTGCCTAATATGCTCAAGGCCCTGGGTTCCATCCCCAGCACCAAAACCAAAAAAAAAACACTACTGCATGTTTCCAGGGAAACAGAATTAACTTAAAGCCATTTCTCTGTGGAAGAAAATGTGTTTTTTTCTTTAAACATTTCATATTTAAGTCAGGCATAGTGGAGCACACAGGAGATGGAGATAGGAGGATCAGTCCATTCACGGCACCAGTGAGTTTAGACCAGCCTGGACTGTTACACGGCACCCTGTCTCAAAAAGGGTGAGAAAAAGAGAAAAAAGAATAGTGTCCAAGATTCTGCTGTGTAGCCCAGGCTGGCCTGAGTACTGGGGCTGTATAGGCTATGCAGCAGGATGGGCTAACATAGTGAGTTTCAGATTGTCTTAACCATAGTAATAATAATAAAAAAAAACTACCAGGGCTGGAAGTATAATTTGATAAAGCGTAGGTTCTTGAGTTCAGTCACCAGCACAAAACAAAATCAAAAGCACAGACACAGGAGGAAAAAAATCAGCTGAGGCCAAAAGAGCGGGAATGTCTCCTCGAGGAGAACTCTGGCTGCCCCAGCTGCCTCAGGCCCTTCTCCAACTCTCTTCCTTCAGGCCTGGCTGGACACCCACGACCGCCTCTTGGGCCACTATGTCAATGGGATGTGGCTGAAGCCGGAACACAGGAATCCAGTGCCTTGCCAGGACCCCGTCACAGGTTTTTGATGAGCCCAGTCACCCGGGAGGGACAGAGACCTCTCAGGGTGGCGGCCATGTCCATACCTAACTACTGCTGCTCAAGCCTCTGAGTGGGAGCAGCCGCTGAGGGTGGTGGGGATGAGAGTTCTCACCTGAGGACAGCCTCACTAATGATAGTTCCTAGTGCACCCCAAAAAGGCTTTTTAAAGCCCCTCTCTACTAAATTCCCTTCCTCAAACTGAGTGTGGTGGCTCATACCAGGAATCCCAGCAACCCAGAGGCTGAAGTAGGAGACCATGAGTTTGAAGCCAGCCTGAACTAGAGAGTGAGCTCCAGGCCAGCCTTGGCTTCAGGGGGAGGGGCTTCAAAAAAAAAGTGAGGGGTAGTTGTTGAAGAAGACAGCTCTGTGGTTAGAAGTGTTTACTGATCTTTCAGAAGACCCAGGTTCAGTTCCCAGCACCCACATCAGGCTGCTTACAACCACCTGTAACTCCAGCTCCAGGGGATCCATCGCCCTCTGCTGGTCGCCGGGTTCCATGCACTGAAGTGCTCATACCCACACATAGACACACATACATACACATAGTTAAAAATAAATTTAAAAGGCTGAGTGGTAGCGGCACACGCCTTTAATCCCAGTACTCCAGGCGCAGAGGTAGGCAGATCTCTGAGTTCAAGATCAGCCTGGTCTACAGAGTGAGTTCTGAGACAGCCAGGGCTACACAGAGAAACCCTGTCTCAGAAAACCAAAGCAAACAAACAATTTGAAAGACATGGTAAGAGAGACTCGAGAGATAGCTCATTGGATAAGAACAGAGGACCTGGGTTCAGTTCTCAGCGTCTCCATGGTGACTCACAACTCCCTGTAACTCTAGTTCCAGAGGATCTGACACCTGCTCCCTGTGGGCACCGTGTGTATGTGGTGTACATAGAAACACACAGACAAAACACTCATGCACATAACTAACTCCAAATCAATAAATAACAATTGAAAACATACGAGAAGGGAGAGAAGGAAAAGAAAGTCGCGTCTTGCCTTTGGGACTTGGAGCAATGACGGTGACTGAAGCAGGAAGGCCCCGACTTCACGGGGAGCTAGGGCTGATGTCGCCGCCCTCACTGGCTCTACCATGGGCTCCCCGTCCCGGCTCCCACTTGCCTCTGCAGGAGAAAGGCTGGCCAACTGCTTGCAAGCACAGGCTGAGGACATCGCTGCAGCCGTAGAGGCAGCAAGGACAGCATTCAAGACCTGGAGCCAACTTCCTGGGGCTGCTCGGGCTCAACACCTAAGCCGGTGAGGAAGCCCAGGCTAGACCTGCGGAGGAAGAGATAGGCTGAGACTGGAAACGGTGATTCCATTTCCCAAGATCCTTTTGAATTAATGTCTCATGTTTCCTGCATGCACGTGGGGCTTTAGTGGCCAAAACAGCTATTGTTTCTCACAGTTCACAGTATTATCATATCAAGGGCTTGGTTTCTCAGCACTCCATTAGAATCTAAGCTCCCTGCTTCCCATCACACTTTGGGGACAGCTGTAAAGATCCCATTTCCCATAATGCAACTGGATCAGAGGCTCAAATTCAAGTTCCCAGAATCTGTGGGACTAGTTGGTAATTGGTGACCAGGACCATTCTACGGCACCCCCAGAGTTTTGAGACTCCCTAGACTAATTTCCTATACAGCCTTGGTCCCTGCTGTCCCTGATAAATTTTGGCTCTGCCCCAGAGGCTTGTGGGGATTGTAGTCCAGGTTGCTGTGGGCGAGGACCGACTCCTTATCTTCTCCAAAGGTTGGCCAAGATTATCCAGAAGCACCAGCAGCTGCTGTGGACCCTGGAGTCCCTGGTCACGGGGCGGGCTGTTCGAGAAGTTCGAGATGGAGACGTCCCACTGGCCCAGCAACTGCTCCAGTACCATGCAGTCCAGGCAGTTGCCCAGGAGAAGGCGCTGGCCGGCTGGGGGCCTATGGGTGAGAACTACAGGCCCCAGAGCCCCCTGACCCGGGAAAGCACCGTCTATCTCATTATGGATTTATTTTGCAGGAGTTGTTGGCCTCATCCTGCCGTCTTCTTTCTCTTTCCTGGACATGATGTGGAGGGTCTGCCCTGCCCTGGCTATGGGTAGGTGAGGGCTGTGGCCCCCCAACCCCTTTCCTCAAGATGTTTGGGGTCTGAAGGGGGAGGGTAGGGGTCTGAACTCAGAATCTGAAGAAAGAGCCAGAAACTGGACTTCGGGATTCCTTAGTTGTTCCCCTTCCCCAGGCTGCACTGTGGTGGCTCTTGTGCCCCCAGCCTTCCCAACACCTCTCCTCCTGGCTCAGCTGGCAGGGGAGCTGGGCTCTTTCCCAGGGATCCTCAATGTGGTGTGTGGCCCTGCCTCACTGGGGCCTGTCCTGGCCTCCCAACCTGGCGTCCAGAAGGTGGCCTTCTGCGGAGCTGTGGAGGTATCCTCATGGCTGGGGGTGGGATGGGCATGGCCAAGGGCCGAGAGGCTCCTGCCTGCCACACAATGAAGCCCATGGGTTCCCTCAGGAAGGACGAGCTCTGCGGCGGAGCCTGGCAGGCAGGGGGGCCGAGCTGGGCCTGGCCCTGGGCACAGAGTCACTGCTGCTGCTGCTGGACTCAGCAGATGTGGACTCGGCTGTGGAGGGTGTTGTAGATGCCATCTGGTCAGACCGCAGCCTGGTAAGACCTGTGTGCTCGGTGCCCGAAGCCCAGGGGTCTGCCACAGCTCTCCCAACACCTGGGGTGTTCGTTCCCAACGTGGGTTGACTTTCTGTTCTTTGGAGCTTTGTATTATTTGAGGCAGGGACTTATGTAGCCCAAGCTGGTTTCCAACTCACTATGTAGCCCAGGTTATCCTTGAACTCCTAATCCTCCCGGGATTACCCGCATGTGCCACCATGCCGGGCAAGACTGCACCTATTGCCTGTTGCTGCCCCTCCACCCGGAGACCCGTCCTCTGGGGGCCTGTGCTCCCTCCATTGCCCCAGACTTGCCTACTTTGGTGCCCTTTTTCCAACAGGGGGGGCTCAGGCTCCTCATCCAGGAGTCTGTGTGGGAGGAGGCTGTGAGGCGACTGCAGGCCAGGATGGCAAAGCTGCGGAGTGGACCAGGGCTGGACGGGGCTGTGGACATGGGGGCCCGAGGAGCCGCCGCCCGGGACCTGGCCCAGCGCTTTGTGGACGAGGCCCAAAGCCAGGGTGGACAGGTGAGCCCCAACCGCAGAGTGCAGTCTCAGAGCTTGGCTACCCGACTGCTGTTTCACAGTCGGGGGGACAAGCCCAGGACAAGCCTGGGTGGAGAGAGGAAGGGAGTTGGCCTGTGAGCTCCCGTGTCTGAGGGAGGAGGGCTCGGGTCTAGATGCCCAGGCTGAGTAAGGAGGCCGGAGCCTGGAACCTGGGTTTAGAGAGGAGAGCTGGAGCCTGGGGGTTTGGGAGGGGGCTGAGGTACAGCCAGGTCTAGGGGGGACAGTCGTCTGTAGCTCCCTTCTCCTCCTCCCCAGGTATTCCAGGCTGGGGATGTGCCCTCCAGCCCATTCTTCTCTCCGACCCTGGTTTCTGGCCTGCCTCCAGCTGCCCCGTGTGCCCAGGCCGAGGTGAGCCCCCTGACTGTAGACATCGCTCCTGCCCTCCGTCCCCAGTCACTCATGGGCAAAGCACTACACCTCGGGGTGATTCTGGGGCCCCTGTGACCTGGTGCCGGGAAGACTAGTGACTGCTTCCCTGTGGGTGAATATGACAGGAGGGCCTTGTTCTCCAGCCAAGCCCCCGACACCCCTTCTAGGTACCATGGCCTGTGGTTGTGGCTTCTCCTTTCCGCACCGCCAAGGAGGCCCTGGCCCTGGCCAATGGGACGCCGCGGGGAGGCAGCGCCAGTGTGTGGAGTGAGAGGCTGGGGCCCGCCCTGGAGCTGGCCTATGGGTGAGTTGGAACTCGCTCCTCCTGCCCTAGCTCCCTCCGGGGTCTCCCTCTCCTGTGACCCAGCTTCCTGTCCCCCGCTGCACACACACACACACACACACACACACACACACACACACACACCACACACACACACACACACACACACACACACACACACACCCCTCATCTTTACCTGCTTCACAGGCTCAAGATGGGCACTGTGTGGATCAACGCCCACGGCCTCCGAGACCCTGCGGTACCCACAGGTGGCTGCAAAGAGAGTGGGTCTTCCTGGCATGGGGGCCTGGATGTGAGTGCCCATCTCACCCCTGTATCTCCTGACACCTAGTGGCCCTGAGTCACTTTGAGTTCATCTGGCGTCCTTGTGACCATGCGTCTCTCACAGGGTCTGTATGAGTATCTGTGGCCCTTGGGGACACCTTCATGGGAGCCCTTCCTTTGCGAGAGTCTCAACTATGACACCTTTGGCCTTGCTGTGCCCTCCAGCCTGCCGTCGGGGCCAGAAACAGGGCCCAGGTGAGCTGTTGCAGGCCTGGCAGTCTAAGGGTGAGGAGGCTGGAGGGGGGCACTCAGAGCCAGTCTTGGGATCTCCAGTTCTGAGTGTAGCTTCCTGGGTCTTAGGGCCTCATGGTCCTAACCCTAGGTCTGGAGAATCTCAGTTCTACTTAGTGTTTGCATTTTCCAGAAGCAAGAATCCAGGGGTTCCTAGATGCACATAGGAATGGGATTTGAGTGTCCTAGAGGCCCATTATGTAAGAGTTCAGATGACCACAGGAACTCATGGGCTAGGAATTCAGAAGCCTCCAGAGGCTCCGGGGAGTAGGTGTTTTTTTCTCTCAGAAAAAATTTGAGTCCAAAAGGTTCCTGGGAACTAAGATGGTCGAGCCAGTGTAGTGGGCAGAGGGCCTGAGTGGCCCGGCCCCTCCTCACACCTCACTCTGTGCAGCCCAGCACCTCCCTATGGGCTGTTCATTGCGGGCCGTTTCCAGGCTCCTGGGGCCCGGAGCTCCAGGCCCATCCAGGATTCTTCAGGCAAATTGTGCAGCTACGTGGCTGAGGGTGGAACCAAGGATATCCGAGGTGCTGTGGAGGCCGCTCACCAGGCTGCCCCTGGGTAAGAGGCTCACATGGTCAGGGTGGCTGGGACGGGGTAAACTTGGGACTGGAGCCCCTGGGTTGGGGCTATGGATAGAGGTGGCTATCTGGGAACAGCTAGGGCCGGCCATACCCCTCCACTGACTTGCATGGTTTGCCCACAGCTGGGCGGCCCAGTCTCCAGGGGCCCGAGCAGGCCTGCTGTGGGCCCTGGCCGCTGCATTGGAGCGTAGGAAGCCAGCCCTGGCCTCAAAACTAGAGAGCCACGGAGCAGCGCCTGTGGTTGCCAAGACTGAAGTAGAGCTGAGTGTGAGGCGACTCCAGCTCTGGAGCACCCAGGTTCAAGACCGAGGCCAGATACTACAGGTGAGACAGCTGTACGCAGGTGGACAAGGCAGGCGGCCCGGTCCGAGCCCAGGCTCAGTCCCAGAAATAACCTCTGGTGAGAGGAGAGACAGGCGAGTGCTTGGCTGAGAACCCAGGGGGTCGGGCAGGCCAGGAGGGGGTTACAGTGCTAACTATTTCCGGGATGTTCGTGAGTATACACGATGTCAGGTTATGCCGTTGAAAATCTGTGTGATGTAGGCTCGATTGTATTCAGGAAGGCTTTTGTCAACACATATGGTAGTGCAGGCCTAAAATCTCAGCATTTGGAGAACAGAGGCAGAAAGATCACAAGTTCAAGGTCAGCCTTGGCCACATAGTGAAACCGTTTATCGAAAAAACAAAGCCGTGGGGCCACAGTTAAGAACACTTCCTGTTCTTGCAGGGGATAGGTTTGATTTCAGCACCCAAATCAGAGAGCTCACAACCTTCTGTGACTTACCTAGCTCCAGGGCATCTTATGCCTCCTTCTAGCACTCACGAGTGCACATAACTATCCCTCCACACACACAGATACGGAATTAAATAAAACAAGCCAGGTGTTGTGGAGTGTGCTGTAAGTCCCAGCACTCAGGAGGCAGAGGCAGACAGAAGCCGTTCAAGGCCGGCCTGGTCTACAAGGCAAGTTCCAAGACAGCCAGGGCTACACAGAGAAACTGTCTCAAAAATAAATAGTTAAATAAATAAGCAATACATAAATCAAGTTGTGTGGTTGTGGTACACACTTTTTTTTTTTGTTGTTTTTTGTTTTTTGTTTTTCTAGACAGGGTTTCTCTGCCTGGCTTGGAACTCACCCTGTAGGCCAGGCTGGCCTTGAACTCAGACATCTACCTGCGTCTGCATTCTCCACTCCCTCCTGGCAGTGCACGCCTTTAATCCCAGCACTCAGGAGATAGAGGCAGGTAGATCTCTGAGTGCAAGGCCAGCCTGGTCTACATAGGGAGACCCTGTCTCAAAGCAAAACAGAAAACAAGCCAGACACAAACAAGGACTGGAGTGTGGTCAGTGGTAGAACATTTGCCTAGCCCTAGCATGCCTGGCGCGCTCCAGTACCACGAAACACACTGATGGCACAGGCCCCGAACCCAGCTACTCCATACGCTGAGGCCGGAGCATGGCGGATTCCAGGCGGGACACAGGCCCAGAGAGGTTAACTCTACAGATTCACGCAACCAGCGAGTGGCCACTGGGCTCCAGGGTTTTGTTCCCAGCATCCCCTAGTCACACTTGATTGGAGTTGCTCCGGAGGCATGTCAGTGGGGGGATGGGGCAGGCAATGGAGAGGATCTGGGGACCTGCCCTTGACGTGTCCTCTGTCCCTGTAGGTGACAGGGATGAGAGGCCCTGTGCTCCGGCTTCGGGAGCCCCTCGGAGTGCTGGCCGTGGTGTGCCCAGATGAGTGGCCTCTGTTGGCCTTTGTGTCTCTGCTGGCCCCTGCCCTGGCCCACGGCAACGCTGTGATCTTAGTACCCAGTGGAGCCTGTCCTCTGCCAGCCCTGGAGGTCTGTCAGGTAAAATCCCCTGCCTGCCTCCCTCACTGCCTGCTGTGCTCCTGGTCTTCAGGAGCTCAGCTGGCCGCCTCCCTCCTGGTAGCCATGGTAACTTGAGCCCCAGCATCCCATCCAAGTCTGTCACCCAGGTCCTACTCCTTCTCGGAGCCCCTCAGCCCCTCCAGGTGCCCACTGCTCACCCTGCCCCCATTGCTCTTCAACCCTCTCACGTCCTAGGATGTAGCCGCCCTGTTCCCTGCTGGCCTGGTGAGCGTGGTGACTGGAGATCGGGACCACCTGACCCGCTGCCTGGCCTTACACCAGGACGTCCAGGCCCTGTGGTACTTCGGCTCTGCCCAGGTATTCAGAGTCTTAACCTTCACCAACAGGTGGATGGCTTCACCCCTGGGGATCCTCTTGCTAAAAGGAAGAAATAAATGCCTTAGCAGCAACTTCTGAGGTTGCCCTGGTCAAAGTCCAGGCACCAAGGAAGAGGGTCTTTTGTTTTTTCAAGACAAGGTTTTGCCAGGTGGTGGTGGCATTCGCCTTTAATCCCAGCACTCGGGAAGCAGAGCCAGGCGGATCTCTGTGAGTTCGAGGCCAGCCTGGGCTACAGAGTGAGTTCCAGGACAGCTCCAAAGCTACACAAATAAACCCTGTCTCAAAAAAAAAAAAAAAAAAAAAAAAAAAAAAGACAAGGTTGCTCTGAAGCCCTGGCTATCCTGGAACTCACTCTGTAGACCAGGCTGACCTTGAACTCAGAGATCCTCCTGCCTCTGCCTCCTGAGGGCTGGGATTAAAGTTGTGCTCCATTACTGCCTGATGGAAGAGGGTCTTCTTCATAATAAGGGCCTAACTGCCTCCCCTGCCCAAAGACAGGAAAACCTGTTGCTAAGGATGGCACCCTAGCAACTTGCCAAGCTCCAGCTCTAGCCTCCTAAAGCTCTAGCCTGTTGGTGGATGGCAGGTCCCCACCGGCAAGAACCTTGAACATGAGCACCGGGGAAGACGGGGATTCCCTGGGTCTACTTCCTCCGCATCTGGAGGGAATGCTGGCCAGAATCCCTTAGGTCAGGGATTAGGTCTCTACAAGTCCTTGTTGCTAAGGAAGCAGCTGTTTAGTAACTAAACTGCTGGCGGTGCTAATCACATGCTTCCCCGTCCCAGGGCTCCCAGTTTGTGGAATGGGCATCTGCAGGAAACCTCAAGTCTGTGTGGGTGAACAGGGGCTTCCCAAGGGCCTGGGATGAGGAGGTCGAAGGGGCAGAAGTGGAGCTGAGTCTGCACGCAGCACGGACCAAGGCCCTGTGGTTGCCAATGGGGGACTGATGCCGGAAGATAGACGCCTCCATCTTGTGTGCCCAGAGATACCAGATGCTTGCAGTTTTCCTCTCAGACTTCCCATGGTTTCCAATAAACTGAGTGACTTTGACTGCTTTTGAGTGCGGGAACAGTGACTTCTTAATGTGTGGCCCAGTGGGCAGTCCTGGAACAACACTGTGTTTATGGGATGGATAAAGGGAGCTCAGCCCCACCCAGCACTCTAGGGTCATGAGGAGTTAGAGGGAAGTCCCTGGAAGGCTCTGTCACCTTTATGCTTGATTCCAGAGTTGGGTGGGCTACAGGGCCACCTCCTTCCCATAAGTCCTTTCTGAACTGGAAGATCTGTAACCCAGCATGTACCAAGGGGAAGGAGATATGCCTGTGCCAGCCAGAGCCAGGGCCACCACTACTGGGCCAGGTCCCGTGGGCACAGCTGCCAGGCAGGCAGGCCCTGGCGTCCTGGAACCTAAACTGTGACCATGTGCTTGCTCTCAGCGGAGCCCCGTGGATTTAGCTTTAGTTTGGTTTTTAGGTTTGTGACTTGGTTTGTGGGGCTGTTTTTCTGGTCAGGGTCTCAAGGTGTAGCTCATCCAATCCTCGGGCCTCAGCCTGAGTACCGGGTTACAGACATGTGCGTCCTGCCTTCTGCCTTTCGAATGGAAACACCCTCTCCTTGCTTTCTCTCCTCTCTGCTCATCAGTGTTGCCAGGGGAACTGGGCTGATGGAGGCCGTCTTAATCCATTTTCTTGTATGTTGTGGTTTGGTGGTGGTGTTCTGTTTGGTTGGTTGGTTTGGTTTTGAGACAGGGTATGCATATATCCCAGGTTGGACCAGAACTTCCAATGGCACCAAAGATGACCTTGAACTCCTGATCCTCTGCCAGTGGGATGACAGGCGTGAGCCATCAGGCTCAACTTTTCCTTAGTCCATTTTCTGTGGCTGTAACTGATTATCATAGCCTGTCACTTGCCAAGAATAAAGGTTTCACACAAGGCTTTGGAGCTGGGAGGGGCCCATCTGGTCGGCATCTGCAAGGCCTTCCTGGCATGATAACCAGATCGAGGGTACCTTGTAGCATGACAGCTTTTTAGAGAGCACTTGACAAGGCCCTCCCCAGCAACCCTGATTATATGTTACTGTGTATGTCTTAATTAGGGCTCTGGTGCTGTGATGTAACCCATGCCAAAAAGCACGTGGGGGGGGGAGGGTTTATTTAGTTTACACATTCCAGATCATGGTTCACTGAGGGGAGCCAGGGCAGGAACTCAAACCCGGCAGGACCCTGGAGGCAGGAGCTGATGCGGGGCCGTGGAGGGGCGCTGCTTACTGGCGTGCTTTTCATGGTTTGCTCAGCCTGCTTTCTTAGCGCCCATGACCACCAGGCCAGGGTTGGCACCACTCACCATGGGCTGTGCTTTCCCATGTCACTGATTAAGAAGATGCCCTACAGGATTGCCTGCAGCCAGATCTCATGAAAAAAAGCAAGCTAGGCTGGTGGTGGCGAACACTGGGGAAGCAGAAGCAGGAGGATCTCTGAGTTCGAGGCCAGCCTGAGCTACAGAGTGAGTTCCAGGACAGGCTCCAAAGCTACACAGAGAAACCCTGCGGGAAAATAAAAACAAAACAAAACAAAAGATATTGGAGAGAAGAAAGAAACACAGGATAGCTTCGGGAGGACCTGGATCAAAATCTACCGGCCCCTTCTGTCTCTTCAAAAGGGCTTTTGATAACAATGTGAAGGGAGCCAGGCGGTGGTGGAGTTGGCGCACTCCTGTAATCCAGCACTCAGGAGGCAGAGGCAGGTGGATCTCTGAGTTTGAGGCCAGCTTGGTCTACAGAGCTAGTCCAGGACAGACTCCAAAGCTACAGAGAAACCCTGTCTCGAAACCCCCCCCAAAAAAAATTTGAAGGGGCAGTGGGGGGGGGGAGTAAAAGATCCCGCCCTTGCTAGATCAAAGGATACTGCACAGCCAAGTGCAGACCCTTCCAAACACCTGCTAACCATACCACCGTGGTCCAGTCATTCCCCTATGCAGCCCTGCTGGGTAAAGCAAGCTCAGATCTCTCTGGGAAACCTCTGTGGGTCTCTACAGAGGCAGAGGGATCTCTGTGAGTTTGAGAACAGCCTGGTCTACAGAGTGAGTTCAAGGACAGCGAGGGATACACAGAGAAACCCTGTCATGAAGCAACACAAAAACCGGCCAGCACAGTATGCTCTTTATTTTTATTCTGTAAGTGGGTATGGGCACAGACAGACCCAATTCTCTCGCGTTGGGTGTTAGGAACTCAAGTCGGGTCCTATGCAGCAGTGTGTGCTTTTAGCCTTGAGTCATCTTCCAGTCCCATGTTTTAAGGTTTTTTGAGACAGTCTTGCTGGGGTGGTAGCACACACCTTTAATCCCAGAGGCAGGGCAGGAGGGTCTCCTTGATCTGAGGGCTGCCTTGTCTATGATCTTCGGGGCCAGGGCGACATAGTATACTAATCAGGCTCTCAAGAAGAGAGTTTGACTAACCCTGGCTGACCTGGGACTCACTGTGTAGACCAAGCTGTTCCAGAACTTACTGTGATCTGCCTGCCCCAGCCTTCAAGTGCTGAAATACCAGGCCCTAGGTATTGCTCCATTAAAGCCCCAGCTGGAGATACCAACAATGTGAATGTGGGGGTTAAGTTTCCAACACGTGAAGAAATTAAGGAGACAGTCACAACATAAGCTGACTTCCCCCACATCCATTCCCAAGCCTGTCGGGTTCACCCAGGAGGAACCTTTGCTTTCCTCTCTCAAGTCATTGGCCAAAGCAAGACATACAAGCGTGCCAGGGTTCCCAGAGGGAAAGGCTGGGGACGGACTAGGGATTTGTAGACCATCTACTTCGGGTAGGTGGACCAAGAAGAGACAGAACTACCCAGGGCTGGAGGTGTGGGTCAGCAGCAGAGCCCCTGCCTAGAATCCCCCAGGAAGGGGCTAGGACACGGTTCAACAGTAGAGTGCCTGCCAGGGGCGTGGGAAGTCCTGGGCTCAACCCCTGAGCTACACAAAGAAGACACCTTGGGTTTTTGTCCAGTCTAGAGTAGAGGAAAAACTTCAGCTCACAGAGGACGAGGGCTGGCCAAGCCCTCACAGTGGCAGAGTGGCACTAGCCTGACGCCTGTCAGACTGGTAGTGACAAATCCCCTGAAGTGCTGCCACACGAGGCGGCTCTGGTGCTCTAGGAACGACCGTGCTTAAGAAGCTGGCCGTGACCTGCCCACCCAGCGGACACTGCAGCGGCGGTAGGGGCTGCAGAGCACAGAGCGGCGGGCGCACATGGCAGGTTGCAGCTGGAGGCTGGGGACGATTGCTTGGGTAGACCCGGGCTGGCTTCAGTCTCAGTGAAAGGATTTTGCTGGGAGTAGAGGGGTGGGTGCACTGCCTAGCCTGCTTCTGCCGTGCAGGAAAAGGGATCCGGGGCTTCACGCACGCTAACCTAGCAATGGACTAGCTGCAGCCCCAGGATCTAGAGATGGGGTCACCATACATTATCTAAATTGACCCTAAGTCCAAGAACAAGCAACCTGTGACTCAGAGAAGACGCTGCAGAGGCATGTGCAGAGGGGTGAGGAGAGGAGAGGTCAGAGGAGCTGCAGTACTACAGGCCTTCTCCCCTGGTCCTGCAGAGGGGGCAGCAGGACTTCCTGCCTTTAGACCTAATGGGGATAAACTCCCCCTACACACACACACTCACACGCGCACACACACACACACACACACACACACACACACGCACGCACGCACGCACGCACGCACCCACGCACGCACGCACGCACAGGGTTTCTCTGTATAGCCCTGGCCATCCTGGATGTCCTTTTGTAGTCCAGGCTGGCTTCAAGCTCAGAGCTTCACTGGCTGGGGTTAAAGGCGTGCGCCACCACGGCCTGGCAGGGCATATACTGTGGTTTCCAGCCACTCAACTTGTAATCTCTTGTTACATCAGCAGGAAGCTAACACAAGAGTCGTCCCAACAAAGGACGGTGAGAAAGGGCAGCAGAGGCCCCACATCATCCCTCGGACTGTGGTCTAGGTCGGGGGCTTTTGCTGGAAAGACTGGGGGTCCTGGAGGTTGAGACCGCATCATTTCAACATTTTTCATCTGAGACAGGGTTTCTCTGTGTAGCCCTGGCTGTCCTGGATCTCGCTCTGTAGACCAGGCTGGCCTCAAACTCACAGAGATCCACCTGCCTCTGCATCCCAAGTGCTGGGATTAAAGGCGTGCGCCACTTACACCCCCGGTCCATCATCTGGCTTTTTGAGACAGGGTCTCATGTAGCCCAAGGTAGGCTGAAACACAAAAGAAGACTTTTTTACTGTTCAGAATTCACACTGTGGCTCTGGTAGGTAGGCAGACAGAGTCCCTGAACCTTCCAGTAGGTGGGTGACTTATCACTCAAGCTGCCACCACAGCACCCTTAGCCTTTTTCCTTTCAGGTTTTATTTATGTTGTATGTGTGTGCATGTGCTGTGGTTTGCACATGAAGGTCAAAGCAGTTTTTTGAAAGTGGGCTCTCCCTTCTTGTAGGTCCAGAGACTTAATATCTGGCTTCAAGGTTGGCACCTTTACCTGTTGAGTCATCCTGCCAGCCAGCCTTGGTTTTGGTTGGTTGGTTGATTGGCTGGTTGGGTTTTCTTTTGTTTTGTCTTAGGTTCTTGAGACAGGATCTTACTGTGTAGTCCAGGCTGGTCTACAGCTTGCTATATTGGCTAGACTGTCCTTGAACTCACAGAGATCTGTCTGCCTCTGCCTCTCCTGGGTGTTGGGATTAAACATGGTGCCATCATCATGCCCTGCCTACTTGAGACAGCGTCTTTTTTGTTTGTTTGTTTTTGTTTTTCGAGACAGGGTTTCTCTATGTAGCTCTGGCTGTCCTGGAACTCGCTCTGTAGCCCAGGCTGGCCTCGAACTCACAGAGATCCGCCTGCCTCTGCCTCCCGAGTGCTGGGACTAAAACTCACCGCCCGGTTGAGACAGGATCTTATGTAGCCAAGGCTAACCTTGAACACCTAGCTCTACTAGCTCCAACATACCATAGTCTTCATTCTCAGTCTCTCAGGCACAGCCTGCTCCTTTCTGAATGGCCTCAGTGGGAACTCAGGTGCGGTCCAGGTGCCAGCCCTGACAAACAATGGCACTCCCTCCCCATACTTGGAAAATCCCAGGCTTATCTCCCAGGCATCAAACCCAGCGCAGACACATGTTCTGCACAGCAGTGGTGGACTAGGAAGAGTCAGGGCCTGCCGGCCACTCATCCAATGAACTCCCGTGCGGTTGATGCTGCGCCCAGACAGGTACAGTTCTCAGTGCAAGGGCTTTGCAGGGTGGAAACAGCCACCGAAGAGGCCAAGACAATGGGGAAGATGAGTCAACCACAGGATGTGTTCAGTGGCGATAAGAACAGAGCAGGGTGAGACCACTGCTGCCAGGGCGTCATGAAGCCTCTGCCTTGTGCGTTTAAGACTTCGATGAGATGGGGACGACAGAGGTACCTGGAGGGAAGGGCATTCCACACGCTGAGGAAACAGCCAGTGCCAGGGCCTTGGGCTAAGAGTATACCCACCTCAGCCGGGCGGTGGCGGTGGCGGCGCACACCTTTAGTCCCAGCGCTCGGGAGGCGGAGGCAGGCGGATCTCTGTGAGTTCGAGGCCAGCCTGGGCTACAGAGCGAGTTCCAGGACAGCCAGAGCTACACAGAGAAACTCTGTCTCGAAAAACCAAAAAAGGAAAAAAAGAGCAGACCCACCTCAGACACGCCAAGGATGGCTAGCGCTGGAAAGGAGCTTAGCATGGGGAGGGCAGGGGGAGGGCCGGCTAGCACAGGGCCGAACTCTGCAGACTCTGGGCCACCTCTTTGGAGGGGTGAAGCAGGGACTATGGATCGAGTCAAGGGCCCGCAGCAGGCCAGGCAAGTACTCTGCCGCTCACTGGCCACTCCAGGCAGCTGCTCTCCAACCGAGCTGTCAATCTGTTCCTCTTTTTACTGAGACAGGGTCTTAGTAAATTGCCCTGGCCAGCCTCCAATCTTCCGTCCTCCTGCCTCAGGCTCCTTGGTAGCTGATATGACCGGTCTGCACTATCACCGCCCCCGCTGAAGACTGGACTTTTTTTTTTTTTTTTTTTTTTTTTATCTTGAAAGAATCGGGAACCCAGAGACTGGAGGGGCTCAGCTGACAGGTTCACAAATTCTGTCCCCTGGGAGCAGTTGGGGGCTAGGAAGCAGGGAACTCAGAAGGGAGGCCACGGTGGCAGTCTTCGTGGGAGATGGTGGAGGCAAGGCCAGTCCGGTGGCAGCTGATGTGATGGGCACTGGTCGGATTCTACATCCATTTCGAAGCTGGAAGGCCTGGTTGCAACCTCACCTAGCTCACCCTGTCGCTGTGGGTGTGCTGTCCTGAGGCCGGTGGCCGCGTCACTTGTCACCACTAGGTGGCGCGTCCCGCCCGGGCACGAACACACCCCTGGCACAGTCTACCCCAAAGTTTCCTTTCACTTTCGGTCTTTGGCTGTCACCCAGCCTGGTCTTTCCACACCCAGCTGGGGCAAGCCTGGTGCGTGGGGTGGATGGCTTTCCAGGTCCCCGAGGGGCGGTCCCAGGGTCCCCACTCCGGGCCCGAGGGAGCAGGGTGGGGGCCTGGGGAGGATTCTGGGCACGGGTTTCTTAGAAGGGAAGATGACTTTTCACTGTAACTGGGGCTCATGCAGGAAGCCCGAGGGAGCAGGAGGCGGAAACGTGCCCACATCAAGGGCGCAGGCAGGACCGGGCGGAGGGGTACAGGGGCGAGCAGAGCAAGGGCTGCAGGGTGCGAGGCCTGCCCTTCTGTCCCTTCCCAGACCCTGCCACAGGCATGAGGGGTCTCCGGCCGAGATGACAGTGCTGGTGCCAGCCTGGAGCCCAAATGTGCGTATACCTGAGGGATGATGGAGCAGGGCGGAGAAGGGAGCTGGGTAAGGGACGGAGGCATGGAGAGAGACCCGGGACGGTCAGAAGAAAGAGGACCAGGAGATGGAGAAATGCGGACTCAGGCTTGTCACAGCGGCCAAGGTGCGGGACAGGCAGAGACGGGGAAGGTGACAGACGCCCAGTTAGGGAAGGGAGCGGGATGGATGCAGGGAGTCAGTCCCGGCATGGAGTCACGCCGGCATCGCCTCCCTGTAGTCGTCCCTGCTGCTGCTGCTGCTGCTGCTGAGCCCTTGCCTGCGGGGGACGCCTGACTGCTACTTCAGCCACAATCCTATCTCCTCCAACTTCAACCTGAGGATCAAGAAGCTGGTGAGCCGGCTCAACCCAGGCCAGGCCACCGCGCTGGGTCCCTACCCCACCCCTCTGCCCGTCTCTGTGTCTCTATCTCTGTGGGGTCTCGTTCCTGGGTCTCTCTGTCACTGTCTCTCTCTCTGGGTCTCTACTGTCTCTCTTTGGATCTCTCTCTGGGTCTCTGTCACTGTCTCTCTCTCTGGGTCTCTACTGTCTCTCTTTGGATCTCTCTCTCTGAGTCTCTGTCACTGTCTCTCTCTCTCTGGGTCTCTACTGTCTCTCTTTGGATCTCTCTCTCTGGGTCTCTACTGTCTCTCTTTGGATCTCACTCTCTGGTCTGTCATTGTCTCTCTCTCTCTGGGTCTCTGTCACTGTCTCTCTCTCTCTCTGAGTCCCTGTTCTATGTCTGTCTCTGTTTCTCTGCAGGTCTCCTTTTCTGGGTCCATGTTCCTCTCTGTCTCTCTCTGTCTCTCCCTCTCTGTGGGTCTTTTTCCTGCTGTCTCTTGTCCCTTCTTCTCTATACGGGCCCTGTCCTCCTTTCTCGGTGTCCATGTCCCCTTCTCTCGGGGTCAGTTCCCAACTCCTCCGACCTTGGTTTCTCCCACAGACTGACTACCTGCTTAAAGATTACCCCGTCACGGTGGCCATCAACCTTCAGGACGTGAGTCACAGTCGGGAGGGCCCTGGGGTGGAGGTGGGAACCAGACTCAGATGTGCCGCCCTTCGGGGACAAGGCTAGTGGACCGCCTGCCCGCCCCTCGGACCCGGGGATCTAGAGCTGGCCCGCCCCGCTCCCAGACCCTCGCTCCACCTTTCACAAGTCTGGCCCGCCTCCCTCCCGTCAGGGGTCTCAGACCTGTACCCCTGCCACTTCCCACGATGGGCAGGCCCACCGTTCTCACCCCGTTCTCACCCCTTCGTCTCTAGCGAAGTCCCACCTCTCTCAGGCCCCTGGCCCCGCCCAACCTACCTTAGGCATCTGACCACGCCCACCCTCTTCGGACACCTAGCCCCGCCCCCGCTCAGCCATCACCCGCCCACCCTCCCTCAACCCCTGGCTCTGCCCATCCCGTTAGTCATAAGGTAGCACCCCCGACACGCACCCCTGCACCCCAGCCCTGTGGCTTGAACTGGCCTCTTGGTCTGCAGGAGAAATACTGCAAGGCTCTGTGGAGCCTCTTCCTGGCCCAGCGCTGGATGGAGCAGTTGAAGACCGTGGCAGGGGCGGAAATGCAGGGGCTCCTGGAGGCTGTCAACACCGAGATACACTTCGTCAGGTCATGCGCCTTCCAGGTTAGCACTGGGACCTGGACACAAAGCGAAGGAGCCAAGTCCCTCCCCAGGCCTTCAAGTAGACAGGGCTCTGCTAGGGCTGGTGGGGGTGGGGGTGGGGGGGTGGGTTCTTTTGCCGACAGCATACCACGAGGTAGAGCTGGAACCTCCAAGCCCTAAGGTCACCTGGGGATCCTGTTACTGGGTCTGTGCCTCAGTAGGTGAAGAAGGCCATTACAAAGGGGTTCTCTCCCCTAACAACCGTGGAACCCTGACATCTTTGGGACCTGGGCCCACTGGCTCTGACCTCAGGTCAGGGCCCTGGGTTGGTGGAGACTCTGGTATGACATGGTGATGACCTATCCCTCCCTCCTCCCAGCCTCTCCCAGAATGTCTTCGCTTCGTCCAGACCAACATCTCCCACCTCCTGCAGGACACCTGCTCCCAGCTGTTGATTCTGAAACCCTGTATGGGGAAGGCCTGCCAGAATTTCTCTCGGTGCCTGGAGGTGCAATGTCAGCCAGGTAACAGCACCACCGGAGCCCAGCACCCCAGCTCACCAGAGCCCAGCACCCCAGTACCACCCGGCTCACCAGAGCCCAGCACCACAGTACCACCAGCCTGGTCCTGCTTACTGTGTATCCTAGAGGCTTCTGCTTCCACAAGCTGAGACTTGAGACAAGTTCTTTCTCCTTTCTTTTTTCTTTTCTTTTTTCGAGACAGGGTTTCCCTGTGTAGTTTTGGTGCCTGTCCTGGATCTCGTTGGCCTGGAACTCACAGAGATCCACCTGCCTCTGCCTCCCAAGTGCTGAGATGCTGAGATCAAAGGCTTGCACCACCACCGCCCGGCTGCTGCTTCTTCTTCTTCTCCTCCTCCTCCTCCTCCTCCTTCTTCTTCTTCTTCTTCAAGATCTATTTATTTTTATGTGTATGAGTGTTTTTACCTACATACTGTGTCTGGTGCTGAAAGAGACCAGAAGAGGGCATCAGATCCCCCTGGAACTGGAGTTACAGATGTTGTGAACCGCTCTGTGGATGCTGGGAACCGAACCCAGGTCCAAACCAAGGACAGCCAGTGCTCTTCACTGCTGGGCCCTCTCTCCAGCCCATTTTCTCTTCTTTTGAGATAGGGTCTCATTATTTAGGCCAGACTGGCCTTGAACTCAGAGCAATCCTCCTGCCTGTCCTGATTACAAGTGTGAAGCCACCACATCTGGCTTCAGAACTTTTTCTTTTCCGTGTTATCACATATTAATTTTATATAATAATTGTAGCAGGCTTTCTCTTTAGGCCACCAATCAGCTCCCAAATAAAGACACACAGAGACTTATTATTAATTATGAATTCCCAGTCTTAGCTTAGGCTTGTTTCTGGCTAGCTTTTTTTTTTTTCTAACTTAAACTAACCCATTTCTATTAACCTATGTGCTGCTCTGAGGCTTGTTTACCTCGTCTACGTACTGTTCATCCTGCTTTCCTGCTTCCTCCGTGTCTGGCTGGCTGGACCCTGGCTAGCTCTCTGACTCGTCTGCCAGCCCCACCTATCCCTCCTCTGCCTCGCTATTGGTCATTCAGGCGTTTTTTTTCTTTTTTCTTTTTGGTTTTTTCAGACAGGGTTTCATGTGTAGCCCTGACTGTCCTGGAACTCACTCTGTAGCCCAGGCTGGCCTCGAATTCTCAGAGATCTGCCTGCCTCTGCCTCCCAAGTGCTGGGACTAAAGGTGTGCGCCACCACTGCCTGGCTGGTCATTCAGCTTTTTATTAGACCAATCAGGTGCCTTAGGCAGGCAAGGTGAAACAGCAACACATCTTTACTTAGTTACACAATTATTCTGCAACACAAACAAATACAACACATCTTTACTTAGTTAAACAAATGATGTGGCTCATGACATTTCCATACTATGTAGGCTAGGCTGGCCTTGAACTCAGAGCAATCCTCCTGCCTGTCCTGATTGCAAGTGTGAAGCCACCACATCTGGCTTCATAAGATTTTTTTCATATTTTTTACACATATTAACTACATATAATGATGTGTCTCATGACATTTTCATACGTGTCTCCCTGTCTCACGGATCCCCTTCCTCTTTCTAACTAGTCCCGACTAGTTAGACTCGGTTGACTACAGGAACCATGTCTGAGAAGTTGTTTACGGGGCACCTCACCAGTGGCTACACTCCTGAAGAAAATGTCTCTTCCTAACAGCCATTAACTGCAATAGATGTTACCATCAGACATGCCTCTTTATGACCTCAGTTTACCTGTCTTTGAGAAGACAGAACTTCCAGTCTGGTTGTCTAGGGCAGTCCTGTCCACTAAGAAGGGAAACTGACTGAGCCACAGGTTTCTGAGTAACAATGATTTTTTCTTAGTTTTTGTTTGTTTCGTTTAATTTTGAGACAGGGTCTCTCTATATAGTCCTGGCTGCCTGTAACTTTTTATGTAGATAAGGCTGAGATCCTCATGCCTCCGTCTCCTGAGTGGTGGGATTAAACGTGAGGGCAGCCTGGTCTACAGAATGAGTTCCAGGACAGCCAGGGCTACACAAAGAAACCCTGTCTCAAACAAAAAAAAAGTATGGGCCATCATACTCAGCCAGGCTCATACTTTTAAAATTTTATTTATTTATTTATTTAGGTTGTGTGCGTGCAGAAGAGACTATTGGATTTGTAGCTCCTGGAATCAGAGCTACACTTGTGAGCCACCATGTGGGTGTCAGGATTTGAATCTGGGTCATCTGGAAGAGCAGCCAGTGCTCTTAACCACTGAGCCATCTCTCCAGCCCCAAATTGGTTTATTTTTGAAAGTGTTTCACTATAAACATCCCTGTCTGGCCTGAAGCTCACTATGTAGACCAGGCTAGCCTCAAATTCACAGAGATCCGCCTGCTTTTGTCTCTAGAATGCTGGTTAAAGCGATGCCGCCTGGCCTATCTCCCCTGCCCCAGGTTTTCGGTTGTTTGTAGGCCCCTCATGCACTGTTACCCATGGTCCTCCAGGAATTCCAGTGTCTGCTCTGGCCAGTCCCTCGGTGACCTGGTTCTGCTCTCTCCCCAGACTCGTCTACCCTGCTGCCCCCCAGGAGTCCTGTCGCCCTAGAAGGGACCGAGCTTCCAGAGCCTCCGTCCAGCCAGCTCTTGCTACTGCTGCTGCTGCTGCCTCTCACGCTTGTGCTCCTGGCCGCTGCCTGGGGCCTTCGCTGGCAAAGGGCACGGAGGAGGACGGCGCTCCGCCCCGGGGTGAGCCCGGAGTCAGGGCAGTTGGAGGGAGGGGGTGGCAAGGGATGAGGGTGGCAGGTGGCTGACCCTGTGGGGGCCTCAGGTGCCCCTCACCTCCCATCCCTAGGATATGACACTTGGGCGGCGTTGGCTCAGCCAGGGGCTTGTCTCGGTGAGTCTTCCACTTACACTGGAGCATGGAATGGCCAGGCTTGGGGGCAGAGAGTCAGTCCAAGATTCGGGGGTGGGGAGGGTCTCACTATGTCTCATTGGAGGGGCAGGGGTTCAGGGGAGTTGTGTGTGTCTGGGGGAAGAGCAGCCTTTGATAAGCTTCCAGTGTGGCAAAGCTCAGGGGCTTCTCAAGCTGCTGCCATCACAAGGTGGCAGAGAGCCGTGGAGGACTGTGGGAAGGAGCCTGGTGTGGGAAGAAGGCAAGAAGGCAGGTTCCCCCACAAGTACCCATATTTTCGAGTTCACTGTGTGCTTTACACTCATGCCTCTCCTGGAGGTTATACCTGTAGTCCCAGCACTTGAGAGGCCAGAGCAGGGCAGCTGCTGCAAGGTCTGGCCACCCTGGGCTACAAGGTGAGTTCAAGGCCATTGTGAGATACACAGTGAACCCTTGTCTCCTGTCTCAAATAAACAAACAAAAAAACGCAATTCAGTGACACTTTTTTTTTTTGGTTTTTCGAGACAGGGTTTCTTCTCTGTGTAGTTTTGCGCCTTTCCTGGAACTCGCTTTGGAGACCAGGATGGCCTTGAACTCACAGAGATCTGCCTGCCTCTGCCTCCCTGAGGCAGAGGGATTAAAGGCGTGCACCACCACCACCACCACCACCACCACCACCACCACCACCACCACCCCCACCCCCGGCGACACTTATTTTTTTGCAGATGAGGTCTCACTATGTTGCTCAAACTGACTTTGAACACCTTGATGAATCTTCCTGTCCCAGCCTTCCCAATAGTTGGGCCTGTAGGCATGTTATATACAACAAGGCTTTTCTTTTTCTTTTTTCTTTGTTTTCTCGGTGCTAGAGTTGGGAACCAAAACAAGGAACAAGCTAGGCAAATACTGTACTACTACTGAGCTACATGCCCTGCCCAGAGGACACAATGTCCAGGCATGGTGATGGACATCGGCAGTCCAGTACTTCTGAACTGGAAACGCTGAAGCTGGAGGATACTGACTTTAAACAAAAAGGAAGAAAAAGAAAGAGAGAGGAACACTGTAGCCCTGTGTGGTGGCTTCTGTCATCCCAGCTCCTTAAAATAAAGAGCTGGGTATGGGTATGGTGCTGCGTGCCTGCAACCCTAGCAAGAGGCTGAGGCAGAGGGATGGAAGCTTCCAGGCCAGCCTGGGCACCTGAGTGAGATCTGGCTCAAAATGACAGTGACAAATGGGGATGCTGGGGTGGAGATCAGTGGCAGGCCCCGCACAGGAAGGCTCTGGGTCCTCTGCTGCTGTCACGGCCACTGGAACACGGGACAACCTCTAAGTGTTGTGGTTTCCCACTCCTCGGCGTGTTTCTGAAACCCACCATTTATCAGACATAGTGGCACTGGTCTGTAATCCCAACTCTATCTTATTGTTTTCTGAGATGGTCTCTATGTAGCTCAGATGGCCTGAACTCGTGGGTAATCCATCTCTACCTTTGGAGTGCTGGGATCACTATCATACAAGATGGCAATTCCCCTTTTTAAGAAAATTAATTCGACCCTCCCCAAAGTTATTAAACTTGAAAAATAATTACGCATGGGGGGCATAACTGTGGCATGGTGCCTGTGTACCAGTCGGGGACACTTGCAGGAGCTGGTCCTCTCCTTCTTCCAGGAGGGTCCCAGGGATGGACTCAGGTTTTCAGGCTTGGTGGCAGAGGCCTTTTATCCATTAAGCCAGTTTGAGGGCCATGATTTGTTTTGTTTGTTTGCCTGTTTGTTTTGAAACAGGGTCTCATGTAGCCCTATCTGACTTGGAACTTGCTGTGTAGACCAGGCTGGCTTGAAACTCAAGAGATCACCTGCCTCTCCCTCCTCAATGATAGGATTAAAGGTGTGTGTCACCATGCCTGGCTGTAAGACTCCCTTTGGAAAAACAAAAAACAAAAACAAACAAAGGAAAAAACTGGGAGCAGATTTTGTGGTGCAAGGTCTCTGCACCCTGGAGAAGAGGCAGAAGGGTCAGGATTCTGGGTTATTCTGGTACATAGAAATTCCAGGCTAACCTAACCGGAGTGGAGTTGGGGAGGGACGGATGAGGAGGGGAGGGTGTAGCTCAGGGGTAACAGGCCTTGCTGAAAAGGGATGGGGGCGTGGCTCAGCGGTAGAGTGCTGTCGACGGACAGACCATTGATGATCCAGTTTTACAGAGGAGACTGAGGCCAAGCAGGAGTCACGTGGCAGACGTTGCACAGCCTGGACACGGGGAAAGTTGGGTGGAGGCTGGCCCCCTGTTGGACCTCGCTGCCCCTCCAGCTCTCTCCAGAGGACGAAGTCAACATCGGAAACCAGCAAAAGCCCTACTCACCCCACTCTGTACGAAGTCTTTGCCCCCATGAACTTGGATATAAATGGTTTTTACCAGCTCTTCCGGACCTATCTGTGGACGGGACAGGGAGCGGGTGGGTGGGCTGTTTTAGGTTTCAGGATCTTGGTTTTGCAGTGCTTGGTGATGTAAGCCCTGCTCTCCAGAAGCTGAGGCAGGACCTCAAGTTTTAAGGCCACCCTGGATTGCAGAAGTCCTATGTCAAAAGCCAAAACCAGCGACAAAAGGTGCTGTTCGTTTTCCGAGGCCTCCAATGGCCCAGAATCAGCACTGAGTAACGAATGCTCCCTGGAGCCCTAATGGGAGGCAGGAGCGGCCCAAATTCCCCAAGGCCACGGCCGCAAAGTGTTGGAGCTTCCAGGAGGCATGGACTCAGGCTGGGGGGTTTGGAGAGGTTCTCTAGAGTTGCTCACGGAGACTGCCCAGGTGACTCGTCTGGCGCGTTTGTTTCCGGGGGGAGGCGGGTACCCCTAACACGCACAGCTGATGCAAAGGCCTCTGGACACACGGCGGGTGGGTGTGCCCGTCCTGGAAGGCCTCCCTCCCCCCTCGCCCGTCTGGGACAATGCCTCCACCTGTTGAGATGCAGAGACTCGGAAAGGCCAGCAGCTGCCTGGCACACCATGAGGCCGAAGGGAGGGAACGCACACACGGGCGAGCGGGCCCGGGCTCATGCTCGCCCCCTCATGGCCACCACGTGCTCTGCAGCCGTCACCACGGAGGAATGGCGCTCGGCACAGCGGCGATCAATGGAGAGGCGCGCTCCCTCCAAGACATGGCCGCCGGGGATGGACGGCCGCGTCCTGCTGAAGCCGCCTCGGGACCCACGTGACCTCCCGCCCCGCCCCGGCATGGCCTCGCTCGAGCGATACCTTGATTGGACAATATGAAGATGGCCCACCTTCCCGTGTGCGCACGCAGACGGCTTCGGCCAATGAGAAGACAGAATCCCTTCTGTTCGGCCCAGCCCGCGTCACTTCCTCCGCCCCTGCAGCAAGGGATAAGAAACCCTGCGCCAAGACCTCCTCCTTTCCCGGGCGGCTGCCGAAGATGGCGGAGGGGCAGGTTGGGCTCTGCGCGCGCCGGGCGGTCGGGGGTCGGGTGGGTGCCAGGCGGGAGCCGAGTGGGGCGTCCGCTCCACTCTGCGAGTGCGCTGGGACCTAAGGACGGCAGTTAAGGAAAGTAGAGACGCACGCTTTGGCGGAAGGGAGTGAGGCGGGCACAGCGTGCCGCGGACGTCCTTAGGTATGGGCGACGGGGATGCGACCTTCTTCCCGGGGCCGGAACTGGACGGGAGTGGAGCTTGGTTCCCAGCACCTGGGAGGAACTTGCACAGGTCTCATCCCAGGCAGTTGGGGTGCGGGAAGAAGCCTGGGGTCGCTCGTGGCCGGGTTTGCTCGTTCCTGTGGTTCTAGGGATGGGAAGCTGAAATGGAGGCCCCTGTTCCCACGACTTACGGGTGCCGCTTTCCTGTCGCTCTGGCACTATAACAAGTAGTCCTGTTAACAAAGTTCTCCAGCGGGAAGGGGTGAATCCGTGAGACGGAGGTGTAAAATGATCTGTTCTGTAGAGTGAGCGCGGCAGAGCCCCGCGACTTTGGGGCTGGTCAGGAATGGAATTGCACCTTCCTGTACTCCAGAGGTTCTAACGGAAGGTCGCTGCTGGCGAGGTCTAGTAAAGGATGCTGCCTGGGACATCTTTGCTCTTGGAAATACCTGGAGGCTCTCGAGGGACATAACAAACTCATCTCCATGAATAGTAGAACAGGGAGGATAGTTGTGGGGTGCGTTTCTGTGTGACTATCCCGTAGTTTGGCTGGTTTACAGGCACATGTCAGCCACCCTGTCTGAGAGTTGAAGACTGTTCACTGCTTTCCAGAATTATAAACTAGACAGAAGAGCCATTATTTAAACGTATTAAGTCTTAGCTTAGTATAGAATTTTGTTGTGGTCAGGGTGTTCACACGTGAGCCAGTACATTCCTCCTATCCAGCAATATGAGGCTTGGTAGGTGACATGGTGAATGTCTGTTAAGAAAATTTCAAGGCCTCAAAAAGTGGAATGCCGAAATACTGCAGGCACCCGAAGTCTTCTCGCTTACCTCTGCTGGACCACCCCTAGGCTCTCTTGGTTTGTTGTGTCCCTTTGGGGCACTTTTAATCCGGTTGATAGGCATCCTGTGGGGAAAAAACACTCGACTGTTTGGTGACTTGGGGTTGGGAGAGCCAGATTGCTTCCTAAACCTTTTTGTCTCCCACAGGTTCTAGTGCTGGATGGCCGAGGCCATCTTCTGGGCCGCCTGGCGGCCATTGTGGCCAAGCAGGTACTGCTGGGTAAGTTTCATTCAGGATTTCCCTGTTGTCTGGGAGTCAATGATGAGCAATAATCACCATCTTTCGTTTGAGTCTCACGACTGTGAGATCAACCCATGCACCGCTCTGAGACTTGCCAGCCCCTTGCTCTGGACTCCTAGGACAGAAGTCCTTCAGAGCAGTTGGCTGTCTATCCGGGCGGTGTGGCTTTGCTAGGGGTTAGGTGTGACTCGCCTAACTCACAACCCATGTTCTCTCCAGGCCGGAAGGTGGTGGTTGTGCGCTGTGAGGGCATCAACATTTCTGGAAATTTCTACAGAAACAAGTGTGAGTCAGGGCCTGGGGATGGTCTCCAGGTGGGGCACTGACTGGATCCCGGGACAAACGGGTCCTTCGGTGCGGTTTCTGGGCCTGAGGAGGCCTGATCCACTTTTCTCTCGACAGTGAAGTACCTGGCATTTCTCCGAAAGCGGATGAACACCAACCCCTCTCGAGGCCCCTACCACTTCCGAGCCCCGAGCCGCATTTTTTGGCGCACTGTGCGAGGTGAGCTGGGCCGGTGGGTGATGTGGGGAGGTGGGAGACTCTGTCAGCCTGTGATGAGGACAGCTCCCACTCATGTTCGAGTTTCCCAACCATGAGATGACTCCACATGCACTACCATCTGAGGCTGGCTGGTCCCCTGCTCTGGGCTAAGAGGGGAATTTTTAGCCCCCCTAATGAGGAGACCTGCTATTCTTCCCACAGGCATGCTGCCCCACAAGACCAAGCGAGGCCAGGCTGCCCTGGAACGCCTCAAGGTGTTGGATGGGATCCCTCCACCCTATGACAAGGTGAGCTGTGCAGGCCTAGCTTCACACACAGCCTCTGCATCCAGCGTCTGTGATGTTCTGCTATTACCTACATTGTTTGAGCCTCATGAAAACTCCACTGGCTGAGACGCCTGCCCCAGCAGCCTCCTTCCCAGGTGCCGTTCACAGCAGGTCTCTGAGTCCTTCTCATTCTCTAACAGAAAAAACGGATGGTCGTCCCTGCCGCCCTCAAGGTCGTGCGGCTGAAGCCTACCAGGAAGGTAAGCTCCGTTTGCAGAGTGTGGACCGGGTGGGACCTCAAGCCTGGCAGATGATGGTTTTCTTTCTCACGATGGTCTTCGGATGCCGCTGGTGGGCAGTGCCGATAATGCCACGGGCTCAGCTGATGCCAGGAGGGGTCCGGTGTGGGGTGTGTCCTTTCGTAGACTCTCTAGGGTCCTCTAGCTCACCCTTGTGCTGCTGGGGCACCTTCCATGTCCTTACAGCCTTGTGCCCCTGCAGTTTGCTTACCTGGGACGGCTGGCTCATGAGGTCGGGTGGAAGTACCAGGCAGTAACAGCCACTCTGGAGGAGAAACGGAAGGAGAAGGCCAAGATCCACTACCGGAAGAAGAAGCAGCTCTTGGTGAGGACAGGACCTGTGTACCCAGGGTGTGAGAGGGTACAGTCCTGGGAGAGAAGCAGCCACTTGACCCCCCACTTGTCTGTTTACCCCACAGAGGCTGCGGAAACAGGCAGAAAAGAACGTGGAGAAGAAAATCAGCAAGTTCACAGAGGTCCTCAAGACCAATGGACTCCTGGTGTGAGCCCAATAAAGACTATTTGCTGAATGCCTGCCTGGTCTGCTCTTCTCCCGCCGACCAGGGGAGTGGGGACAGGTGCTTTGGTCAGGCTCCTGTGGGGGGGGGTGTGCCTTGGAGACAGCTCTGGGCTGCAGTGTTTGAAGAAGTGTCGGGTTCTGCCCGCCCCTCAGACCCAGTGCCACACTCTGCAGCCGTGAGAACCTGTGGGGCACCTGGAGGCAGTGCCTTTGCTCCTGAGGACTGGTCAGAGCAGCTGTTTTCCTGCTGCAGGGTTCTGTGCTAATAAATTACTTGACTATTGAGGAAACTGGAGTTTGCCCTGTGTCTGCTCTGTAGGCAGGGGCAGCAGGGCACCATCAGGAATAAAGCTCAGATGACATTGAGCCCGGCTCGTTCATGGTCTGCCCTTTCCATTGAAGGCACGATGATGGGTCAAAAGGTGCAGGCACTAATCGTCTTAGATCGAGCCGCAGGTAGTTTTTCATTCTGATTCAGCTGCAAAGTATGGGATTGTCAGTGGAACTTAGGCTCCAGGAACTCAGAATACCCAAAATGAGTTAAGCCAAGGATAAAAAAGGTACAGAAAATGGTGAGTTTGGTCAGCCAGTGTGAGCCTGGAAAGGAGGTCAACTGGGGTGACTAGAGTCCCTCTATCATAAAGGGATTAGGGTTGCAGGGATAACGATGGATTTTCCAGGGGGCCTTAATTTTAGTGGCTTCAGAGGATCCAACGCTCATGGGGCCCTCACTGGAGTCCCATACGTGTTATATACACTCCTCCCAACCCAAGCCAGATACCAAAATGAAGCTGAACGATGGTGGCTCAAGCCTTTGATCCCAGCACTTGGGTGGCAGAACCAGGCAGATCTGGTGGTCTATAGAGATGTAGGACAGGCACCAAAACTACAGAGAAACCCTGTCTCAGAAACACATGAACCGGTGTCTAGTTCTCCATGGTTGTAAGTGTCCCATCCATCCTGAAGCCCTGCTAGGACCAGGATCTTTCCTCGTTAGACAGTTCCTGTAGCCTGCCTATGCTGGAACCCACTCCAGACCAGGCTGACATCAAACCTGGAGGCCTCCTGCCTCTGCCTCCCCAGTGCTGCGATCAAAGACAGGACTACCACTAACAGGCTCTTAAATGTAGAGTGGTAGTGGGTCCATACACATGGACGGTTCCCTGAGCCACACCTTCAACTACACAACGTTGCTATCGCCACAAAAAGGAAACCCAGGTGCCTGGCTTAGTTTATTGTGGCGTCTCCATCTGAGAGAGAAGGGGTCATGTCACACATTCAGCCAGCGGTGTCAGGACAGAAACCCAGGAGGAGGATTGACCGCAGCTGGCCCTCCTGGTCAGGACGGCCTGTGACAGCACAGACCGGTCCGAACACAAGCAAATGAACTGGAGACTGCCTGCCTGAAACACTGAAGTTCCAGCTACTGGGTAGTTGAGGTAGCGACATCATTTCAAGAACATCCGATTGCAGAAGCGGTGCTGACCACGCGTGTCTGTGACTGTGTGTGCGCGTGTGTGTGTGCGTGCGTGTCTACACTAGCCACGTGTGTGTGTGCGCACACTCGGGGTTAACAAAAGGAAATGAAGCTAACGGCTGAAGCAGGGAAGCGGGCGGCAGCCTCGCCCTACTCCCCAGGCAGGGCTGGGTGTCCCCGGCGCCTCCGAGCTGCCCTCCCGGGAGACGCTAACCGCCCGGACTTCACGTCAATGTTCCGTGCATCAACCACGGTGTCGTAATCAACATCCACAAGCGGGCCGCGGCCGCTCCTGGTCGGGAGGCTGAGCCCCGCCACGCGGTCCCCAGTCCACGTGGGTGCAGCGCCTGCAGGACCCGCCCCTGGCGTGCGCCTTGGAAGCCGCCTAAGATCTCGCGAGATGACAAGCTCCGCCTCCTGCCCCGCAGTCCTCCATCATGGCGGCGCACGGACCGTCCCAGAATCGCGTGCTCTGCTCCGGAAGTGCCTCCCGGGTGCGTGCGGGCGGGGCGGCGTCACTTCCGCTCCCGGCCTCGCGGAGTCAATAAGGAAGCCCTGGCACGCGCCCGCCGCCCTTTCCTCAGGCTGCCGGGAAGATGGCGGACATTCAGGTGCGCGCTGCGGGCCGGGCCGGGCCCCGATCTCCTTCCTTAGCGGCCTCGCGATCGTACGGGAAGCCGAGGCGGGCCGCCTGCGCGTCTCCGCCCGGGGAGCGGCCCCGAACCCGGGGTGTTACGCAGTATGGGGTCCCGAGCGCTTTGGAGTTCGGCTGTGACCCCGGGCCAGCGGCTGAGGGTTTGGGGCGCGGCCGTCGGTGGGGCCGGAGCTCGGGCGGGGAACGGGGGCGGCGGGGTAGCGGGTGGAGGATGAGCCGCGCCTCGGGGTCGCCGGGGAGGCTGTAAGCAGAGCGCCCCGGCGCCGGCGTGGTTCTGCGTTCTGACCCAGAGTGGCCTGTAGATCACCAGTAACTCGGGCAGGTCCTGGGCTTGTCATCCTCCTGCCTCAGCCTAGTGAGTACCCGGGTGACAGCCCCCAGGCTCAGCCGCGTGTACATACGGCGTGAGGCCTGAGTGGGCGAGCTTGGCGTGTTCTGGAAAACCAGCGTGCTTAAAGGCCATGCATGGTTCTGGTCCAGGGCAGGAGTCCTGCAGGCCGTGAGACGTTAGAACCTAGTGTGCAAGCGAAAAGATGGTGGGTGATTGTGTCTACGGGGTCGCTGTGGGGCAGCGGCCCCCCGGGGCTGGCGGGAAGAAGAGCTACATGCGTGGTCTGCCGAAGTTTAACCCGTAACTTCACCAAACTGTTGATCCCTACAGACGGAACGTGCTTACCAAAAGCAGCCCACAATCTTTCAAAACAAGAAGCGTGTTCTGCTTGGAGAAACCGGCAAGGAAAAACTCCCTCGGTACTACAAAAACATCGGTCTAGGCTTCAAGACGCCCAAGGAGGTACGGGACCCTCCAACCGCTGAGACTTGTGGATTTCTGCATGTGTGGGGGCACGCCTTTTCTCAGTGGCTGACCCTCGGGCGCCTGGGAATCGTAGTCTGGATGTGAGGCTGCATTCTTTTTAGTTTTTCGAGACACGGTTTCTCTGTGTAACTTTGGTGCCCATCCTGGATCTCACTCTGTAGACCAGGCTGGCCTTGAACTCACAGAGATCCACCTGCCTCTGCCTCCCGAGTGCTGGGATTAAAGGCGTGGGCCACCACCACCCAGCCGAGGCTAAATTTTTGGTTCTATTTAGGAACCAGTCTAAGCCGCGCCTTCTCATCCTTTCAGGCCATCGAGGGCACCTACATAGACAAGAAATGCCCCTTCACCGGTAACGTCTCCATCCGAGGTCGGATCCTGTCTGGTGAGTGGGAAGTTGTGTGGTCCTGGGCTACTGCGTCCGGGACCGCTGGCACATGATGTCTGTTTTCACGATGGTCTTCAGACAGCCCGAGGGGCACTGCTGAGAGCGATTGGCACAGCTGATGCCAGAGGGGACCTCCTGGAGCCCCATTCAACCGCTTCTCCGCAGTCCGAGTCACTCCCAGCTGCTGACTCCTTCCTGTCCACTTCCCTCAGGTGTCGTGACCAAGATGAAGATGCAGAGGACCATCGTCATCCGCAGGGACTACCTCCATTACATCCGGAAGTACAATCGCTTTGAGAAGCGCCACAAGAACATGTCTGTGCACCTGTCCCCCTGTTTCAGGTGAACCCAGTTCTTTGATAGTCTAGGTCAACCTGACACAAGACAGGGAGTCACTGGCTGGGCTGGAGAGGGCACCTGTGTCAGGAAGGGCCGCTGGTGGGAGAGCCCTTACTTTGGAAAAGGGTGACTTTGGGGGAAAGCAGGGTGTCTTGGTTCAGAGTCTGGGTGTATGTAGACTGCTGGGGAAGAGCAGGCAAGGGAAGCTAAATGTCTAGGAGAATGAAATGACAGTTTGTTACTCCTGGTAACCCCAGAGTGGCCACTGAGGTGCCTGGAGCCAGGTAAGCACCCTCAGCCTGTCAGTGGGGACAAAGGGATGGCTGGGCAGGCCCTCCTGAGCACCCCTTCCCCTCTGACCCCACAGGGACGTACAGATCGGCGACATCGTCACTGTGGGAGAGTGCAGGCCCCTGAGCAAGACAGTCCGCTTCAATGTGCTCAAGGTCACCAAGGCTGCTGGCACCAAGAAGCAGTTCCAGAAGTTCTGAGGGGACTCTGGACAATTCCCCGAAACAAATAAAGTGGTTTTCTAGCTCACACAACAGGCTTGGAGTCTGCGTCTGGGCCAGAGTGGGGATTGCCAGGGCTTTCACACACGGGTTCTCTGAGCTGGGGTGACCTGCTGCCTTCCCTTGATAAATCTTGGCATCCAGGTGGACGTGGTCAGTTACCTGGTGCAGCCGGCGCCCATCCTCCACCTCCCAGTCCCTTGGGAGGAAGTAAGGGAGGGTGGAGCCCCTGGCCTCAGTTTAGGTCTAAGCCTTAGAGCGCCCCCAGGGAGCAGCCTGGGCTTTCCCTCTGGGCCTCTGGTCTCCCTGTACCAAAGGGAGACCTCCCACACTCACCTGGAGAGTGGAGGGGTGCGGTTCCCCCCTTGAGAACCTCAGTCTGCTTAGATAGCCCCTTGGAAAAGCATGTACCACCCACTGCCTGCTGCGTTGAGAGGCCTGTGCCCAGGACGGGAGGACGGTGGAGTTGCAGGGTGGGAAGAGGCCCCAGGATGGGAGTTACAGATGTGGGACTGGTGGGGACACCCACTCAGGAAAAAGACCCAAGGCATCCCGGGTTTGTGGGAAGGGGACAGACCTGGGAGAAGCTGGAGCCACCGCTGCGGGGTCCCCAGGTCCCTGCCCCCCAGGCCTGTACCAGGGTCTGAAGTACAGCACTGGTCCAGGGGTTGGGAGACAGGGCCGTGGGAAGAGTCCTCTGCCTGTGAGAGATGCCGCACCACTGCCCCGCCTCAGCCTCCTGCCTTTAACCAGGGCGCCAGGGGAGGGGGTTCCTGTCAAAGGAAGTGGGCCCGCATCAAAGCGAGCAGGAAGGGGCAGGGGCAGGTCAGGGGCCACCGCCCAAGCTGGGAGCCTGCCAGCCACCCAGGAGGAGGGGCTGCAGGGGACAGGGACCCTGAGGAATCTGAAGCCGATTGTTGAGAGGTGTGGCCCCTCCAACCACAGGTGCTTCCGTTGGGGTGGGGCCTTGTGTTTACAACAGCCCAGCTCCCCCATTTCCTCCCAGCGGTGGTTGGGACTTCTTGGTGCCCATGACAGGCCATGAGACGAGGGGGAGAGACCCCTGACGACCCCTAAACAGTTGTCACCTGAAGAACGGAGCTTATGGCTGGGCTCCCCTTGCACAGCTGGAGACCACAAGTCCCTGACCACTCAGCTTCCCTCCGTCCTTTCCCACTGGGCTCCGGCTCGCTCAAATCCCCAGGGCCAGCCAGGCCTGGCACCTCCGCTCCAGGTAGACGTGTGCTCCCTGGCCTCGTGATTTTAATGATTTGACAGGGTTTTGCTGTGTGTTCCTAGCTGGCCTGAAGCTGACTGGCGACAGCCTCGCCCTTCTTGTCTCCTGGGAGCTGAGATTCCAGCCCATTTTGGCCTTTTGTTTTTTTCTTGTTTGTTTTTTCCAAGACAGGGTTTCTCTGTGGAGCCCTGGCTGTCTGGAACTCACTCTGGAGGCCAGACTGGCCTCAAAGATCCCCCTGCCTCTGCCTCCTGAGTGCTGGGATTAAAGGCGTGGGCCACCATCATCCAGTCCAGTCTATTTTAATCTTGGGTACCTGTTTCCATCTGGGAAATGTCCAGCTCCAGTCTCTTGTAGACATTGGTGGTAATTCAGGCTGAGCTGAGGTGGGAGGATTGTCAGAAGTCAGAGACCAACCTGGGTAATTCAGCCCAGCCTAGAATCCAGCAGTGAGGGGCTGGGATTGTAGCTCCATGGTAGAGTGCTTGTCTAGAATGGAAAGGCCCTGGGATCCACACCAGCACCTCATAGACCAGCAGCAAGCACCTGTAATTTACAGCATTTGGGAAATCGAGACTTGAGAATGAAAGTGTAAGTCCACAGGTGGACACCCTGTCTCAAAATAAACAGAGCATGGCATGTTGGTGCACATCTTTAATCCCAATCGAGACGGCCAGCCTGTACATAGTGAGAACCCTTTCTAAAAATGAAAAGATTATTTATGTGAGTGAGTGTATGCCTGCCACAGACCCCTAGGTGGAGGTCAGAGTAGCCAGTTCTCTTCATCATGGGGTCCCCTGAGTCAAACACAGGCCTTCATGCGTGGCAGCGAGTACCTGTACCTGCTGACCCATCTCACCAGCCCACACTTCCTCCTTGATTCTCCTGTACAGACAGCTGAACCTACTTCCTGCCTGTCAGTGGTAAAGACTGTAAGACTACTATCTGCACCCCTCATCCCTGGAAGTGGAAACATGAGAAGGGGACCCCCAGATCCAGATGTCCTGAGACTGAACCGCAGCACCAGCAGCTGGGTGGCCTTGGATAAGTCTCCTCCTCTGTAAAGGTGCCCATACCAGCAGCTGTGCAGGTGGGACACTGTAAGGTAGCTGCAGAGGTTTTCTACAGAATGGGACACTGGGTCTTGAGAGCAAGCTCTGTGGAGTCCTTTTTGTAGGCTCCTGGAAGATTCTGACACGGCATGGCCTGGTGGAGGAGACCGTGGGGAAATGGGCTCCAGGCAGGGCTTCTCAGCAGGGTTCTGGTTATTGCTGGGTTTTTCGAGACAGGGTTTCTCTGTGTAGCCCTGGCTGTTCTGGAACTCTCTCTGTAGACCAAGCTGGTCTCCAACTCACAGAGATCCGCCTGCCTCTGCCTCCCGAGTGCTGGAATTAAAGGTGTGCACTACCACCATATGGCTCAGGGTCCTGGTTTGGTGGTGGCGGGCTTCAAGCCCACCAGCTGCAGACAAGGCAGTCCTGCCTTGGCTAATGCTGTGGCCTGGCCTGGCCCTAATATGGAAGATCACTGGAACATTCTAAGGGAGGCAGAATGGCCAGCAGGTGTTGCTGCTACTCCTCTTTGGGTTGTTTTTTTTTTTTTTCCTTCACCGAGACAGGGTTTCTCTGTGTAGTTTTGGAGCCTGTCCTGGATCTCACTCTGTAGACCAGGCTGGCCTCGATCTCGGAGATCCATCTGGCTCTGCCTTCCCGAGTGCTGGGATTAAAGGTGTGTGCCACCACCACCACCACCACCACCACCACCACCACCACCACCACCACCACCACCACCACCACCACCACCGCCCAGCTTGTTTTGCTTTGAGATAGCTCACTCTGTTGCTCTGGCTGTCAGGGAATTCACTGCTAAGCCCAGACTAGCTTCAAATTCATAGCCATCCTCCCACCACAGCCTCCAGATTGCTGGGATTGCAGATAGGTGTGATGCCCTGGCTCCCTGTGGGCTGTGATAATGGCGGAGCCTATTAATGCTAATACAGGTCCAGAACCCAGGCGGATACATTCTGACTTTTATTTGTTTCTTTGTTAGTTTTGAGGCAGGGTCTCTACATAACCCTGGCTGACCTGGAACTCACTATGCAGACTAGAATGGCCTCAACCCACAGAGATCTGCCTTCTTCTATCTCTCCAATGCTAGGATTAAAATCCTGTGCGCCTGGCTCTGTTTTTTGGTTTTTGTTTGTTCTTAGTTTTTCTTTCTTTTTTTGGTTTTTCGAGACAGGGTTTCTCTGTGTAGCTTTGCGTCTTTCCTGGAACTCACTCTCTAGACCAGGCTGGCCTTGAACTCACAAAGATCTGCCTGCTTCTGCCTCCCGAGTGCTGGGATTAAAGGCGTGCGCCACCACTGCTGCCTCTGTTTTTGTTGTTGTTCTGTTTTGTTTTGAGACAGGGCATCACTTAAACTTGTTGCAATACTTCTGCCTATTATTATTATTATTATTATTTTTAAAGATTCATTTATTTATTATGTATACAGCATGTATGACTGCAGTCCAGAAGAGGACACCAGATCTCATTACAGATGGTTGTGAGCCACCATGTGGTTGCTGGGAATTGAACTCAGGACCTCTGGAAGACCAGTTGGTGCTCTTAACCTCTGAGCCATCTCTCCAGGCCCCTGCCTCTTATTATTATTGTTGTTGTTATTATTATTTTTGGCAGAGTCTCACGGAGCCTGTAACTGAGGATGGCCTTGAACTTGTGGTCCTGGCTTCCACCCCTTGAGTCTTGAGATGCCAGGAGTTCTCCACCTTGCCCCACTTGTGTAGAACTTGGAGGCGAACTCAGGGCTGTGCATTTGCTCGGCAAGAATTCTACCAACCAAGCTACATCCCCAAGCTCAAAACCAGAGCGATTAAAAAAACATTTTTTCTTAACCTGGCAGTGGTGGTGCACGCCTTTAATCCCAGCAGTCGGAGGCAGAGGCAGGGGCATCTCTGTGAGTTCAAGCCCAGCCTGGTCTGCAGAGCAAATTCTAGGGCAGCCAGGACTGCACAAAGAGACTCTGTCTTGAAAAACAAAGCAAAAACAAATTAAAAATGGCCTTTAAATTACAATTATTTAGTTAGTTATGTCTGTGCCACAGCGCATGTGGAGGTCTATCCTGTCCAGCATGGCCCCAGAGACAGACATGACTGGGGCATCCAGGGAATGAAGAGAAACACATGGACACACAGACAGCCTGGGCTTGGGATGCCTGGGCTCTCTCGCTCTCCGCTGGAGAAGCTGCGGCTCTGGGGAGAGCACTGTTTGTTTTAGAGTGGAGCAGAAAGCTGGGCCATAGCACACAGCTCTTCTCCACTGGCTCCGTGAGGGCCGTAGACACCCGGGAGAAAGCTGCAGTAAACTTTTCACGGACACACCGTCGACAGTCACACATGGTCCAGAGAAAGGCTTTGCATGCTCACAGCGCCGCCACCAGCCTCGCCCCAGTGGCAGGGTTGGGGGTTTTTGCGAGACTAAAGTTCTCGATAGGGCACTACTGTCATGAGCCCAGGGCTTCCTCTGTGCCCCACAGAGTTGGGAGGGTGACTTTCAGGAGTCAGTTGATTCTCTCTTCCCTCCACTCAGATTCTGGGACTCAAGCTTGGGTAGCCAGGCTGACAGTGGGCACCTTTACCCGGTGCCCCATCTCACCAGACCTTTACCCTCTTACTTCTGCTGGACTAGAGAATCCATTCATTCGAAACTGAAAGCGTGCCGGGTGGTGGTGGCGCACGCCTTTATTCCCAGCACTCGGGAGGCAGAAATGGCAGATCTCTGTGAGTTAGAGGCCAGCCTGGGCTACAGAGTGAGTTCCAAGACAGCCAGGACTGTTACACAGATAAACCTTGTCTCAAAAAAACCAAAACCAAAACAAACAAACAAACAAAAAGAAAAAGAAAAAAAACAACCCTGAAAGTTTGGTATATATCACACACAAATAAAAATTTTAAAAAGAGATTGAAAAATATGTATGTTCCTGAGTATATGTGCATGCATCATGTGATTTAAGCATGGGCACTGGTAGGAAAGAATGGTACACATCCAAGTGCAGCTCTGAGCTTCTCAAGAGAGAAAGAAGACGCTGTGGGGTCTTGACAACAGCTATGTAAATGATATTGAAGCTTCTGAAGTCCCTGTGTCCAAACGCTTTAGACATTTTTATTAGATTTATTCAGTGTGTCTGGGGTCAGTTCCCTCCTTCTACCACGTGGTTTCCAGGGACTGACCCGGGTGCCGGGCCCCGCACAGCAAGCACCTTTACCCAGTGAACTAACTCTGCAGCCCTGTGCAAACACTTTCTAAGGGGTCCCCCACTTGTTTTGGTAAATGAACTCCTAGGGTGTCCCCTGAGAGGCTGAGAGTAGGGTCAGAGCCGATAAGGACAGCTCTCAGGACAGCACAAGGGCTTCAAGATGCTTCAGGACAGAACACAAAGTTCATCGTCTAGTTGGTGAAATTCCCAGAAAACTGCAGGGTCACCGCTGGGAAAGGAGCGCGGTAAATCCAGGGTCATGTGTTGTATGCTTGGCCCTAAACATAGTGCATTGCAATTTTATAGTCTTTGAAACATCTGTACACAGAAGGAAGCTTGTCCGTGCCTTTGTAAACAACCGTCAACATAAATTTGGTTAATTATCATGGCTTGCTTTCTTCTTTCTTTTTCTTTTTTCTCTTTTTCTTCTTTCTTTACGTCTCCTTTTTTTTTTTTTTTTTTTTTTTGTTTTGTTTTGTTTTGTTTTTTTGTTTCAAGAGAAGGTTTCTCTGTGTAACAGCCCTAGCTGTCCTGGAACTCACTTTTTATGTAGACCAGGGTGGCCTTGAACTCACAGAGATCCACCCTCCTCTACCTCCAGCAGGAGTGCTGGGATAAAAAGTGTGCACCACCACCGCCTGGATCTTTTCTTTCTTTCTTTTTATTTATTTATTCATTTTTTTGAGACAGGGTCCCTCTGTGTAGCTTTGGAGCCTGTCCTGGAACTCACTTTGTAGACCAGGTTAGCCTCAAACTCACAGAGATCCTCCTGCCTCTGCCTCCCGAGTGCTGGGATTAAAGGCGTGAGCCGCCACCGCCGCCCGGCTGGATCTTTTCTTTTAAAAAAATAATTTTTTCATGAGTGTGTGTGTATGTGTGTGTGTGTGTGTGTGAGTGTGTGTGTGTGTGTGTGTGTGTGTGTGTGTGTGTGTGTGTGTGTCTGTGTGTCTGTGTGTTTTGCCTGTGTGGATGTCTGGGCACCACCAGTGTGCCCAGAGGTCAGAAAGAGGCATCAGATCCTCTGGAACTGAAGTTACAGAAGATTGTGAGCCACCATGTGGGTGCTGGGAACTGAACCCCGGTCCTTTGCAAGAACAAGTGCTCTTAACTTCGGAGCCACTTCTCCAGCCCCCCAAGTCCTTACCATATTTGTTTATGTGTGTATGTGTCATAGTGCATATGTGGAAGTCCAAGGACGACTTCGGGAGTCGGTTCCACCACACAGGCTCCTGGGGATTGAACCTGGGACGTCAGGACTGGTTGGCAGCAGGCACCTCTGCCCACTAAGCATCTTGCCTTCTCTTTGTGGTACCTTGTTGTCCTTTCGTTCGGTAAAACTTAGGAGACATTTCTCCTGCCCCTAGGATGGCGCTGACTGAATTCAGCGAGACAGAGGCCGCCATGGGCGAGCTGACTGGAGCGCTGAGATGCCAGAGGCCGCTTCTCCAGCAGTATTTCTGTGTCACTGCCTTGGTTACTTAATGTCTCGTCAGGGAGGACACCTGTGGGGCTCCTGTCCTGCCCACGTGGACTCCTCACTTTGCTGAGGAATAAGCTGGACAGGGTCTCTTCTTGGGACTGGCTATCTGCAAGCATGGGTCACAGGGTCAAGTTTCCGATGATGGGAGTGTACTTATTAAAGAGCAGCATTAGGGTCGGCGAGCTGGCTCAGCAGCTAAAAGTGCTTACCACGCTAGCCTTTTGACCTTCCTCTGATCCCCAAGAACCCCTCGGCGGAAAGAGGGAAACAATTCCAGAGAGCTAGCCTCGGACGGCCACATGCATACCATACACTCCCCCCGTAGTGCTCTCTCTCTCTCTCTCTCTCTCTCTCTCTCATACATACACACACACACACACACACACACACACACACACACACACACACACACCCCACACCATACCATACACACAGTAAACTTTTGGAAAAAGAGTGGAAATGAGACTGGAGAGATGGCTCAGCAGTTAAGAGCACTGGCTGCTCTTCCAGAGGACCTGAGTTCAATTCCCAGCACCCACATGGAGGTTCACTATCATCTTTAACCACAGTTCCAGGGGACCCCACACCCTCTTCTGGCCTCCATCAGCACCAGGCATGTGCAAAGCACACAGACACACATGCAGACAAACCACTCATGCACACAAAATAAAAATAAAGACAAAACATTAAGGAAAAAAAGAGTCACTATTAGGGCTGAGGCTGTCACTCAGAGGTATAGCATATCTAAACTTTCTGAGGCCTGAGGTTCAGTGCCCAGTACTTGCAGATTAACTAGCTAAGTGCATACACAGTCATACACATGCATTCACACAGAGTGGAGTGCTTATGGTGGCGTCGGGAGCCCTGAGACGGACTCAAGCCTGGCTTGCTGAGCTCTCGGATCACTCCTGCCAGCCACAGCTTTCCTCAGAGCCAGCCTATTTTGAAGGCAAAGCCAACTTATTCTGAGACTAAAATGAGGAATCTCCTCACCTGTCAGGTGTTCTGTGTTTTGTGGTATGAATCAGCATTCCTTGGGTATATGCCCGAGTGGTATGGCTGGGTCTTGAGGTAGATCGATTGCCAATTTTCTGAGAAACCACCATACTGATTTCCACAGTGGTTGTACAAGCTTGCATTCCCACCAACAGTGGAGGAGTGTTCCCTTTGCTCCACATCCTCTCCAACATTGACTGTCATTGGTGTTTTTGATCGTAGCCATTCTGACAGGTGTAAGGTGGTATCTCAGAGTCGTTTTGATTTGCATTTCTCTGATGACTAATGATGTTGAGCATTTCCTTAAATGTCTTTCAGTCGTCTGAGATTCTTCTTTTGAGAATTCTCTGTTTAGCTCTTTAGCCCATTTTTTAATTGGATTGTTCGGTATTTTGATGTCTAGTTTCTTGAGTTCTTTATATACTGTGGAGATCATTCCTCTGTCAGATCTGGTGCCCTCTTCTGGCATGCAGGCATACATGCAGGCAGAACACTGTATACATAATAAATAAATCTTTAAAAAACAAAGATTTACATATTTCAAATGGAAGGTACCATAGACAAAAGGCAAATTAAAGCTAGGGGCTAACACCCAGCAGCAGAAATCTGCAGGACCCCCCTCTCCCCAACATAGGAGAATTTCAAGGACTTGCAGTTTTCTCAGTTTGTTTAGCATCTCTAAACCCCTCAAGCACCTGACATTTTTCTTTAGTGAAGGGCCACTGCTCATCCACACCAGCTTATTAGTCAGCCATTTTAAAGGCAGAGCAGCTGGGCCCTGGCAGCGGCCCTTACTTCAAATCTGAGTAGCCGATTCCTGTCTTGTCTTGTTTTTTTGACAACCTGAATAGCCTGTAACTTTCCTTGATAATTTTTCTAATACCTTTTCCAGGAATATATCCCGTTTTTAACACCACTTTATGAGCTGTTTTTGAAATCATAAGAATACTAATTTGAGCCGGGCGGTGGTGGCGCACGCCTTTAATCCCAGCACTCGGGAGGCAGAGGCAGGCGGATCTCTGTGAGTTCGAGGCCAGCCTGGGCTACAGAGTGAGTTCCAGGACAGGCTCCAAAGCCACACAGAGAAACCCTGTCTCAAAAAAAAAAAAAAAAATCTGTCTTACATAGGGCAAAAGCATCCTATTTGCCACCACGGCTTCTTAAAATTTTAACTAAACATTTGCCCTTTTTCCACTGGGAATTTTTTATTTCTCTCCCTTCCCTTTCTTTACTAGGAAGATTCCTTTTCTTTTTCTCTCTCTTTTTTTTTTTTAAGATTTATTGATTTTTTTTTTTAATGTAGTGTTCTGTTTGTATGTATGCCTTCATGCCAGAAGAGGGCACCAGATCTCATTACAGATGGTTGTGAGCCACCATGTGGGTGCTGGGAATTGAACTCAGGACCTCTGGAAGAAGAGTCAGTGCTCTTAGCCTCTGAGCCATCTCTCCAGCCCCCTTTTTCTTTTCTTATTCTTTGAATCAGGAGCCATTTTCCTTGTCACTCCTGAGATGAGGAATTTAAATCCCCATGTTCCTGTCCTATCCTGGAGTCTCATCTACTACTGTATTTTTTGGGGGCGTACTTTACTTCCAGTCTGGGAGTATCCGGACCTATCTTTCCTCAAGTTCTATGTCATTGTGTATCAAATGTCGGGGTGTTCTGTGTTGTGTGGGTTGGTTGAAGAAAGAGGTCACTCCAAGGTGAAATTTTTAGGCCTGTGTGGCAGCAGAAAGGTCCAGCCTCTGATGAACTGAACTCTGAACAGCTGTACAAAGACATATTTATTGATTGTTACACAAAATTGATTTTCGCTTTTTTTTTTTTTTTTTTTTTTTTGAGACAGGGTTTCTCTGTGTAGACTTGGTGCCTTTCCTGGATCTCGCTCTGTAGACCAGGCTGGCCTCGAACTCACACAGATCCTCCTGGCTCTGCCTCCCGAGTGCTGGGACTAAAGGCGTGTACCACTTCTGCCTGGCTGTTTGTGGTTTTCTTTTGTTTTTGTTTTTCGAGACAGGGTTTCCTCTGTGTAACAGTCCTGACTGTCCTGGATCTGTAGACCAGGCTGGCGTCAGACTCACAGAGATCCACCTGCCTCTGACTCTCGAGTGCTGAGATTAATGACTTGTGCCACCATGCCTGGCTCACAAAGTTGTGTTTTGGATAAAGTATTTCCTCATGCCAAGGAGCCTAATCTAATCTGTGTGTTTCTCTGAAGGAAAGCATCACACCTCTGCCACTTTAGTCCTTACCGTGGACCGATTTGCAGTGCCCAATAATGCAAGAGCCTCAGGTATTCCGGAAGCATCTTGTGACCAGAGTCATGTGAAGGCTGTAATGCCCCTTCAGAAAAACAGTTCTACAAATCATGGAAAGCAATCACTGTTTTCCACAAGGATTCTTCGAGGTCAAAGTACTTTTAGAAAACAGTGTTCACTCTGATGTTTACCCCAGATGCAGTCAGTGACTGCTAAATTCCTGCGTTCCTTACCCCGCAGCCATACCACAGATCAGCAAGGTCCCATCTTTGGGTCTGAGGTCATCTGAAGCTGCTTCACACTGAGGCGATATCATGGCGGCCTGGACCACGTTCCCGCTCTGTCACAGGACTACAGGACCTCAGGGCATAAAAGTTCGCAGAGGAACCTTGGAAACCGGAGGGAGGGAGGGTCTGTCTCAGGAGATGGTGGTGGCTGGAGATCCCCAGTGCTGGGAGGCAGCATTAATGCTGCAGGAGATGGCCCATACGCCTGAGACAGTGCCATCTTAAGCCTAAGGCCTGTAACTGGGAATGGCCCCATCAGCCTGGTGGTTGAGTGAGTAGGGGCCAAAGACACAAAGCACAGTTTGACAAGAAAGTAGCTGGGGACATAGCTGGGCTGGGAGGGATTGCTGTACAAACAGGAGGACCTGAGTTCAGATCCCCAGTGCCTGTGTAAAAGCCGGGAACAGTACCCCACCTTGTGATCCCAGTGAAGGTTTCGGAGGGTTCTAGAGGGACACTAAGGTGGATTCCTGGGGAGTAAGAGCCTATTAGTAGAGCTATTAATGCCACAGACAGAGAGGCAACAGCATAGATGCTCTCTGAGGAAACAGCCCAAGTGGCAGAAGTGGGATCTTTTTCACAGCTTTCTGAGAGTGAGAAAGGTCACAGCCATACCCTCAGCCAGACTCTCCAGTTCCCAGGCAGGAGGCAGGGAAGGGTGAGGAGAGCAGCTTGTGTGGCCACTTTGATGTAAACTTACTTCTCAGGTGAGAGGTCCTGCCCACTCCTCCACCCCCATGCCTGGACATCAGTGAGCCAAGTCCATTCAGCCGAGTGTCTGTAGGTATCATTGAAAGGGACTGCTGTGGCCTGATGCTGTGGCCTGATGTGTGGCCTGATGCTGTGGCTGATGCTGTGGCCTGATGCGGTGGCCTGATGCTGTGGCCTGATGCGGTGGCCTGATGCGGTGGCCTGATGCTGTGGCCTGATGCGGTGGCCTGATGCTGTGGCTGATGCTGTGGCCTGATGTGTGGCCTGATGCTGTGGCCTGATGCGGTGGCCTGATGCTGTGGCCTGATGCGGTGGCCTGATGCTGTGGCCTGATGCGGTGGCCTGATGCTGTGGCCTGATGCTGTGGCCTGATGCGGTGGCCTGATGCGGTGGCCTGATGCTGTGGCCTGATGCTGTGGCCTGATGCTGTGGCCTGATGCGGTGGCCTGATGCTGTGGCCTGATGCTGTGGCCTGATGCTGTGGCCTGATGTGGTGGCCTGATGCGGTGGCCTGATGCAGTGGCCTGATGCGGTGGCCTGATGCGGTGGCCTGATGCGGTGGCCTGATGCTGTGGCCTGATGCGGTGGCCTGATGCTGTGGCCTGATGCTGTGGCCTGATGCTGTGGCCTGATGCTGTGTGTGGCCTGATGCTGTGGCCTGATGTGTGGCCTGATGCTGTGGCCTGATGCTGTGGCCTGATGTGTGGCCTGATGCTGTGTGTGACCTGATGCTGTGGCCTGATGTGTGGCCTGATGCGGTGGCCTGATGCTGTGTGTGGCCTGATGCTGTGGCCTGATGTGTGGCCTGATGCTGTGTGTGGCCTGATGCTGTGGCCTGATGCAGTGGCCTGATGCTGTGGCCTGATGCGGTGGCCTGATGCGGTGGCCTGATGTGGTGGCCTGATGCGGTGGCCTAATGTGGTGGCCTGATGTGGTGGCCTGAGCAGATTTTTACATTCAGTACTGGGGGGCTGGCGATACAGGCGGAGCCCGGGACTTATTGGCCAGCCAGTCCAGCCAGGCTTTGAGTTCCAGGTTCAGTGAGAGACCCTGACTCAAAACAAAACAAAAATAAACAAAACAACTCAAGGTGAGAGGAAGACCCAGGGCTGCTCATTACGAGTCTGGAGGTTTCTGTGGGTGAGTCCCCAGATGTCGCCCACCAGGTCCTCAGGAGGAAGCTGTCGTCTGACCTTCCGGGAGTGGACAGGTTAACTGGGGCAAATGGACCCACGGTGGCAGGACTGGCTTGTACCTTGACTGCACTGCAGGACTGGATAAGGTCAGGTCTAGACAGCGTCTAGCGGCTTCTTATCCTGGCAAGGGTTTCAGATAAACCCAGTCTCCCCAGTTAATGTGAGGGGCACTCCAGAGAGGCTGAGCTCAGGACTGGGGCTGTCATTATCTGGGGCCTCAGGGAACTCCCAAGATACGACACATGGAGATAGATAAGGTGCTGGGGTTCAGTGAGAGAACTGGGGGGAGACATGTGCTGGAAGGACTGAGGAGGCTCATTGGGGGTGCACAGTTCACAGTAATCCAGAATGTTTGTATGTATGTATGTATGTATGTATGTATGTATGTATTATTATTATTATTATTGTTGTTGTTGTTTTATTTTTCCAGACAGGGTTTCTCTTGTAGCCCTGGCTGTCCTGGAACTCACTCTGTAGCCCAGCCTGGCCTCAAACTTAGAGACCCACCTGCTTCTGCCTCCCAAGTGCTGGGACTAAAGGCATGTGCCAGACAGATTATTTTAAAATATTATTTATTTATTTCTATGTTATGTGATTTGCTTGCACGTGTGTCTGTCTACAACACTGGTGCCAACTAAGGCTAGAAGAGGGAGTTGGCTCCCCAGGAACTAGAGTTACAGGTGGTCATGAGGCGCCATGTGGATGCTGGGAATTGAACCAAGGTTCTCAGGAAGAACAGCCAGGGCTTTTAACCACTGAGCCATTTCTCTAGTTCCCTAATATAGGATCTTAAAAGTACTATTGGGAGGCCGGGGTGGTGGCACTCGCAAGCTTTAATCCTAGCACTTGGGAGGCAGAAGCAGGTGCGGATCTGAGTTACAGGCCAGCCTGGTCTACATAGTGAGTTCCAAGGACAACCAAGACCCGTTCTCAGGGGTTGCATATCAGATATTTGCACCATGATTCATAACAGTAGCAAAATTACAGTTGTGAAGTAGCAATAAAAATAATTTTATGGTTGGGTTATCACAACACAAGGAACTTTACTAAAGGGAACACAGCATTAGGAAGGTTGAGAACCATTGCTCTAGATCTTTCCAGAAAATCGAGGGTGACACGCTGCATGAAGAGCTTCCCTCTTGATGTGGAGCAAAGGGAACACTCCTCCACTGTTGGTGGGAATGTAAACTTGTACAACCACTGTGGAAATCAGTATGGCGGTTTCTCAGAAAATTAGGAATCGAACTACCTCAAGACCCAGCCATCCCACTCTTGGACATATACCCAAGGAATGCTGATTCATACCATAAAGATACATGCTCAGCTATGTTCATAGCAGCACTATTTGTAATAGCCAGAACCTGGAAACAACCTAGATGCCCGTCAACGGAAGAATGGATGAAAAAAATGTGGTACATATACACAATGGAGTACTACTCAGCAGAGAAAAACAATGAAAGCATGGAATTTGCAGGCAAATGGATGGAACTAGAAAAAATCATCCTGAGTGAGGTAACCCAAACCCAGAAAGACAGTCATGGTATGTACTCACTCATAAGTGGATTCTAGATATAAAATAAAGAACAATCAGACCACAACCCATAGAACCATGAAGGCTATATATATAGCATGGAGGTCCCTAGGATGACTGTGGCTTATAATAAATTTCGGTTTTACTCAATTATTGAAAAAAAAAAATAGCCAAATGAATGGAAACACATGAACTATGAACCAAAGGCTGAGGGGCCCCCAGCTGGATCAGGCCCTCTGAATAGGTGAGACAGTTGATTGGCTTGATCAGTTTGGGAGGCATCTAGGCAGTGGTACCAGGTCCTGTGCTCATTGCATGAGTTGGCTGTTTGAAACCTGGAGTTTATGCAGGGACGCTTGGCTCAGTCTTGGAGGAAGGGACTGCACCTGCCTGGACTGAGTCTACCAGGCTGATCGCAGTCCTCGGGGGAGGATTTGCCCTGGAGGAGGTGGGAATGGGGGGTAGGCTGGGGGTAAGGGGAGGAGGTGGGAGGGGGGAGAATAGGGGAATCCGTGGCTGATATGCAGAATTGAATGGTATTGTAAAATAAAATAAATAAAATTTAAAAAAAAAAAAAAAAGAGCTTCCCTCTCTCCCTGAGTGGTACAGGGAAAGAAAGCTGTAGGGATGGAGTGTAGCCCAAAGCCAGGGCTAATCTGTCCTAAGGGTACGGTGGAGACCTCAGAGGCCCTATCTGTTTTAATGAGGATGTCTCTGTCCACTGCTGACCGAATCCACTAGAACCAGCAGATATTCTGGTCCTGGCTTGGTGGCAAATGATGTGTTGTCAGGGCACCCTGGAGTGGTCCCCTAAGCTGAAGAGGCTGTAAAGGTCCATGTGTTGTAGATGGGGGCAGAGGAGGGCAGAGGAGAGAGCCGGAGGGAGTGGCAGAGACCCAGCTGGGATGCAGACTGCTGAGAACGGTTTTTCCTATTTATTTTATTACATTTATTATTTGTTTTGTGTGTGGTGATGGTGGTGGTGGGTGCCAGTGCCACAGCACAGGCATGGTGGCCAGAGGACACCACTCTGCTGTCGATTCTTTCCTTTACAACGTGGGTCCCAGGAATCCAACTCAGGTCATTCGGAAAGCACCTCTGCCCACCAAGCCGTCCTTCTGGACATATTTATTGATTTGGGTTTGTTGTTATTTTATTTTTGAAACAGGGTCTCACTATGTAGCCCTGGCTGTCCTGGAACTCACTCTGTAGACCAGGCTGGCCTCGAACTCACAGAGATCCGCCTGCCTCTGCCTCCGGAGTGCTGGGATTTAAGGTGTGCGCCACCAGCCAGCGCCCGGCTGACACAGGATCTCTTGCAGCCCAGGCTGGCTTTGAACTGCCTCCCCCTCTGGAGCGCTGGGGTTGTAGGTGTGCATCACACACACCTTTACACCTGGGTGCTGGGTATCAAAGTCTGGCCTTCAGGCTTGTACTGTAAGCACTTTGCAGTCTGACCAGCCTCCCAGCCACACACGGTTAACCCTGCGGATCGACGGAGACCGCTCAGGGGCTGTTCTATGGGAGACAGGAGGAACTCTGCCTTCTTTACGGGACACCTGCTGGGGTGGCTCAGGGTCTTGTTGACTACGTGGCTGCCTTTGGAACCACAAGGGACACGTAACACAGGCAATGGTGACAGTCTGACGTCTGTCCCCGGTCTCGAGGACAGGTGACTTATCAGCGCTGTAGAGCCTTTCATGGGGACCCACTGCCCCTGGATCCCGGATGACTTCAGGGGCCAAGGGTCAAACTCCTGGCTGGCCCCTTGGTCTTGCTGTACTGACTTGCTGAGGTCGATCTTTCAAACACCCGTGCACAGGTTCCCCTGTCTTGAACTGGAAATAATGAAGTTTAGTGTTGGCAGCCTGGTGGCAGCGTTGTAGACTGGGCTGGCCTTGAACTCATAGAGATCTGTATCAGGCTTTCTTTTGGGCCATGAACCAGCTCCCAAATCATGACACAGAGACTTATGAATGCTTGGCCTTAGATGAGCCTCTTTTCTTGATAGCTCTTATAACTGAACCTGTTTCTCTTCATCTGTGTTTTGCCTCAGGGCTTCTGACCTTTCTTTCCTATGTCCTACTCCATGTCTGGCTGACTGGCCCTGTGCGGCTCCCCCTCTTTCTTTCTCATTCTCTTCTCCCCTGGGAGCCTAGATGCCTCCTCCGACTTATTCTCTCTGTCCGTCCTCCCCGCATATCCTTCTCCTGCCTACCTATTGGCTGTTCAGCTTTTTTTTTTTAATTAGACCTTAGGTGCCTTAGGCAGGCAATGCAACACATCATTACAGCATTAAACAAATGTAACACATCTTTGCCTAGTTAAAGTAATATTCCACAACAGATCCGCCTGCCTTGCCTCCTGAGTGCCAGCCTTGCTATCTACATAGCAAGTCCAGGCCTGTTAGCACTACACAGGGAGAGAGACCCTGTCTCAAAAAATTAAAAGTAAGCCGGGTGCTGATGGCACACATCTTTAATCCCAGCACTCGGGAGGCAGAGCCAGGTGGATCTCTGTGAGTTTGAGGCCAGCCTGGGCTACAGAGTGAGTTCCAGGAAAAGCACAAAGCTACACAGAGAAACTCTGTCTCAAAAAACCAAAACCAAAAACAAAAAAAAAAAAAAAAAAAAGAAAGAAAGAAAGAAAAGAAAAAAAAATTCAAAAGAAGGCTGACTCCAGTCACATCCACAATGTGCTCAGCCTGCTGTCCTGTCCACAAACTCCCTGACTTCAGGGGTCCTGTCCTCTGTCCTCGGCACGTCCTGGGAAGAATTTATTGCTCCTTGGGTGCTTTTTTTTTTAAAACAAAGGTTCCTATGCACACTTTTGGACCTCACAAGAATCTGAGAGTTACAGAGGGTTGCATTCCAGAAAGATCTGCCAAGATAATGGCTGCTGTGGTTAGGGAGCCTAGCTCAGCAAGAAGAGAGAATCCACAGAGAGCCAGGGAGGTTTCCATGTTAACCCTAAAAGTGCAGTTTTGTTATTTTGTCTCCCCCTCCCCCCCAGAGCTGAGGACTGAACCCAGGGCTTGCGCTTGCTAGGCAAGCGCTCTACCACTGAGCTAAATCCCCAACCCCATAAAATTGCAGTTTTGGATGCAAAAAACTATGTTCCCCTGGGTGAGAAAGGAAAGAGGAGGAGGCTGGGCCAGTGGCCCAGTCTGTGGAATGCCTGCCCACCATGCTTGAAGGTCTGGGTTCAGACCCAAGCACCTCACCATCCAGGCATGGTGAGCCTGTCTGGAATCCCAGTACTTGGGAGGCAGAGGCAGGAAGGTCAGTAGTTCAAGGTCATTCTGGACTACTTATAGAATTTGAGAGTAGCCTGGGCTATACAAGCTGTTCTTCTCTCTCTCTCTCTCTCTCTCTCTCTCTCTCTCTCTCTCTCTCTCTCTCTCTCTCTCTCTTCCTCCTCCTCCTTCGTTTTTTTTTTTTTTCCAAGACAGGGTTTCTCTGTGTAGCTTTGTGCCTTTCCTGGAACTCACTTTGGAGACCAGGCTGGCCTTGAACTCACAGAGATCTGCCTGCCTCTGCCTCTCGAGTGCTGGGATTAAAGATGTGTACCACCACTGCCCGGCTTTCTTCCTCTTTTTTAAATAATGTATTTATGTACTTTGGTTTTTTTTCCAGACAGGGTTTCTCTGGCTGTCCTGGAACTCTACTCTGTAGACGGGGCTGACCTTGAACTCAGAGACTGCCTGCCTCTGCCTCTGCCTCCCGAGTGCTAAGCACCAAATGAACTCAGTTCCTCAGGCTGCAGTGATCTCAAAGCGAGGCTGATAAACTAGAACCGGCTGCAGCAGGTCAGGTGGAGGGGTGGGAACCTGTTTGGGAAGAGCAGGCACAATGCCCGCCAGTTGCCCCCTCATGCTCTGGAGGCTGAGAGGAAATGCTGGCCAGGAAGAGAAGGGGTCCAGGCGGTAGAGTGCTCACCTAGCAAGCACCACAGAAACTGGGCTTGGCGGTTGATGCTAGTTCCGGTCAACTTGACACAAACTAGGGTCAGCTGAGACAATGTCTCCATCAGAGCTGCCTGTGAGCAAGTGGGGGCCCATTTTCCTGATTTTTGTTGAAGAGGCCCAGCCCGCTGCGGGTGGTGCCACCCCTGGGGAGGCGGGGCTAAATTGCACAAGAAAGCAGGCTGGAGAGCAAGCCAGTGAGCCCGTCTTCTAGGGTGTCTGCATCAGCGCCGGCCTCGAAGCTCTCGCTTGAGTCCCTGCCCTGGCTTCCTGTCATGAAGGGATGTGAAAGATGAAGTCAGCCCTTTCCTCCTCAGCTGCGTCCGTGTGGCATTTACCATGCAATAGAAGGCAATCTGCCACTCCCTGTAATCCAGCACTCAGGAGGTAAAGGTCCAGGGGAAGGCTGGCTGCGTGGGAGCCTTTCTCAAAACAAGCGACAGAAGAGAAAGACAGTTCCTCTAGTCTGTCAATCACACCACACTGCGGGGCAGTCCTGTCAATCACACCACACTGCGGGGAAGTCAGAAGAAAACTGTCCCCTTGCTCTTGCAGGCTACAATGAGCCGTCACAAAGTGTCCCTCAGCCAGGGTCTGTAAGTTGCAATTATGACATAAGGCTTTTCACAAGGGACTGGAAGGAACTCCTCAGCCTGCTCATACCCCTGAGGTGACAGCAGCCGTCCAGGGTGACAGCCTGGACACCCTTGGGTCACTAGGCTCTTTTTTTATTTTTATTTTTAATGAGACATGTCTGCTCCTGGCAGCAGCAATCTACTTCAGAGAAGATGATGGACCTGGAAGAAACTTCATATGGGGTTTACTTTCATTGTGGTAAAAGTTATCCACCAGGCAAGAAAGCGCTCTTGCCTTGACTGCTGACAGTCTGCTGTCCAAATGGACAAGCAGGGCACAAGAGAAAGGAATGCCAAACCTTGACAAGACAAGGTAGGACAGCCCTTCAGAAAATCCTGCTTCACAGATGAGTCTGTCAGCTATGCTAGGCCTATAGGCTGACAACAGATGCCCCAATGTTGCAGAGGAACCTTGGGTGACTGTCCAGGCAGCCAGCTGTTTCTGTCATTTCTCACATTTGCTGGAAGTCGCTTGCTTGAACTTCCTGCTTACTCGGGTAACATTATTGCCTTCTCAGGTCTCTGAGGGAGTTGAAGGCTGGATAGTTATAGTTATGGTTTTCCTTGTTACCAGATTCAGAAAAGAAATTCACTAATGAGGTGTAACGTGTATAGGGTTGTGAGACATTAAAAGGTAGTTTTGATAATACAAGTTAGAATAGAAAGTGAATTAGGTACAACCTTTTGGACTCACCAAAATAGGGTAGATAATGGAGTATTTTCTCTGAATTTGTCAAATGTTTATGGACTAGACATTGTTAATATATTTATTGCCTGTATATATTGTATGTACTTATTATACTTATTGTATATAGTTTTTCTTAATATTAGTTATAACCTTTTTTATTTTAGACAAAAAGGGGGAAATGTGGTAATATTTTATTTGTACTCTAACAAATAAAGCTTGCCTGAAGACAGGAAGTGATATGGCTGGGCAGGGACAGGAATATAAGGCAGGAGGAGACAGGAGCTCACCCTCTTTTGGTCTGAGGATTCAGTAGAGGTAAGAAATCTCTCTAGTGGCTGGCTCCTCTGATCCTGATATCTGACTCCGGGTTTTTATTATTAAGACCAATTAGAGTTTGCCCTACATCTCTGAACTGCTCACTCAATGACCTCAGGCACCCTAGGAAGAAGTGGCTAAGAGATGAAAGAAGAGAAGTCCCCATACAGGTCACCAAAGTGCCATTCCAGCACAGCATTGACAGGCTGTGAATTCACCCAGACGGCAGAGGCAGTGGCAGAGTCTATTACGTACACCGAGGTGAAGCCTCAGTGGGAAAGCAGGGACCCTACTGCAGAAGTGATCTAAACTTAAAAAAAAAAAAAAAAAGATGCTGGGCGGTGGTGGCGCACACTTTTAATCCCAGCACTCGGGAGGCAGAGCCAGGAAGATCTCTGTGAGTTTGAGGCCAGCCTGGGCTACAGAGTGAGGTCCAGGACAGGCACCAAAAGTACATAGAGAAACCCTGTCTCAAAACAAACAAACAAACAAACAAAAAAGTTTAAAACTTTCTAAAATTATTCTTTGTTTGTTTGTTTTTTGAAAACAGGGTTTCTCTGTGTAGCCCTGGCTGTCCTGGAACTTGTTCTGTAGACCAGGCTGGGCTTGAACTCAGAGATCTGCTGCCTCAGCCTCCCCAGTGCTGGGATAAAGGCGTTCATCACAACTCCTGGCTCCCAGTTAGCTTTCTATTGCTGTGATAAACACCATGACCGGAAGTAACTTGGGGAAGAGAGGGTTTATTTGGCTTGTACTTCCATATAACTGTCCATCACTGAGGGGAGGCAGGGCAGGAACTCAAGCAAGAACATGAAGCAGAAAGCGAGGAGGAGAGCTGCTCACTGGCTCGTTTCCCAAGGCCCCATCGGCCTGCTCCCCCCCCACACACAGGGTTTCTCTGTGTAGCCCTGGCTGTCCTGGATCTCACTCTGTAGACCAGGCTGGCCTCGAACTCACAGAGTGCTGGGATTAAAGGTGTGTGCCACCACCTCCCGGCTCGGCTCAGCCTGTTTTCTTATGCAGCCCAAGACCACCTGCCAGGGGTGGCACCATCCAGTGTGCTGGGCGCTCCCACACTGGTTGTCAATCAAGAAAATGCCCCCAGACATGCCAATATGAAGTCCTCCTCCCAGGTACGTTAGTTTGTGTCTAGTTTATAGAAACTAACCAGCACAGCTGAGAAAATGCTTGCTTTGCTGAGGACCTGAGTTTAACTCCCAGAACCCAAAGTGGGGGGGGCTGGAGCTAGACGTGGAGGTACACGTGTCTAATTTCAGCTGGAGTCGAGAGACAGGAGGACAGCCGGGACTCACTGGCTGAGCAGCCTAACTGTGACAGGCTTTCTTTTGGGCCACCAACCAGCTCCCAAATCACAACACGAAGACTTATGAATGCTTGGCCTTAGGTGAGGCCCTTTTCTTTTCTTTTTTCAAGACAGGGTTTCTCTGTGTAGCTTTGCGCCCTTCCTGGAACTCGCTTTGGAGACCAGGCTGGCCTCGAACTCACAGAGATCTGCCTGGCTCTGTCTCCCGAGTGCTGGGATTAAAGGCGTGTGCCACCAATGCCCAGCGCCTGTTTTGTTTTTTGTTTTTGTTTTTTAGTTACATGTATTTTTTTTTTTTTTTTTTTTTTTGGTTTTTCGAGACAGGGTTTCTCTGTGTAGCTTTGCGCCTTTCCTGGAACTCACTCGGTAGACCAGGCTGGCCTCGAACTCACAGAGATCCACCTGGCTCTGCCTCCCGAGTGCTGGGATTAAAGGCGTGCGCCACCACCGCCCGGCTAGTTACATGTATTTGAATGACTCTGCGTGTCTGTATATGTGAGTACAGTGCCCTCAGAGGCCAGAAGAGGGTTGTGAGCATTCATGTAGATGCTGGGAACTCTTTTTTTGGAGCAGGGATTGAGACAGGGTTTCTCTATGCAGCCCTGGCTGTCCTGGAACTCACTCTGTAGATCAGGCTGGCCTCGAACTCACAGAGATCCACCTGCCTCTGCCTCCTAAATACTGGAATAAGAAGTGTGCGCCACCACCACGTAGAGCAGCCAGTGCTCTTAATCACTCAGCATCTCTCTAGCCACAGAACCAGCTTTTTACCTGGCAGCTCAGAACTCAGATCCTCATACTTGCAAGGCATGCAAGTACTGCCTGAGCCGTCTCCCTACCCCACAGAGGCCTGTAATCCCAGCGTTTAAACTGGAGGCAGGAGGATCGGAAGTTCATGGTCAGCCTGGGCTGCGTGAGTCTCTGTCTTGACCCCCGACACACACACAAAGAATATAGACGGCTTGGAGAGGGAGGTCAAGACAGCACCAGAGGTTGACTTTCCGTTTTCCCTTAAAGAGTTGTTTGTTTGTTTGTTTTTAGATTTATTTATTTTCTTTATGTCTGCATGTATGCATGTGCACCACATTCCTGCCTGGTGTTCAGGGAGATCAGAAGTTGTCAGGTCCCCCGGAACCGGAGTTATGGGTGGTTGTGATCCACTACGTGGGTGCTGGGAATCGAACTCAGGTCCTCTACAGGTGCAGCCATCGCTCCCGCTCCACACTTTCTGTTCTTTCTGCAAGCGCGTGGGCTCCAGTCCCGTGCCGCCACAGCTGCTTTGTCTGTCTTCAGCCTGTTGGTCTGTCTGTTGACCCACCACTCACGGCCCTCTCAGCCTCCCTCTCTCTTCTGTCTGTATTCCTTCATGCAGCCCAGGTTGGCCTTGAACTCCTGGCCTCCCTGCCGCCACCTCCGGAGTTCGGGAATCATAAGCAGGGGCTGCCGCCGATCCCCCTTCTACTTTACTGCCCGGCTACCTGTCAACCTACCCATCCGCTGGAGTCCCTATTTGTCTGTGTCTGTGTCCTGGCCCGATCGTGGGTGGGAGGCAGGCCTGAGAGACGCTTCTATCCACAGAGAGTGTGCAAGCAGGGAGGGGCGCCTCCCTCCAGTGTTGGGTTCACGGAGGAAATCAGAGCAGGCTTGCCTCTGGAAGAGGGCTGTAGCCAAGTCTTGTGTGTTAGGCAACCACTCCATGACTGAGCCACACCCCCAGCCTCCAAGTCCTGGGGTGTCTTAAAGCAACATGCAGTGTCCAGGCCCTTCCAGGGCTGGGAGTCTACTATGAAAACCCTCAGGGTGAGTAAACATGGAAGCTTCTCTGGGAGGCAGGCCGAACTGACTATGCCCCAGGAGACTTCCAACCAAATACCACAGGAGGTTCCAGAGAGGCCGGGCAGAGGCCCAGGGGCGTGCCTAGCAGCTGGGGGGTGGAGTTGGATGCCCTCGGAGTCCCACAGTTCTGTGTACAGGATGTAAGTACAGAACTAGGGGCTCCGGGCAGAGGATCCGCAAACTGCAGGCAAAGAGGGAAGCAGGCCTCTGTGAGCAACACAGGCCCAGGCCAAGGAGGAGGCTGAGGCCCGGGTTCCTAGGTTTGAGGGGCCGGCACCAGGGTCTGAGGGAGGAGGGCTGGGCTTGGACCTCTGGGTGTGGGGGAAGAAGAGTGTGCCTGACTCCTGAGGGGGAGAGAAGAGGCTGGGGTCTGAGGGAGGAGAGCAGGAATTTGGGCATTTGAGTCCGAGGGAGGAAGGCTGGGCCTAGATTTTTGGGTTCGAGGGAGGAATTCATGCGATTGGACTCCTGGGTCTGTGGGAGGGGGTGAGGGCTGAGCCTCTGGGAATGAGGCCTGAGGAGAAAAGGAAATGGCAGAAGTCTGAGACAAATTTTGGTCTGTCTAGTTCTGTAATTAATTAACTAACGTGGATCAAATGAAGAGGTGAAAGTTCACACAGGAGTCGGGCACTCCTGTCATCGCGGACTGGGTCCCCATCCCACCACCAGTGTCTGGGTCTATGCAGAGTCCGCAGGGACCTTGTGAAGAATCAGCGAGGCGGGGTCCAGAGGAGTCACGTGTCCCTCCCACTTCAGGTCACCCAGTCAGGATGGGGATGCCCCAGGCCTGGGTCCTCAGCCTCTTGCTGGTCCTCCTGCCTCGGACCTGGGGTGCAGGTAAGAGGCCACCTCATGATGTCCTAGCCCTGCTGGGAACCTCACTGTGGATCGCTTTCCTGTCAAATACACTTGACAGTCTCAGGGTATCTGTCCCTGTCCATCTTTCTCTCTCCCTCTCTGCGTCTCTCCGGGCCCTCCCTCTGTGAGATCACTGCCCCTCAGACTGAGTCCAGTTTTTCGCTGTCCACGCCTCACCGACGCCCCTCTTTCCTCTGCACAGAGACCCGCCCCCCACTGCTGTATCACCTGACAGCTGTGTCCAACCCATCCAAGGGGGTTCCCTCCTTCTGGGCCACGGGCTGGCTGGGGCCTCAGCAGTATCTGAGCTACAACAGCCTGCGGCGGGAGGCTGTGCCCTGCGGGGCCTGGATGTGGGAAAATCAAATGTCCTGGTATTGGGAGAAGGAGACTGTGGACCTGAAAAGCAAAGAACAGCTCTTCTTGGAGGCCATCAGAATCCTGGAAGACCACCATATCGACGTGATTAAAGGTGGGGTGCAGTAGCCTGGGCCTGAGGAAGGAATGTGGGGTCTGGACTCCTGGGTGGAGGAAGGAGGCTGGAGCCGTAGGTCTGAAGAAGAAGGTGAGGTCTGTCTGAACCCCTAGGAATAAGGGTGAAGGCTGGGTCTGGACCTCTGGGTCTGAGGGAGGGAGCGAGACAGGAAGCCTGGCCTGGTCTCAGTCTGCTCACCTGCGTGTCGGCATCTAGGTAACTACACGCTGCAGGGCCTGCTGGGCTGCGAACTGGCCCCCGACAATTCCTCGTTGCCCACGGCTGTGTTCGCCCTCAATGGCGAGGAGTTCATGCAGTTCAATGCAAGCATTGGCAATTGGACTGGAGAGTGGCCTGAGACAGAGATGGTTGGAAATCTGTGGATGAAGCAGCCTGAGGTGGCCAGGAAGGAGAGTGAGTTCCTGCTGACTTCCTGTCCTGAGCGGCTGCTAGGCCACCTGGAGAGGGGCCTTCAGTACCTGGAGTGGAAGGGTGAGCCCATCCCCTGCCTGTCCTCTAAATCTCTGTAGCCATGCTTGACGCTCTCCCAACATCCTGCTCAGTGCATTCCCACACATTCCAGGGGGCCTGTTAAGACAAGGTCTCATGTAACCCAGCCTAGCCACGAACTCACACTCACGATGTAGTGGAGGATGATCTTGAAATCCTGATCCTCCTGCCTCCTTCCAAGTGCTGGGCTGACAGAAGTGTATTGCCCCACCCAGCTAATTAATTGTAGTTCAGGCTGACCTTGAACTCACAGTGATCTGGCAGCCTGTCTCCTGAGTGCTGGGACTGAAGGAGTGTGCCACCACGGCCAGCTACTTTTTCTTTCTTTCTTTCTTTCTTTCTTTCTTTCTTTCTTTCTTTCTTTCTTTCTTTCTTTCTTTCTTTCTTTCTTTCTTTCTTTCTTTCTTGTTGTCGTTATATTTAGAGTTTCATAGTGTAGACCAGGGAACCTCAAACTTGTCCTTTTGTTCTCAGCCTCCCAAGTGCAAAGTTTTTCCATGTCTTTTTCTTCTTGTTAACCTCTGAGAGCTCTTTGTATATTGTGGACCCAACCCGTCACCAGGTAAGTGTTTCAAAAACACTTCCTCCACCGTATTTCTTTTGTTCTTTAAAGGAAGGTTTATTTATGTATGTGTATGAGTGCTCTGTCTGCATGTGTGCCTGCAGGCCAGAAGAGGGCGTCAGTAAGATACCATTTGGCTGCTGGGACTTGAACTTGGGTCCTCTGGAAGAGGAGCCAGTGCTCTTAACCTCTGAGCCATCTCTCTAGGCCCCTGAGAAGTGGAACTTTTTCATTTATCACTTTTCTCTCTTGAGGACTGTGCTTTTATGTTAGTATATCTTGGAGGTCATTCCCAACCCAAGGTGACCTAGGTCTTTCTGTGTATTTGGAGAGTTTTACAGCTTTGCAGTCTATGTAACCCCCCCACCTCCCACCCCCCCACCCCCCACCCCCCACTCCCACGCTTTCCTTTCTAACAAACCAAAGTTTCATCCTGTCTGGATTTGAGTGTGCTGTGCTCATGGTGTGCTCATGTGCATGAAGGCCAGAACGCAGCCTCGGGGTGTTCTTAGGACCTTTTCCTGAAAAACAAATTTTAGGGCTGGACGCGGCTCTGTAATTAAGAGCACATAGTGATCTTGTGGAGGACTGAGTTCAGTTTCTAGAACCCACACCTGGCAGCTCACAGCCACCCATAAGTCCAGCGCCAGGGGATCAGATGTCACTGGCCTCCATGGGCACCTGCACTGGTGTGCACACTCACGTTTTTATTTTCATATGTGCACTTGTGTGTCTGTGTGTACGCAAGTGCAGCTGCTCACCAAGGCCAGAAGAGGCTTTATACCCACTGCAGCTGGAGTTACCGCACTGGCAGTGATGACCTGCCCAGTGTGGGTGCTGGGAACTGAACTCAGGTCCTCTGCAGGAGCAGCACGCACTCTTAACGCTGAGCCACCTCTCCAGTCCCAACTCCTTTTGCTTTTAATTCCACCTCTCACTTCGTTGACTCTTTTTGGTATTGAATTCAGACCCTTCTCTTGCTAGGCAAGAACTTTGCCACTGAGCCATGCCTGCCTGTATTTCATCTTTTAGGGTTTTTTTGTTTGTTTGTTTGTTTGTTTGTTTTTCTCAAGACAGGGCTTCTCTTTTGTGTAGTCCCGCCTGTCCTAGAACTCACTCTGTAGACCAGGCTGGCCTTGAACTCATAGAGGTCCGCCTGCCTCTGCCTCCCCAGTGCTAGAATTAAAGGCATGTGCCGCCGCCACCCCCCCCCCCAGCCATCTTTTAGGTTTATAAAACATTTTTAAGCTTACATTTACTTATTTATTTATTTTTTTGTGTACATATGTGACTGTGATGTGTGGGGTGCATACACACGTGCATGTGTGTGTGGTGTGCACCTGTCCACATACACAGGTCAGAGAAGGATGCCATCCTCCTCTATCACACTCCATCTTGTTTCTTTGACATGGATTCTTTCACTGAACCTGGAGCTGCGCTGGCAGCCAGCAGATCCCCAGTGGTCCTCTCCTCTCTGATTACACCCTCAGTGCCCGGGTTACGGTTTTCACAGAAGTGCTGAGGATTCGAACTCGGGTCCCCATGCTTGTGCAGTAAACATGCTTATCTGCTGAGCCGTCTCCACAGTCTGAGGAACGTGGCTGGGTAGAGTCCACGGTGGAGCCTGGTCATACGTCGTCGTTCATCTGCTGATGGGTGTTCAGATGGTTCTGTGCTTTGGCTGTTTTGACGGATGCTGCAATGCAGAGTAGGGGCCAGTGTTTCCATGGGATCTAGATTTCAACTTCTGGATAAGCGCCCACAAGTTGGACGGCTGGGTTCATTTTAGAAAAAAAGAGTAATTATTTTTATTTTATGTGTGTGGGTGTTTTGCCTCCATTGTTGTCTATGTACCACATGCATGCCATGCTCAAGGAGGCCAGAAGAGGGCATCAGATCCCCTGGAATTAGAGATAAAGGTGGTTTTGCGTTCCCTGCCGTGGGGTGGGTGCTGGGAATCGAACCTGCGTCCTCTGGAGGAGCAGCCACTACTTTTGCCTGCTGAGCTCACTGATTCAGGAAACTCCATGGTGGCTTAGTGTGGTGGTCCGTGAACTCCCGAGGCGGGGCAGGCAGATCTCTGAGCCAGCCAGGACTAAGTGAAAAGAAATGCCATGCAGCTGCACGGTCTCCACACCCCGTGGCAAGGTTCCGGTTTCTGCAGGCAGATCTCTGAGCCAGCCAGGACTAAGTGAAAAGAAATGCCATGCAGCTGCACGGTCTCCACACCCCGTGGCAAGGTTCCAGTTTCTGCAGGTAGATCTCTGAGCCAGCCAGGACTAAGTGAAAAGAAATGCCATGCAGCTGCACGGTCTCCACACCCCGTGGCAAGGTTCCAGTTTCTGCGGGTACTGGCTGCACTTGGTACTTTCTGTCTGTATGGGATTTTGTTTTTCATAATGGCCTTCTGTTAGCAGGTATAAGGCTGTGTTTCTGTTCCTTTCCTTCCAAACATGCAAGGCAGGGGCTCTACCACCAAGCCATCCTCACTGGGGGATTCTAGCCTCTACCACTGAGCATGTCTCTAGCCCTCATTTTACTTAAAAATATTTTTAAAGTTATATTTGTGTGTGTGTGTGTGTGTGTGTGTGTGTGTGTGTGTGCAGGTGTGTGTGTATGTGTGTATGTGTATGTGCACACACATCCCAAAGCATAAGTGTGAAGGTCAGAGAACTTTGTAAGCTGGATCTCTCCCTTCTGCCATGTCGGTTCTGGGGCTAGAACTCAGGTCTTCAGGCTTGTCAGCAAGTTCCTTCCCCACTGAGCCACCTCACCAGCCCTGTATTTTATTACTAATTTATCAGATCTGCAGCTGGAGTTACAGGTCATCCGATGTCAGTGCTGGGAATCGAACTCAGTTCTGTAGGTAGAGCAGCAAGTGCTCTTAGCTGCTAAGCCATCCCGCAAGCCCTTCATTGGCCCTCTTTTGACCTTTTATTTTGAGGTGGGGTCTCTCACTAAGTTTCCCAGGCTAGCTTTGAACTCACTCTGTGGCTTAAACCTTGAGCTTGGGATCCCTCTGCCCTAGCCACTGGGTGCCGGGCTCACAGGCCTCGGCCACACAGCTTAATGTCTCTGGTGGTTAAGGTGCTTCCTTTTTTCTGTTAGGCAGAAGCCAAGGCTAGGCTGAAGCTCAGGGCTGAAGCCTCAGGGTCAGCCCTGGAAAACAGGAGAACCACCCACAGGAAGTCATCCGCACTAGAAAACAATAGGAACCACTGGGAAGAACACAGAAGTGCTGACCGAGCTCCGGTCTTCTGTGGCTGAGCCAATGGTGTGCCAGGTCTCCCAGCTGCCAGTGAGGCCCCTCTTTCGGGGAAGCTGCCTGGCTTCCTCTTCCTAAGAAAATGTCAGCTTATTTTCTGCTGAGTACCTGCAGCTGAGAACAAGAACAGACCCACCCCGGATGGAGGGAACGCCTCCGCCCAGCACAGGCCTGCTGGGTTCTTAGACCCCTATAGACTTCCATTTTGTTTAGGGGTTTATTGCTGTTGATTCAGGGTCTTGTGGAGTCCAGGTTGGCCCCAATCTTCTTATGTAGTCAAAGATCACCTTGAACTCCTGATCCTCCCACCTCCACCTCTGGAGTGCTGTGATTACAGGTGTGCACCACACCACACACAGTCAGTCTCAGTGTGCTGGCGACTGAACCCAGGACTTCACACACATCAGACAAGCACTCTGCAAACTGGACCACATCCCAGCAGCAGTTTACTTTTTTATTTATTCTTCATGCATTTCTTTTTCTTTTTTTTAGACAGTGTTTCACTATGTCACTTTGGCTAGCCTGGTACTTGCTATGTAGACTGGGCTGGCCTGGTACCCACAGAGATCCACCTGCCTCTGCCCCCTTAATGCTGGGATTAAAGGTGTGGGCCACACACCCAGCTCTCATTTTTTGAGACAGTGTCCAGCTCATTTGGAACTCAGGATTTCCCGGCCTTGGCTCCTCAAGCACTAGCACTCCTGGCGTGAGTGTTCACTGTTACACCCTGCTAGCTAGGCCAGTCTTGTCTCTGCTCCATACATACACCGACGTGCTCCCAGAGTTAGTTCAGTGCTTTCCTAACATGCATGAAGTCCCGGGCTCCATCCCAGCACCACACAAACCAGGCATGGTGGCACAGGCCTGCCGTTTCTCAGGACTTAGGAAGGGGAGGCAGGAAGAGCAGGAATTCAGAGTCATCCTTGTCCACATAGCTAGTTCAAGGCCTGTCTGGGCTGGAGTGAAATTCAGGTTCAAAACAGACTAACAAATGTGCCTGGGAGATGCTCAGTGTGCACAAAGACCTGGGCTCTGGGCTCCTCCTGCTGCTGCTGCTGCTGCTGTACCAGCAGGGAGGCGGCTGGCAGAGATGGGGTCACAGAGCCTCCCTGGCAGCTAGTGTAGCCAAAAGGGGGAACCCTAGGTTTAGAGAGAGAGAGAGAGAGAGAGAGAGAGAGAGAGAGAGAGAGAGAGAGAGAGAGAGAGAGCGCCTCTGTCTCAAAAAATAAGTGGAGGATGGAAAAGACACTATTCTTGCAGAGGACCTGAATTTGGTTCCCAGCACCCACATGGTGGCTCACAGCCATCTGTAACTCCAGTTCCAGGGGGATCTGATGTCCTGTTCTGGCCTCCATGGGCACTGCATGTGTGTGGTATACAGACAAAACCACCCTTACACAATAGAGTGAAAAGTAAAGGGAAAAGTGAAGAGCAGTAGAGGAAGACACGTGCCATGGACACACACACACACACACACCAAAATAAGGGCCGGGGCAGATAAAGGAGGTGCCATGTAGGGTCGGCAGCGTTGGGTGTCTGTTCCTCTGGGAAGCCCTCTGGGTCAGCACAGGGCTGACATAGGGAAGGGGGTGTCTGGCGGTGACCAGCTTCACACTAAGCCTTCAGAGAGGGCACAGCCCGGCTTAACTGCTGGCCCGTCTCCTGTGTCCCACAGAGCCACCCTCCATGCGCCTGAAGGCCAGTCCCAGCAACTCCGGCTCCTCCATACTGACCTGTGCTGCCTTCTCCTTCTACCCACCCGAGCTGAAGCTGCGATTCCTGCGGAACGGGCTGGCCGCGGGCTCTGGGAACAGCAGCATTGGTCCCAACGGCGACGGCTCTTTCCACGCCTGGTCGCTGCTGGAGGTCAAGAGAGGAGATGAACACCATTACCAGTGTCACGTGGAGCATGAGGGGCTGCTGCAGCCCCTCACTGTGGACCTAGGTGAGGCTGCCCCTCCAGCCTCGCTGTCTTCTTGCTGTTCCTGGCTTCTGACTCCCCCCTCACCCCTATGGCCAGTCCTCCCTAGTCCAGCCTTCTTCTATCTTGCTGATGCTGGTCTTCATGACTTCCGAGCAGCTCACTCTTGCCACTGGGCATCCTTGCCGCGGCTGATGCGTACCTGCTTCTCCTTCCTGAGTTGGGTTCTCAGCCAGCCCACTCACAGTGTAGCTGTGTTCTCTCAGTATCGCTATTGTTCTTTAAAAAAAAAAAAGGATTTATAGCTGGGCGGCGGCAGCGGCGGCGTTCCCGTTAATCCCAGCATATGCATATATATTTAATTCCCTGTACTCTTTATGTAGAAGGGGAAGGCAGAGGTGCATGGCACACTTGTGGAGCTCAAAGGACAGGGCGGCCTGTGAGAGTTGGTTCCCCCCACCACCATGTCACTCATGGGGATCAAACTCCGGTCAGGCTTTATGGCACTGAGCCATCTTGCCAGCCTAAGTTTCTATTCTAGAGGGTCAGAGTCAGGTCTCCTGGCACTGGATATGGGTGCTGGGAACCAAACTCTGGTCCTCTGGAAGAGCAGCCAGTGCTTTTAACAGCTGGGCCACCTCTCCAGCACCAGTGTGACTGGTTTTTGTTTTTTGTTTTTGTTTTTTCGAGACAGGGTTTCTCTGTATAACAGCTCTGGCTGTTCTGGAACTCGCTTTGTAGACCAGGCTGGTCTGGAACTCACAGAGATCCACCTGCCTCTGCCTCCCAAGTGCTGGGATTAAAGGTGTGCGCTACCACTGCGGTGTGTGGCTGGTTCCCCTTTTTTTTTTTTTTTTTTTTTTTTCCCGGTTTTTCGAGACAGGGTTTCTCTGTGTGGTTTTGGTGCCTCTCCTGGATCTTCCTGTTGACCAGGTTGGCCTGGAACTCACAGAGATCCGCCTGCCTCTGCCTCCCGAGTGCTGGGATTAAAGGCGAGCGCCACCAGTGTGGCTGGTTCTTACATGCAGAGTGGAAACATGAGGCCCAGGGCCTGCTCTGCACACGTCCACCCCCAGTCACATGCTGGTCAGGGTCTCTGCGGGGACTCATCAGCTGCTTTCTTCCCTGACTTCATAACACTTTCTGGCTGCAGATTCACCAGCCAGATCTTCTGTGCCTGTGGTTGGAATTATTCTTGGTTTCTTGGTGATCCTAGTGGCTGCCGCAGGGGGTGTGCTGCTGTGGAACAGGATGCGCAGCGGGCTGCCAGGTGTGTGCAGGGGTGGGGGGGCGGTGGGGGGAAGCGGAGACCCAGAGAGAAAGAGAAGGCGGAGGGAGAGACAGAGAGACAGAGAGACAGACAGGACAAGGTTCCAGGGAGAGGGAGAGAGAGAGAGAGAGGAGGGAACAAGATAGAGAGGCAGAAGAAAGGGACAGAGACACAAAGAGAAAGAGGGGAGGAAGAGAGAGAGACACACAGACAGAGAGACACAGAGAGAGAGACAGGTCCTGACCACCCAGGGGAAAGAGATGGGGACAGAGACCAGAGAGTGGCACCCTCATGGTGTGTAGGGCTGGTGAGACCTTGGTTACAGACGCTGACCTCTTTTCCTCTCTTAGCCCCCTGGCTTTCCCTCAGCGGCGATGACTCAGGTGACCTGCTGCCCGGTGGGAACTTGCCCCCGGAGGCCGACCCTCACGGTGGCGCAAATGCCTTTCCAGCCACTTCCTGATGCCTACTCAGGCCGCCAATACCCACTGCGGCATTTGGTGCTGTGTGACCTCCTGAACTCCTGGCATCTCTGAGCCTCCTGAGGGAGCCCTGGGCCGGATGTCCTCCCTCGGACCTCTCCTTTTGTGGCCTGCCTCAGTTTCCCCTTCTAATGAACATGGCTCTTTTCCATCTCTACATAAAATTTGGACCCAAATCTGTGTGTGCACCGTTCTTCTTGAGTTTCAGGCAGCGGGAGTTTGGGAAAGATCATACAGACACTTGTGTACTTTTAGTCATATCATGTATAAGATACCTACACCGTGCCAGGCATTTCAAGGAATTCAGCTCTTCTGCTCTTCTCTTTCTTTTTTTTTGAGATAGGAACTCTATGTAGTCTTGACTGTCCTAGAACTTGCTATGTATACCAGGCTAGCCCCGAACTCATGGAGATCCGCCTGCTTCTGCCTGCCAAGTATTGGAATTAAAGGCAGGAGCCACCAAGCTCGACCTCTTTCCTTAAACCAATTTGAGAACAAGAAAGCAGTTAAAAAAAAAAAAAAAAAATACAAGCCAGGCGGTGGTGGCGCTCGCCTTTAATCCCAGCACTCTGGAGGCAGAGGCAGGCGGATCTCTGTGAGTTCGAGGCCAGCCTGGGCTACAGAGCGAGATCCAGGAAAGGCACCAAAACTACACAGGGAAACCCTGTCTCCAAAATCCAAAAAAAAGAAAAGAAAAATACATTTCCCGTAATCCTTAAGGGCCTGAGCCTCTGGAGGTGGCTGTGCAGGCTGCCCACAAGCCTGCTGGGAGTTGTAGTTCGAGCTGCCTTATCGCCCCCCCACCCCACCCCCCACCCCCCCCCCCCCCCCCCGCGCCTTCCCGGCCAGCGCTCCGCTCTGTGGACGTGGCGAGGGGCTCCCCCGGGGCAATCTTGGCGCTCATTGGCTCCGCCCCCGAGGCTCTCCTGCGCCGCCATTGGTCAGGGGGCGGGGGCCTCTGGGCTGCTGGGGGCGGAGCTTGACTGGCACTGCGCCAGGTTGGGCATCTTTGCGTGAAAGCAGAGCTCAGCGTGGGACTTGAACCCAGACCGGGTAACGGGTAACGGGGTGGTGGGGAGGGAGGGGTAGGGAGTCAGCCAGGGAGGGTGTTCCGGAGTGAGGGGCGCGGTGAAGTCTGGGGGCCACACAGGAGACCCTGCATGATGCTTTCGGCCACCCCCACCCCCTGAGCTTTGGTGGGACGTTTGCCACGTCTCCAGTTGAAATACCCGCTTTCTCTGGGACCCCTCCGAGGCTCGGGTTCTACCCTCATAGATTTTACCTTCAAACTCACTGTTCTTTTTGCCGACTTTTCTTGAGCCCCAGACTTCTTGCAGCCTTGCCTTAGGCAACTCCTCTAACTTTGAAGTTCTCCCCACATTCTGTCTGGTTCGGATTTTTTTCCCACGTGACCCTCTGACCCCTGGCCCTCACCTCCTCCCAGGACCGATGATGTGGCGATGGTCGCTTCTGTTGCTTCTGTTGCTGCTGAGGTGGCGGGCCCTGGGGAAGCCATCCCCTGACGCCGGACCTCATGGCCAGGCTAGGGTGCATCAGGGAGCCCCCCTGAGTGAGGCCCCCCACGATGACGCCCACGGGAATTTCCAGTACGACCACGAGGCGTTCCTGGGACGAGACGTGGCCAAGGAATTTGACCAACTCAGTCCAGAGGAAAGCCAGGCCCGACTTGGGTAGGATGCGGGGAGCTGGGCAGAGGTGGGAGGTGGGGGAGAATTGAGCTCACTGAAAAGATTAGAGGCAGGAGACTGGACAGGACTGTGATACTCACCTCCTGGGAAAAGGCAGAGTTAACCCTGAGGCTGTGGAGGACCAGGGTCCCTCTCTGCTTCGAGTCCTCTATGCCTCTGTCTGGACACCCCTGTTCTGACTCTTTTAGCTTCGAAAGGGGTCACCCAGTCTTGGTAGAGACTGAAGAAATGAACTTTGAGAAGGATCCCAAGCTCAGAATTCAGGTTGAACTGGGAGGGATGGAGTCACGACTCCATCTGGAGGAGTTTGCCATTTCCCTGTGGAGGACACAGTCAGCATGACCCTGGGACAAGAAGGCCACTCCGAGCATATGTGCTTTATTATTATCATTACTTTTATTATTTTGAGATAGAGTCTCACTGTGTACCACTGGCTGGCCTGGAACTCACTATGTAGACCAGACTGGTCTTAGAATGCACAAAGATCCGCCTGCCTCTGCGTCCTGCGTGCTGGGATCAAAGGTGTGTGCCACCACGCCTGGCTAACAAGTTGTAGTTTTAAACTGGACAAGTAGTGGCATTGAAGGGCTGCAGGGCCGAGCTGGAAGGGAGGAGCCCAAAGTTGATCTGCCCTTCCAGGGAAACGGACAGAACTTGAGTCCACAGGCAGGCAGAGCCTGACATGGGGAGCTTCCAGGTTAATAGAGACCCTCGGATGCGGTCAAGAGGCCGCACTCACTGCTGCACAGTTCATTCTGGCTAGGCTTGAGGTCTGTGCAGATCATGGGCGGGCAAGAGTAGATGGTGTGGCCTTGGTTAGAGCCAGGTGCTGATCCACATCTCCACGACTGCCTGTAGGGGGAGGACTAGGAGAAGAAGGGGAGCTTTTGGATTGCCAGGTGCTGAGATTAAATAAATGCGCCTCTTAATCTGACCGCCTTTCCAGCTGTGTGGCAGCGTCTCCAGGGTGGGCAAGACTTGGGGTGGGCAAGACCTGTCATTGACGATGCTCCTCCTGATCCTGTGTTGACCTGATCCTCCCGCGCTCCGGAGGCAAAGGCAGGCAGATCTCCGTGAGTTCAGGACCAGCCTGGTCTACAGAGTGAGCTCCAAGCTAACCAGGCCTTCATAGTGAGACTCTCTCTAGAAACAAAGACAGACAATGCCTCTTCTGGGTTCACTTGTGATATCATGCAGAATTTTCAGTCCTAAATGGTGCCTTGCCTATGAGCAAGGGGTGGGAAAAGTGTAGGCAGTGGGCAGTGCTCTGGGGTGGAAAGGTCTGAAGATTGACAAGAACCTCACCTATTTGCCTGCAGACCTGGGGTGGCATTTTTCCTTATTTTATTTATTAATTTTTTTTTTTTTTTTTTTTTTTGAGACAGGGTTTCTCCTTAGCTTTGCACCTTTCCTGGATCTCACTCTGTAGACCAGGCTGGCCTCGAACTCACAGAGATCCGCCTGCCTCTACCTCCTGAGTGCTGGGATTAAAGGCGTGTGCCACCACTACCCGGCCCTTATTTTATTTTTAAAGATGATTTTATGTGTATTTTGCCTGCATGCATATATATGTGCACCATGTGCGTGCCTGATGCCATGGATCCCCTGAAACTGGAGTTACAGTTATGAGCTGCCATGTGGATGGTAGGAATTGAACCCACGTCCTCTAGAGGAGAACTGTGGTAGGAATTGAACCCGGGTCCTCTAGAGGAGCACCCAATGCCCTAACCACTGAGCCGTTTCTCCTGCCCCCTTATTTTTCTTTAAAAAAATTTTTTTTTGGCTGGGCGGTGGTGGCGCACGCCTGTAGTCCCAGCACTCGGGAGGCAGAGGCAGGCGGATCTCTGTGAGTTCGAGGCCAGCCTGGTCTACAGAGTGAGTTCCAGGACAGGCACCAAAACTACACAGAGAAACCCTGTCTCAAAAAAACAATTTTTTTTTTTTTTGGGCTGGGCAGTGTATACACGCACACACACACACACACACACACACACACACGCACATGCACACGCGCGTGCCTTTAATCTCAGCACTCTGGAGGCAGAGGCAGGTGAATCTCTGACTTTGAGGCCAGCCTGGACTACAGAGAGAGTTCCAGGACAGCCAGAGCTATGCAGAGAATCTCTCTCTCTCTCTCTCTCTCTCTCTCTCTCTCTCTCTCTCTCTCTCTCACACACACACACACACACACACACACACACACACACACACAATCTGTTTTGTTTTTTTGAGGCAGAGTCTCTCTACATAGCCCAGGACTACATAGTCCTGGAGACTACTAGGCTGGCCTTGAACTCACAGAGATTTGCCTGGCGCTGCCCCCCAAGTGCTGAGATTTAAAGGTGTGTGCTACCATACCCTGATCTTTTCCTGAGTGTATGAGCACCACGGACATGCTCATGGTGCTCACAGAGGCCAGAAGAGGGCGAGGGTCCCCAGGAACTGGAGTTACAGACACTTGTGAGCTGCCCTGTGAGGTCCATGGGAATCAAACCCCCGGGCCCTACCAGAGCAGCCAGTGCTCTTAACCAACTGAGCTGTCACTCATCCCCACTTCTCGGTCTTCTGTAGGTGCAAGGCTGCTCAGCAGGACAGGAAGGGGCCTCGGTGGGCGGGGTCAAAACTGCGATTGACAGCATCTCTGCTCTAGGGTTGGGGCCTCATTGGGAAGGGCCAGGGACTCACACCCGTCCTCCCGCAGGCGGATCGTGGACCGCATGGATCATGCTGGGGACAGCGATGGCTGGGTGTCCTTAGCCGAGCTTCGTGCGTGGATCGCGCACACGCAGCAGCGGCACATCCGGGACTCGGTGAGCGCAGCCTGGTACACCTACGACACAGACCGCGACGGGCGCGTGGGCTGGGAGGAGCTGCGCAATGCCACGTACGGCCACTACGAGCCCGGTACGGCCCCTCCCCTGTGCTCTGTGACCTCCCTTTTAGGACCTCATCACTGATGCCTCTCCTCCATCTCTGATCTCGTTTGCTCTTCCTTCTGAGATCCAACCTAAGTTGACTGGAGACTTCACATCCTGACCAGGAACACTTATTTTCTGTGTGCTGTTGGCCCGACCTGATCTGTGTTCTTTTGAGACAGTCTCTCCATGCAGCCCTGGTGTCTTAGATTACTATTGCTGTGATGAAACACCATGACCAAAAGCAAGTTGGGGAGGAAAGGGTGTAGTTGGCTTACACTTCCACATCATAGTCCATCACTGAAGGAAGTCAGGGCAGGAACTCAAACTCGGCGGGACCCTGGAGGCAGGAGCTGATGCAGAGGCCATGGAGGAGTGCTGCTCACTGGATTGCTCCTCATGGCTTGTTCAGTCCACTTTCTTTTTTGTTTTGTTTTGTTTTGGTTGGTTGGTTGGTTTTTCCAGACAGGGCTTCTGTGTAGCCCTGTCTATCCTGGAACTCTCTCTGTAGACCAGGCTGGCTTCAAACTCAGAGATCCTCCTGCCTCTGCCTCCCGAGTGCTGGGATTAAAGGCGTGGCCACCACCAGCAGTAGCGGTCTGCTTTCTTATAGAACCCAGGACCACCAGCCCAGTGGTGGCCCCACCTACAGTGGACTGTGCCCTCCCGCATCAATCACTAATTAAGAAAATGCTTCACAGCAGTAATTTTCAAGCCGTGAGTCCTGACCCTGTTGGGGGTCGCTGTCAGATATCCTGCATATCAGATATTATAATCATAACAGTAGCAAAATTATAGTTATGAAGTAGCAACGAAATAATCTCATGGTTGGGGTCACCACAACGTTAGGAACTGTATTAAAGGGTGGATGCATAGGAAAGCCTAGGACCGCTGCTGTACAGGCTTGCCTACGTCCGTTCTTACAGAGGACCACTGCTGCACAGGCTTGCCTACGTCCATTCTTACAGAGGCATTTTCCCACCCAGGGCTCCCCCCTCTCAGGTGACTCCGCCGGGTCACTCCTGGGTGGCAGTCCTCAGCCTGGGCCTGCAGTCTCAGCACCTGGGAGGTGAAGGGAGAAGCGTTGCCCAGAGCGCCAGGCTAGGCACACCACAACTGCCTGTGGTCCTCCTGCTGTTCCCCAGCCACCAGGCCCCCCTCGGACCGCACATCTCGCTCACACCTGTCCTTCCCCAGGGGAGGAGTTCCATGATGTGGAGGACGCCGAGACCTACAAGAAGATGCTGGCTCGGGACGAGCGGCGATTCCGGGTGGCCGACCAGGACGGGGACTCCATGGCTACCCGGGAGGAGCTGACAGCCTTTCTGCACCCCGAGGAGTTCCCTCACATGCGGGACATCGTGGTTGCAGTGAGTGGGGATGCAGAGAACCTGCCTCCCAAACCTGTCCGGGTCCCCGTGTCTTCCCCGTGGACCCCAGGCCACCAGCACAGACGTGGGGACAGCAACCTCTCCCATGTCTGCTCCACACCAGTGCCTGGTGTCTCCTTGTCAGACTTCCCTGTGCCCTCGTGGGGTGCCCAGTCCCTGGCCTGTGCCCAGACAACCAGGAAACACAGTTTATCTGACATGCACATACAACGCCCTGTAACTTAAGTATGTCTCAGATACCAGGTGTAGAACATACTTACAGGAAAGGGAACATGTACGGGTGCTGTGGAGGCCAGAACGCACGGGACCACTGGATCTGGAGGTAGAGACGGCTGTGAGCTGCCCGAGTGGGTGCTGGGAACTGAACCCAGGTCCTCTGTAAGATAGCCAGTGCTTCTTTGATCTTGTCTTGCTTTGTTTTTCGAGACAGGTTTCTCTATGGAACAGTCCTGGCTGTCCTGGAACTCTCTTTGTAGACCAGGCTGGCCTTGAACTCACAGAAGTCCGCCTGCCTCTCCTTCCCAAGTGCTGAGATTAAAGGCGTGCGCCACCACCGCCCGTTGACAGCAAGTGCTCTTAAGACCTGAGCCATCTCTCCAAAGAATCCTCCACACTTTTTTTTTTAAAGATTTATTTATTTATTATGTATAAAATATTCTGCCTGCATGTTTCCTTGCAAGCCAGAAGAGGGCACCAGACCTCATTACAGATGGTTGTGAGCCACCATGTGGTTGCTGGGAATTGAACTCAGGACCTCTGGAAGAGCAGCTGGTGCTCTTAACCACTGAGCTATCTCTCCAGCCCCACACTTTGTTTTTTTGAAACTGGATCTTGACTAGGATTTGGGGCTCTTTGGTCAGCCATCCTCCTGTCTCTGCCTCTCCAGCCCCCCCCCCCCCTATTTTGTTTTGTTTTTCGATACAGGGTTTCTCTGTATAACAGCCCTGGCTGTCCTAGAACTCACTTTATAGTCCAGGCTGGCCTTGAACTCACAGAGATCCACCTGCCTCTGCCTCCTGAGTGCTGGGATTAAGGGCGTGCGCCACCACTGCTTGACCTACACATAAAATTTTTTAAAATCTTTAAAAATGTATACAATTCATGAGTCAGGCACTCAGGAGGCAGAGGCAGGAAGGTCCCTGAGTCCAGAGCCAGCCTGGTCTACAGAGGGAGTTTGGCCAGCCAGAGCCCCACAGGGAGAGCCTCTCTTAGAAAACAAGACAAAGTCGGACAAGGTCGGACACAGGTTTCCTGGCTGCCGTCCACTAGACACGCGCATCCCTGTCACGTTCAGTCCTTGCCTTTCTCCCTTTGGAGATGTCTCAATTCAGGTGCACTGACTCTTCATCCTAACCCTCCCCAGGAAACCCTGGAGGACCTTGACAGAAACAAAGATGGCTACGTCCAGGTGGAGGAGTACATCGGTGAGCGAGCCCGTTCCCACCTGAGGGGTCAGCTCCTGGCCCCCAGAGAGAGTGTGCCTCATGTCTTTGCTTTATCAAGCACCCACTGTGTGCGGAATCTGCTCATGACTCGCCCAGGAAGCCGTCCCTGGGTGTCTACTGTGGAAGGCATTGGAGACAAAGGCCCTTTGGGGGATTGTAGCTAGAGTTTTCCTGCCTGGCCCACAGTCAGGACAAATCTCTGTCACCCGCCAGTCTCACAGCCGCTCAGACCCAACCAAGTAAACACAGAGACTTACATTGCTTACAAACTGTATGGCCGTGGCAGGCTTCTTGCTAACTGTTCTTATAGCTTAAATTAATCCGTTTCCATAAATCTATACCTTGCCACGTGACTCATGGCTTACCGGCATCTTTACATGCTGCTTGTCCTGGAGGTGGCTGGCAGTGACTCCTTCTGCCTTCCTGTTCTTTCTTTTCTCCTCTGTTAGTCCCGCCTTCCTGCCTAGCCACGGCCAATCAGTGTTTTATTTATTTATTGGGGGTTTGCTGTTTTTTGTTGTTGTTGTTGTTTTGTTTTTTGAGATAGGGTCTTCTGTAACTCAGGCTGGCCTTGAACTTACTGTGAAGACGAGTCCTGTCCCTGCCACTGCCTCCACAGGGCTGGGATCACAGGCACGCACAGCCATGTCCTGTCTATGCCGTGTGGGGACAGAGTCAGGGCTCTGCCTGCGGAACAGTCCCTCTACCTCCTGGGCCATTTCTTCAGCCCCCGTTCGTGGAGTTCTCTGAGTTTGGAAGGTTTACATATGAAATGTTTTTTGCAACAAATATGCACAGAAGACTTTTTGTTTGTTTGTTTTTTGTTTTGTTTCTCCGTGTAGTTTTGGTGCCTGTCCTGGTTCTCACTCTGTAGACCAGGCTGGCCTCGAACTCACAGAGATCCACCTGCCTCTGCCTCCCGAATGCTGGGATTAAAGGTGTGTGTCACCACTGCCCTGCCCGAGTTCTATTCTTTTTTCTTTCTTTCTTTTTTTTTTTCTTGGTTTTTTTGAGACAGGGTTTCTCTGTGTAGCTTTGCGCCTTTCCTGGGACTCACTTGGTAGCTCAGGCTGGCCTTGAACTCACAGAGATCCACCTGCCTCTGCCTCCCCAGTGCTGGGCTGGGATTAAAGGCGTGCGCCACCACCGCCGCCTGTCACAGAAGACATTTTAAATATCATGTGCTTATAACATTTGTAAGGAATGGATGCTTTATCTTTTCTGTTTTTCTTTCTAAATCTTTTTATATAACATGTTTTATCGCCCAAACAAAATAGAAGATGTATGATGGTCTGGCAGCCTGTGGGTGTGGGTGTGTGGGTGGGATGGAGTGAGAGGAACGGGGAGGTCAGGAATAGAGGGTAGGCAACAAGAAAGATAGCTCTTGGGGTGCAGGAGGAAGGTCTCCCAGCCTCCAGGGCCGCCCCTCACCTTATCTGGCCCACCCTCTTCCCATCCCCACAGCCGACCTGTACTCTGAGGTCCCTGGGGAGGAGGAACCTGCCTGGGTGCAGACAGAGCGGCAGCAGTTCCGGGACTTCCGGGATCTGAACAAGGATGGGCGGTTGGACGGCAGTGAAGTCGGTTACTGGGTGCTGCCTCCATCCCAGGACCAGCCCCTGGTGGAGGCCAACCACCTCCTGCATGAGAGCGACACAGATAAGGTGAGCTCGGGTCTCTGCAGGAACTCAGGAGGGTCCTGAGACAGAGAGGAGGAGACACCAGAGCGGGGAGCAGAGACCCAGGGAGACAGAGAGACAGAGAACCAGAGAGAGAGACACACACAAGTGGGGGGCAGAGGCCTGGAGGAGAGCAGCGAGGCAGGGGAGGGGCCTAGGGACGTTTGGAGTGGGTAGGGTCCCATGTGGACCCGGCCTCCCGCTGACCCCTTTACCCCTAGGATGGCCGTCTGAGCAAAGCCGAGATCCTGAGCAACTGGAACATGTTTGTGGGCAGCCAGGCCACCAACTACGGTGAGGACCTGACAAGGCACCATGACGAACTCTGATTCCTAGGTCTGCTCAGACCTGTGACCCCATGACTCCAGGGGGGCAACCGAGGGGCCACCAGCAGCCAGCCCCTCCCTCAGGGCAGACTCAGCTCTTGTGTCCCTGGTTCTTGGGCTATCAGGACCCACTCAGTCACCTTCGCTCCCTGAGACCCCCGCCCCCCACCCCGGGACCCCCAACCTGCCCAAGACACTCAGGCACTCAAGTGACAGCCACTGGTACCATCTCCCAGCACAGACCCTGAGCCCACACACACCCTGGCCCAACCCCAGTCTGAACCTCAATCACACAGGCTGACCTATCCTGCTCACTGCCTGGGAGCAATAAAAACCATTGCTGGGGTACTCTGGGGTGTCTGTCTCTCCGGGGGTGGGGGAAAGGAGGTGTGCTCACGGAGGAGCATCCTGGGAACTGGGCTCGGAGGCCTGCGGGAAGGTATAGGTAGTGTTTCTAAACCTCTGGGTCTTGACTCCTTTGGGATTGAATAGCAGATATTTACATTATGATTCATAACACTAGCAAAAATGGAGTTCTGAAGTACAAACAAAAATAATTTTATGGTTGGTGGTCACCGCAACATGCAGAACTGTGTTAAAGGTCGCAGCATTAGGAAGGTTGAGATGCGCTGGCCTGGGGCATTTGGACATGGGAGGTGGGTGTTAGTGGAAATAGGAGGGCGTTCCCAGAGACTGAGCAGAAAGCCAGCAGCCTGGGGGCCGCGGAGGCAAGCCAGGCAGGAAGTCCCGCCTTTCAGTGCTGCAGGGCGGTGGGGAAGCTGAAAACCACAGGAAGAGGAACACCACAGCTCTCAGCTGCCCCACGCGAAGGTGCCTGTGTTAGCTGTGCTCTGGCAATGGAATAGCCAGGAGTGGGCTAAGGGCAGAGGGCCTGGTGTCAGTCACAGCGAGCTAAGCAGAGAGTGATACATGCCTGTCTGTGACAGTGCTCCAGAGTCTGGGGCAGGAGGATTGCTGGAGTTCATGGCCAGCCTGGGCTACAGAGTAAGACCCCTGTTGTTTAAAAAAAAAAAAAAAAAGGTAGGGGGAAATGATACATTTGGCTCAGTGTTGGTCCCAGCACCTGCGGCAGGATGTTCACAAATGCTTGTAACTCCATCTCTGAGGAGTCTGATGGTTTCTCCGGCCTCTAAGGCACCCACACGGGCATACACTCACACAGATAAAAAATAAATAAAAATCAGGAAAAATGGGCGCGTGGGGCGGGGGCTGGCTAGATGTCTCCGCAGGCGTCTTCGGGTTTCTCCTGCAGTGATAAGGTACCATGAGCAAAAGAAACTCGGGGAGGAAAGGGTTGTTTCAGATCACAGTCCATCATACAGGGAAGTCAGAGCAGGAACCCACAGTCAAGAACTCAGACAGAGGTCATCGAGGGTCCTTGCTCACTGGCTTCTTCCCCCTGGCTTGCTCGGCTGCTTTCTCACAGCACCCAGGACCGCCTGCTCGGGGTGGCCCCACCCACAATGGGCTGGGTACTTCCACATCGATCAAGAAAGCGCTCCACGGACTTGCCCACAGGCCAATGCTACGTAGGCATTTTCTCAGTTAACATTCCTCCTGGGTTGGAGAGATGGCTGGGCTTTAAGAGCATTGGTTGCTCTTCCCAAAGGACCAGGGTTCAATTCCCAGCAGCTTAGGACTGTTTATATAACTCCAGTTCCAGGGGATCTGGTGCGCACGCACGCACATACTCACTCACTCACTCAGGACAGACGTGTAGGCAAAACACCAATGCATATAAGAAATAAAGGATTATTTTTTCCACAAATGACCCCTGCTTGTATCAAGCCGACATAGAACTAGCCAGTGCTACTAAGCCTGATTACTTGAGATTGGACCCAGAATTTTTTTTAACTTTTCCTTGTGTGTGTGTGTGTTTTTTTTTTTTTTTTTTTTTTGGGGGGGGGGGACAGTTTCACACTGTAGCCCTGGCTGTCCTTTCCTGGAACTCACTTGGTAGCCCAGGCTGGCCTCGAACTCAGAGATCCGCCTGGCTCTGCCTCCCTAGTTCTGGGATTAAAGGCGTGCGCCACCACTGCCCAGCGTCTTATAATTCTTTAGACCAGTCTGGCCTCGAACTCAGAAACAACTGCCTCTGCCTCCTGAGTACTGGGATTAAACGGCTTGTACCACCCCCGCCCAGCTGACCCCAGGATTTTTTAATGAAGTCCATGCCAGTGCCTTCCTTGAAGACTGCAAACTGTAAAACCTCTGCGGGACTCAGCTGCAGAAAAAGTGGTGGCGCTGAAGGACATCCATCCCCAAGTGCGCGGTATTAGCCTCAGGCCATGTATTCCAAGCAGGAAAAAAACTACTTAGCAAGGAACTGAATGGCTTGAGCGCCCCCTGCTGGCCAGTTCTGGGAATGTGCCAGAAGCACCCACGGGTTGGGTGCTTTCTTGATCTGGGAGCTGCTTCCCAGTTGGCGTTCAGACTGGGAAAATCATCCAGCTGCCCACGTAGGACATCTGTTCACATATGCGAGGTATATCTCAAAACAGTTTAATCCTATTTGAAAATTCCGTGTGCGCGCAGGCCAGCCTTCTTGTATTCTCATCATCTAGAGGTTTTGTTAACTTTTAATGATTTATTTTTTTTTTTTTTTTGTTTTGTTTTCCGAGACAGAGTTTCTCTGTGTAGCTTTGCACCTTTCCTGAAACTCACTTGGTAGCCCAGGCTGGCCTCGAACTCACAGAGATCCGCCTGCCTCTGCCTCCCCAGTGCTGGGATTAAAGGCGTGTGCCACCACCGCCCCCGGCTTGTTAACTTTTAAAGTTAGCAAACAAAGTAATGTTTTTCATTATAGCATTGGGTTGGGAGTTCCAGGGTTAGCACCCAGGTTCTGAGCTCTATCCTCTAATGACACTCCAGTTCCTCACTGGGGATTCCAGGCAGGTACCCCAAGTCACACTCCAGCTTAGATAGACTGTGGTCTATCTAAGCTCTGGAGTCTGTTTTATTCTCCAGATCCCCTGGGGCTAGAGTTACAGATGGTTGTGAACCCCCATGTGGTGCTCCAGGTCAGCCAGTTCCTTTAGCGCAGAGCTGTCTCTCCAGCGGCCACGTTCCTTTCCGCTGAGCTGCTGACTGACTTGATGGAACTCCAACTGTACCATCAGTTCTTCCACTGGACCTTAGCCGAGGCTCTAAGGCCTGTTGGGCTTCTTGGAGGGAACCCCATGCAGTACCTTCAGCTCAACTGGGTTCAGCTAAGAGTTTAATGAACACAGTCGGGGTACCTCCCTGGCTTTCTCCTCTCCCCCTCCCTCCCTTCCAGCTGGCCTTGAATTGGAAGTAATCCTCTTGCTTCGGACTCTGGAACTCTGGGGTGACAGGTGTGCAGCGCCAGGTCTGGCTGGGGGCATTTGGCAGTCACTCCTGGCAAGGCTTGACCCTGTCCCAGGCTAAAAGTGGCACATTGGAAACTCCCCAGTTGCTCTGCATTTTCCAAACTTCCTGGTTACTTTAGGTATGTCTCTATTGTGTGTCCCCACGTGGAGTCCATAGGCCAGTGCTGGGTGTCTACTGTCTACACTACTTCTTAGAGGTCTGTGGCTGAACCCGGGGCAGGACGGTGTGGATGGGCAGCAAGCCCCAGACATCCGAACTCAGGTCCTCCGGCCTCCGCATTCTACTGAGGCCTCTCCCCAGCCCCTGCCGCTCTATTTTTAACCAGTTGATCATGTTTTGTTTCTGGAAGTGCTGGAATTCAAACCCGGTTCTTAGCCTTTCAATGATGACAGCATTCTGCTCTCTAGTGGTTACAAGCTAAAAGGCCCTCCAAATCTTTGGGAGGTTGTGGTTGACAGTATCTTATTAAAATAATACACAAAGCAGCAAATCATGCACACAGGAATGTCCTGGGTGTCCTGATGCACCCTGGTAAAGTAACACATTGGCAGGGAAGGCAGGAGGATCAAGATTACAGGCACATACCACCATGCCTGGCATCTGCTTTATTTTTAAATACTGGCAATAGACTTACAGGATGTAAAGTTATAAATATACAAGATGCCACATACTAACGACATCTTTCTACCACATTAATTTCATCATTGCACAGCCAATGTTTTTTCTGTCAAGAATTTACCCAGATTTAAGGACTCAGATATGTTCTTCCTTTGAGCTGGTCTTTTTTTTTTCTCTCAAGACAAGGTTTCTCTGTGTAGCCTTGGTTGTCCTTGAGCAAGCTCTGTAGACCAGGCCTGGTTCTGCCTCCCAAGTGCTGGGATTAAAGGCATGAGCTAGTCTTTTTTTTTTCTAGAGATTTACTTATTTATTATGTATACAGCATGTATGACTGCAGGCCAGAAGAGGGCACCAGATCTCATTACAAGTGGTTGTGAGCCACCATGTGGGTGCTGGGAATTGAACTCAGGACCTCTGGAAGAGCAGCCAGTGCTTTTAACCTCTCAGCCATCTCTCCAGCCCCGAGCTAGTCTTATGTAGCACAGGCTAGGCCAAAACTTGCAGCAATCCTCCTGCTTCAGCCTCCCGAGTGTTGGGATAAAAGCATGGGCTACCACCCCTTCCCTAAGATGAAGATACTTGGGTCTGCAGAGATGGCTCAGTGGTTAAGAGCACTCACTGTTCTTTACAGAGGACCAGAGCTTGGTCCCAGCATCTAGACTAGGCTGTTCAAAACGGCCTCTAACCCCAGCTCCAGGGGTTATGACGGCCCTGTACATGCTTTGTGTTCACATGCACAAACCCCGCCCCACAGACACACATAACCAAAGTGCTTTTAATTAAAAGATAAGAACTCTTGAACACTTGCTTAGTGTGTGCCCTTCCCAGTCCAGAAAGAAAAGAAAAAAGGAAGCTGAGTTTTACGTGGAGTTGGGGTGTGGGTGGTCTGTGTCGCTTTGGAACAATCAGGGGGTTGGGGGGGAGGGTACCGAGGAAAGCTGGACAGACTCAGAGAAGCTGAGGTTCTTTTTTTTTTTTTTTTTTTTGAGACAGGGTCTCTCTGTGTGGCCCTGGCTGTTCTGGAGCTCACTTGGTAGACCAGGCTGGCCTCGAACTCAGAGATCCACCTTTCTCTGCCTCCCGAGTGCTGGGATTAAAGGCGTGCACCACCACCGCCCGGCTGGAGGTTGGGATTCTTGAGAGAGTTCTCCAGGGGAGGAGATGAGGGCAGGACTGTACATGAGGCAGTGTGTGGGAGCGTGCCGGGTCTGCAGGGGAGTCCTGCAGTTAAGGGCACACGGCGGGCAGGCCCGTGTCTGCGGGTCTCTTTGAGTAGCTCGCTTGGGAGTGTGTTATGCCCCGAGCCCCACACTTCCTGGGCAGAGCGCCCTCTCCCAGATCCCGACTGATTGACAGGTTCCTGTTACCGGGGTTTCTGCATGGTCAAAGGTGACTGAGGCAGCTCCCAGGAGTTGGGGCTCGGCTGGAGTGACCCACACTGCAGTTTTTCAAGACAGGGCTTCTCTGTGTAGCCCTGGCTGTCCTGGAACTCGCTCTGCAGTCCAGGCTGGCCTCGAACTCACAGAGATCCACCTGCCTCTGCCTCCCGAGTGCTGGGATCAAGGCGTGCCCACCAGCGCCCGGCTGAGCCCACTCTTCCCACACCTCCTGTCTACAGCGAGGCACCAGAGATCCAGTTCATTCACAGGAAGGTTTATTGGGTCACAGCTCAGGCTTGCATCACTGGCCGAGACATCTCGGCCTGCAGCTTCACTCCTGAGCCCGCGAAGCCCGTACCGCCCTGGAGAGGAGGGAGGAGAGCAAGCTGGAGGAGATCGTAGTGGAGGGGACCTGGGACACAGGAGAGGCCGGACAGGGCAGGTTTCCTTGACAAAGGGGGAGAGGTCCCAGGATGGAGGGGTGCACAGGAAGGTGAACACAAGGTGCTGTGGGGAACCCAGAGTGCAAGAGTGTGAAGGGGGGGGCATGGGGAGGAGTGGGGGAGCAGGAGGGGGCAGGGTGTGACACTACAGGGGTGGGGGTGGGGTGGGGGTGGGGTGGGTGCTGGCGACTCACCCGCTGCAGCACGATGATGTCGCGCTCCGTCAGCGTGTCCCCATTCACGGGGTCCACCATGTCCTTCCGGATCAGTTTCTCCACGCACTCCAGGGTGACCACGGCCCCACTGCAGGGGAGAGGCGCGGAGATCAGGCCCGCGGCATTTCGGGCCCCTCCAGGCCCCCTTCCCCACCCTACTCACGAGGGCCGCAGCACTGCACACGGCGTGGCATTGCTCAGGCTGTCTCGGGTCACAGCACACACGTAGCGCTCACTGCGCGTGATGAGTCCCACGCGGTCCACAGAGTCGTCCAGCTGCGTGAAACGCACTGGCGTCAGGTCGGACATGCGCAGAGGCTTCCCAGACATCGGGCAGGTCACAGTGCGGGACTGCGGGCAGAGGCAGGGTCAACGGGGTCACCGTGTAAGGGGCATAAGGGGCAAGAGGCCGGGACATGGGTAGCTCACTGGTTTTTCCAGCTTGGTGGCCTTTGCCTCGGGCGTCAGTGAGGGGATCCAGAAGCTGGGCAGCGCTTTGTTCTTGTCCTTGCCTGGGGGACCCGCACTGGGCCCGGGCTGCTCACCATCGGTGTTGGGTAGGGCGGCAGCTTTGGGCATGAAGGGGTTGAGGGGCCGGCTCACGATGGCTGCCTCCTTCTCCAGGAAGCCTCGAACCTGGTCCTGGGCCGCGGCTCGCTGAAGCTGTTTCTGCTCTTCCCTCCGGGCTCCTCGCTGCTTCTCATAGGCCTGGGGGGAAGAGAGGCCCGGCTCGGCACCCCAGCCGCCCACCCCGTATCCACCCCATCCACCAACGGGAGGACGGGCCAACTCCGGCAGGGTTGGCAACAGGTGAAGTTTCTGTGTGCACCTGGGAAGGCGGCCTGGCATCCCTGGTCTCCGACTCAGACAGTGTGGGACTCACAGCCCTCCTGTTGAGAGGCCCTATTCAAGGTGAGACTGGGGTTCAAGTAGCCTAGGCCGCATGGAACTCAAGGGTGACCTTGAACTCCTCATCTTCCGCCAATCAAGTCATTACATCTGGTCACATGGCAGTGGGTGGGACCCAGGGCCTCGTGCATGCTAAGCAAGCACTCTACCAAGAGTTTCTCAAGTGCTTAGACGCTGATGGGCACCCAGTAAGCACTCAACGAGGCATGCTGGCTGGCCAGGGAACCCCCCGCCGCAGCGGGGCTGGACTTGGAAGTCCGTAAGCAGTGTGTGCTTCGCCCTGTGTGACCAGAGCAGGTAAGGCATGCCCCTTGCTCAGTCCTGCCTGGCACCAGCAGGTGTCAACAGTAACCATGCCCGGGTCCATGAAGCCTCCAACAGGGGTACCATGACGAGGGCGTGGCTGGCTACCCACTGGGCTATGGGGAGGACACGGAGGCTGGGGAGTGGGGCGCTGAGCATGCCGAGCTGCCAGAGGTGGAAAGCAGGGTAGCACAGCAAGTGTCTGGCCTGTGAGGCCCTGGGTTCCATCCCTAGCCACAAACAAAAACAAACAACCCCTCACTGTGGAAGGAAGGGGAGCCAGACGGTATGCCCCACACAGAAATAAAGGACACCTCCTAGACACCCAGCATGCCTGTCCCTGGAGGGACGGGCCTGGGTCACAGTGAGCACCTAGAGAAACCGTATCTGTGTCTCCCACTTGCCCTGTGGTGCCCTGATTTCACACCGGTGGCCATTTCAGAGATAAGGCTGCGGCCCACAGATGGTGTCCATGTGCATCACAAGCCAAATGCCTGGAGCTGAGGACAGCCAGGGAGCCGCTCCTGCAGGGTGCGTCCAGCACACACAGCAGAGGGTGTGGGCACAAGGCTCACAGGTTCCTAGAGAAGGGTGAGCAGGGTGGACCCCAGAGGCCCTGGCCTGCAGACGCTGCCTGGAAACATCTAGAGAGAAATGGGACTGGACGGTGCTCCAGGCAGAGACCAGCATCAGTGAAGGCCCCTCATCTTCTCCTCAGGACCCATTACCTTCACCTGCCGGGCAATCTCTTTCTTCTGGTGTAGGATGTACTCCAGGATCGCCTCCCGTTCGTACAGGTAGCCATCTGGGCTGCAGAGGGACGGGGAAAGCAGGGGCCTGGACTTGATCACATGAAGGCATCCACTCACTTCTCTAGCCACTCACTCCCCACTCTGGGTACCACATTGAGCATCCTCAGTCCAGTATCCATCCACTCCCCGCTCTAAGGACCACAAAGCGTATTCACTCCCCATCCTGGGTACCGCTAAACGTCCTTGGAGGAATCTTCCATAGTACTCCTTCAGCCCATTTTTTTTTTCCATTTTATTTCGGGACATGGTGTTTTGCAGTTCAAGTCAGCTCTAAACCGCTATGTAGCTGAGGCTTGTCTTGAACCCCGATCCTGCTGTCTGCATCTCCTAAGTGCTACTGTAACAGGTGGGCAGCACACCTGGTTTTCTGTGGCACTGGGGATGAACGCAGAGCTTCTTGCAGGCTAGGAAAGCACCCCACCCCACCCCCTCCCTGTCCAGCCCAGCCCAGCTATAGCAATGCAGTCTTTCCACCGTGGTGGAGGAGCTCTGAGCTCGGAGACTTGAACCCCACACAGCCCGGCTGCCCCTCCCCTGCTCACGTGACCACCGGATCATGGCAGGGCTGCAGTGAGAGGCAGCAGCAGTCAAAGTCCTTCACGGCGTCCCGGCTCAGTCGGATGTTCTGGGTCCCGTAGCCTGAGGCCGCTGGGGACAGAGAAAGGTGGTGACGGACGGGGACATGCCTTTCACCAAGTTCCCAAGGAAATGTGGGGGTTGAGTGGAACCCGAGAAAGATGGCGAGGCCAGCCTTATTCCCCTCACAGTGGGGCAGGGAGGAAGAGGCTCACGGCCGGCTCGCTCTCCTGGGGTGGGAAGCACTGTGGCTCTCAGCCTTCCTTCTGCAAAGGTGGTGCCCGGGAACAGTTGGGGGGAGAGGGACTGACATGGGATGTGTGTGTTAGATGAGCCACAGGGCCACACTGCCTAGGTCACCATCATTAGTACACACAGGGCAACCACAGGCAGGCTAGGACAGAGGAGCGAATGGCCGGCCATACCCGCCCCCGGGGTGAGCTCCCCAACGTACCTGTGTCCTTCTTCTTCTCGTGGTAGGTGTAGACGGCCCCGGCGGTGCAGTTCTTACCGTGCCGCGTCATCCTGCGGAACAAAGGGGTCCCAGGACACTCACACACAGCGACACAGCAGCCTGCCTGCCCAGAAGCTTGATCAACACGGCCCCAGTGTCTGATGCGGGCGGAGGGAAAGGCACGCAGCACTGGGCCACTCCCCTTTGTTTTTGAGACAGAAGCTCACTCTGTAGCCCAGGCTGGCCTCGAACTCCGAACCCTGCCTGCCTCTGCCTCCGGAGTGCTGGGGTTAAAGGTGTGCACCACCACGCCTTGGGCATTTGTTCCAGTCAACCAATGATCTTTGGGATATCTAGCCCAATGAGCGTGGCCCTTTCTGGGTATGTGACAGGTTAAAACTGAGAAGGGGGCTCGCTCTCTCTTGCTCGCTCTCTCGGTCAGAGACTGAGTGGTTGGACCATTCACCCCTGGGCAGAATGGGGGACAAAAACGGCTGTTTACTGTGGGACCGGGCAGGACAAAGAAAAGCCTCTGGATACACACTCCACTGTCTGTGGAGACTCTGACTGTTAAAAAATTTTTATCTCGAAAAGCCAAAAAAATAAATAAATAAATAAAATAAAATTTTTTATGTGTATGCCTGCTTGTTTGAATACGCATCATGTGCATGGAGTGCCTGCAGGGACCAGAAGAGGGCGACAGAGCCTCTGGGGCTGGAGTTCCAGGTGGTTGTGAGCTGCTGTGTGGATGCTCCCCCATAAGCAGGAAGCTTGCACATACTCACTCACATGCACACACATAAATAATAAAATACAATAAAAATTGTATAAACAATGACAAGGCCAGTCTGGGCTAAAGAGTGAATCCAAGAACAGCTGTAGCACAAATCCTAATTGGTCTTAATAATAAAAACCTGGGCCGGGCGGTGGTGGCGCACGCCTTTAATCCTAGTGCTTGGGAGGTGGAGGCAGGCGGATCTCTGTGAGTTCCAGGCCAGCCTGGGCTATAGTGCGAGACCCAGGACAGGCACCAAAACTACACAGAGAAACCCTGTCTAGAAAACAAACAAACAAAAATAAATAATTAAACAAATAAAAATAAAAACCTGGAGTCAGATATCAGGGTAAAAGCTGTTAGATCAGAGAAGCAGAGCAGCAGCCACTAGAGAGTCTTTTTTTTTTTTTTCTTTCGAGACAGGGTTTCTCTGTGTAGCTTTGCGCCTTTCTTGGGACTCACTTGGTAGCCCAGGCTGAACTCGAACTCACAGAGATCCGCCTGGCTCTGCCTCCCGAGTGCTGGGATTAAAGGCGTGTGCCACCACCGCCCCAGCAACTACTAGAGAGTCTTAAGTCTATGAAATCCTCAGCCAAAAGGGGACTAGATCCCGTCTCCAGGAATCTTCAGACTGAATACCATGAGTTTCTGTCTCCAGCCTTATATTCCTCTCCGCCCAACCATACTCCTTCCTGTCTCCACCTCCCTAGTGCTGGGATCAAAGGCATGTGACTCCCAAGTACTGGGATTAGAGGTGTGTGCAACCACTGCCTGGCTCTGTTTCTCTTTTAGATTGAATCAATCTTGTGTAGCCTAGGCTAGCCTTGAACTCACAGAGATCCATCTGCCTCTGGCTAGGAGAGCTGGGATTAAAGGTGTGTGCCACCACTGGCTGGCCTCTATGGCTAACTAGTGACTTAGCTCTGCACTCTGATCTCCAGGCAAGCTTTATTTGTTAGATCACAAACAAAATATCACCACACACAGCCTAGGCAATTGGGCAAGATGTTGTTATGAATGCAGCTCATTGTTGAGAACGTCAGTCCCGCAGGCATGAAGGCCACATTCCATCCACAGCAAACAAACAGGCCTGTCTATGGAGAAGAGGCATCCTGCCCTGGCATCCACCTGCCAAGCCTCCGCTGACCTTCCCAGCCCCAATCCTCTAGCACCTGCCGCCTGCTCTCACTCACACCCACTCCCAGTCCCCTGGTTTCTGCTCCGGTGACCTTACGGGCAAGTTCCTGCTTTATTCTTTTTTTTTTTTTTCTTTTTTTTCTTTTTTTGGTTTTTCGAGACAGGGTTTCTCTGTGTAGCTTTGCGCCTTTCCTGGAACTCACTTGGTAGACCAGGCTGGCCTCGAACTCACAGAGATCCGCTTGCCTCTGCCTCCCGAGTGCTGGGATTAAAGGCGTGCGCCACCACCGCCCGGCTAGTTCCTGCTTTATTCTTAGTCGCCAACTGCCTTGACCCTGAGCACTATTTGGCACTGGCTGGCTGGCATCTCTTGGCTGCGTCTCGGGTAGAGGATTCTGCTAGGCTGGTGAACCACTCCCTCTTTAAGTGGGAGGAACAGCTAAGGGGGGGCATCTTCTCTAAAGATTTTATGTCTGTGTATGTCTGTGTGTACGTTTTGACACACTTACAGGTGCCCAGTGGAGCTGAAGTTTCAGCTGCCTGACATGGGTAAGGGGAAGGGGTACTGGGAACCAAATCTAGGCCCTCTACTGCTGAGCTATCTCTCCAGGCCCCAGGGGCATTTTTCTTTTCTTTTCTTTTTTGGTTTTTCGAGACAGGGTTTCTCTGTGTAGTTTTGGTGTCTGTCCTGGATCTCACTCTGTATACCAGGCTGGACTCAGGGATCCACCTGCCTCTGCCTCCTGCTACTGGGATTAAAGGCGTGTGTTACCACCACCCTGCTAAAAACTTACTTATTTTATTTTATGTGCATGGGTTTTGCCTGCATGTGTGTCTATGCACCACTTGTGTGTGTCTGGTGTCTCTGGAGGCCAAAGGAAGGTCTGGATTGGAGTTACGGATGATTGCAAGCGGCCATGTGGGTGCTGGGAATCAAACCTGGGTTCTCTGCAAGAGCAACAAATGCCCTTAAAGCTACGACATCTCTCCAGCCCGCAGAAGTGTAAAAACTAAAAACAACAACAACAATAGCAACAAAACAGCCCAGTGAGGCAGTGGCAGGCAGATCTCTGTGAGTTCAAGGCCATCCTGGTCTAGAGTTAGTTCCAGGATAGGCAGAGTTACACAGAGAAACCCTGTCTTGAAAAACCAACCAACTAACCAACCAACCAAACAAACAAACAAAATACCAACAGAAAAACAAAACAAATCACAAAACTGGCCAGGCAGTGAGCTGACTCAAGGGGGAGAGGGTTTGCTGCAACCTGACAACCTGAGTTCAAGCCCAGGATCCCTGCCGTGGAACAATCTTTCCGTACACCGTGAAGACGTGTCTTTGCTAGGACGCCTCCTGATTGGGAAGACATGTCTTTGCTAGGACGCCTCCTGATTGGTTTAATAAAGAGCTGAATGGCCAATAGCTAGGCAGGAGGTGATTACAGAGAGAGAACTGGAGGAGATGAATCTAGGCATGGGAGAGATGCCAGAGAACACAAAGAGGAAACAGGAGGTGCGAGATGGAAGAGCGGTAAAAAGCCACGAGACAAAGCGGAGATTACTCTAACTGGGTTAAGTTATCGGAGCTAGCGGGACAAGGCTAAGCCACAGCTGAGCTTTCATGTTAATAAGTCTCCAGGCTGTGTTTTCAGGAGCTGGCGGCCCAAAGAAAAATCTGTCTACAGATCCACATGATGGAAAGAAAGAAGCAATTCCTGCAAGTTGTCCTCTGACCTCCACAAGTGTAGTGGCATACATGCCTGTGTGCACACACAACATACATCCACACAAACAAATAAATAATGTGATTAAAAAATGTAACGGGACAGCAATGATACAATGAGTGATAGACACTTGGTGCAGCCCTGATGTCCTGGGTTCCAGCCCCAGAACCATGTCAACATGGAAGGAGACACAAAGATGTCCTCTGACCTCCTGTGCTGTGACAGTGCCCCCATCATGCACCACACATATGTGCACACGCACACCATGAATGCACACAGAGATAACAATTAACTTTAGAGAGACTTTCCGGGGCTGGGGATTTAGCTCAGTGGTAGAGCGCTTGCCTAGCAAGCGCAAGCCCTGTCCTCAGCTGGGGGGAGGGGGACGGACTTGCCTGATCTCCGTCCACAGGCCAATTTTTTTTTTTTTTTTTTTTTTTTGAGACGTCACTTTATAGACTAGGCTGGCCTTGAGGTCCCAGAGATCTTCCTATGCCACCACACCCAGCCCACATGTCAATCTTGCAGCCCTGATGTCACAGGCTGTGCCACCACAGCTACACTCTCCTGTCTGTCACCTAAGTGTCTCCTTTGCTGAGGCTTAGAAGGGAAGCTGCCTGCTTAGAGCAGAGGACCTTGTGAGATCTAGAATTCAAGAGACGGCTAAGGGGCTGGAGCGTGGCTCATCAGTTGGGAGCACTGGCCACCCTGGCCTCTCTTCCAGAGGACCCAGGTCCAGTGTCAATTCCCAGCACTGACACGCAGTTCACGACTACCTAACTCCAGTAACTCCGGTTCCAGGGGCTGTGGCGTCCTCACACAGACATACATGCAGGCAGAACCCTAATGCACATTAAGAGAAGAGAGAGATGGCTGAGAGTGCGGCGTCCTTTCAGAAGCCCACGCCCATCTCTGTATTATGGGATTCGTCCTTCTTATCTTATTCCCTTAGTTTAATTTCTAAGGCCACGTAAGGGTTAGAAGCTTTGGAGGCTCGGATGGCCAAGGAAATGGACACATGTGCATTTGTCTGACGTGTGTGTGTGTGTGTGTGTGTGATGGGATTGGAGCTAGTGTAGTCTTGGAGCGGGGCATGTGCTCTGCCTCTGAGTCAGGTCCCCGCCCCTCACTATCTCAATTTTAGTGCTTTTATGTATATATTTATTTTTGATATTTTATGTATATATTTATTTTTGATATTTTATGTATATATTTATTTTTGATATTTTATGCATATATTTAATGTATATATTTATTTTTACATTAAGATAGGGTGTCATCTATACCTTCGTCTGCCTTTTTACTCCAAGTCCTCCTCCAGGGTCTCTTAACGCTTTCCTCACTTTAGAAGTGAGAAAACAGAGACCCAGCACTGGAAACTTAGCTTAATGGTAGGGTACAGGTTTAGCAGGCCTCCCCCAAATAACACAAGCTAGAGATACAAGGAGCTTTTCCGAAGGGCTCAAGATAAAACCCAAACCACACACTGTGTCCTGTAGGAGGTAAGGAACGTGGACAGCACCCTTTCACAATCTCCGTGCCTGACTCAGGCATTGCTTGTGGGTGGCTGCCATCGAGAGGGAAGACTGTGGGGACTGGAGAGCCGGGGTGGCACAGAATGTGAAAAAATGGGGCTTCAGGCCCCCCCCCCCAGCCACTGGACACCACACAGCAAGTCACTTAAACTAAAAAATTTGCTTTTTGTCCTTTTTGAGGTATGTGTGTTTCTCACACCGTAGCTCAGGCTAGCCTTGAACTCACCCTACCTTGGCCTCCTGAGGGCTGGGGTAACAGGTGTGTGTCACTTTCTCATGGGGACTGCAAGTCCAAGCATGGCCATCAGTACTATGGTACTGGTGATGACCCCATTCCTGCTTTGCAGATGGCTGTCCTCCGAGGCACCATCGCATTAACCCAGGTTGGCCCCAAACTTGCTAGGTGAATAAAACAAGAAATGAAAAAGAAAGGAAAGGAAAGGACTGCTCCTAGGATGGAGGAGAAAGTTTATCACAGATGTGGGAGAGCCCAGCCAGAGGCAGGAACATCTGGAGAGTCCAGAGTGGACCTGACCAGACTGAGCTGGGCCATGTGGGAGACGGGGAGGGGAAGGCAGAGTAGAGAGAGGGGAACCAGTGCAGCAGCCCGGAGGCCAAGAGCCAAAATGGGTGGGTAACCAAAATGTCTGGATTATATAGGGAGCCTCTGGAGGAAGGGCAGCCAGCCACTGGGCTGGAGAGGTAGAGGGGAGGGGTATGCCAGCCATACTCAGTAACTGGTAGGACTGAGGGATGCTGGAAAACCTACCAGGTCTACTTTGATATGCTAAATAGGCACCTCAGCAGTTTGTCTAGCCAGGGATGACCTTGAATTTCCCTTCTCCTGTCTCCACCTCATAAGTGCTGGAGTTACAAGCCTTCACCATCACCATCAGTTTATTGGATCCTGGGGCCAGGATGCAGGATTTCACACATGCTAGGTGCATTCTACTAACGGAGCCACATCCCTGCACTTACCCCTCCTTTGATGAGAACACAAATCTCCAACTGGGTCCTACAAAAGCGCAACTTCTGAACAACGCTGGACTGAGGGGACACGGTATCCACAAAACCAAAACCAGCCAACAACCAACCAAACAACCAAACACAAACAAAGACTGGGGCTGGAGAGATGGCTCAGAGATTAAAAGCACCTGCTGCTCTTGCACAGGACCAGAGCTCTGTTGCCAGCACTAATGTCTGATGGTTCACAACTACCTGTAACTCCAGCCCCAGGGAGAATGCAGTGCTTCTGGCTTCTGTGGGCACTGAAATACTCTCAGAGAGACACTGTGGATTTCATCCCCAGCACACACCCCCCTCACACACACACACTCGAGCATGCTCTCAAAATTAAAATGAAAACCATAATGAAGAACCAGTTCACATCTTACTATTATAACCACATGTAACCAACCAATAGTTAAGAAGTGAGAATGGGGGGCTGAAGAGATGGCTCAGATGTTAAGCGCACTGGCTGCTCTTCCGGAGGACCAGGGTTCAATTCCCAGCACCCATATGGCAGCTTACAAACATCTGTAACTCCAGTTTCAGGGGACCTGGGACCCTCACACAGATATACATGCAGGCAAAAATAAAGAAATCATTTTTAAAAAGTGAGAATGAAGAGAAACTGGGAGCCACACACATCAGCGTGAGGAGGAAGATCAACACAGACCCTGACCCACAGACTTTACTCCCAGTGAATTGAGAACACATCCACACAAACATTTTATGCCAATGTTCACAGCAGCACTACCTGAAACAGCCAAAAAGCAGTAACAATCCTCAAGGCCATCAACTGATGGAGAAATGAAATGTGGTATATCTCACACAACAGAATACTATTCACCCACAAACAAGGTATCGGGATACAACATAGAGGGACCTAGAAAGAGCACGCTGAGTGAGAGAAGCCAGCCCCAAAAGCGCACATACTGTACGACTGCACTTAGGAGAGACGTGCAGATAAGGCACTCACAGGAGTGTAGAGACTGCCAAGGACTGGGGGCAGGAAAGACAGAAGAGGTCAAGGATGTGGGGCAGGATTTCTTTTGGAGTTATTAAACGTGTCCTAAAATTGTTTCTTTTGAGACAGGACTTTATTTAGCCCAGCTTGCCCTCTGATTCTTTCTGCAGCCTGAGGACAACCTTGAACTTCTAATTCTGCTGCCTCTACCACTGAGTGATTATGACTGTGTAGCAGGTTCCTGCCTGGTGCCCTTGGAGGCCAGAAGAGGGCATTAGATGCCCTGGAACTTGAGGGATTACAGGTGTGTGTTACCACACCCAGAGAACATGCTCTAAAATTGTTAGTGGTGATGTCTATACAACTCTGTGAATACACTGCAAACCGCTGAATTGTTTGCTTTAAGTGGGCAAAGTATGTATTATGTGAAATTACCCCCAATAAAGCTTACTGAAAACACGAACAACATGAGCTAGGAGTGGCGGCTGCCCGTCTCCAAACAAAACAAGTTCAGAGGCTGGAGATGGTGCCGTTGCTAACAGCACTGGCTGCCCTCCGGGACCGGGGTCTGACACCTAGCCCCCCTGGCAGCTCACAATCAACTCCAGTTCCGGGAGATCTGCTAGCCCTCTCTGGCCTCTGTAGGCATTGTATGCGAGTGGTGGGCAACCATACATGCAGGCAAACACACCCACTCAAGCTGGGCAGCAGTGGCCCACAACCATACATGCAGGCAAACACACCCACTCAAGCTGGGCAGCGGTGGCCCACGCCTTTACTCCCTGCACTCAGAGGCAGTGCCTGGTGGATCTCGGTGAGATCCAGGACGGCCAAGATCACACAGAGAAACCCTGTCTCAAAAAACAAACAAAAAACCCAACTCAGTCTCGTAAAATAAAAATAAACAAATCTTTTATTTTTCTTCCTTTTTGGGACAGGGTCTCACAATGCAGCCCTTGCTGGCCTGGAACATCAGGTGTAGGCCAGGCTGGCCTCAATCTCTGAAAGATCCACCTACCTCTGCCTCCCCAGCACTGGGATTAAAGATGTACCCACCACGCCCATTTCATATATATATATATATATATATATTTTTTTTTTTTTTTTTTTTTTTTTTTTTTGGTGTTTCAAGACAGGGTATCTCTGTGTAGCTTTAGAGCCTATCCTGCCTGGAACTCACTCTGTAGACCAGGCTGGCCTCGAACTCACAGAGATCCGCTTTGCCTCTGCCTCCCCAGTGCTGGGACTAAAGGTGTGCGCCACCACCGGCCGGCTTAATTAAATCTTAATCTCCCTACAGAGATATATAGTGAAATGTAATACCACCCTGGACTGCATGCGACACTGTCTCAAAAAATTAAAATAATCGCCAAGTAGCCCATGTCTTAAATTCCACAACTTGGGAGGCACAAGCAGGCGGATCTCTGTGAGTCTGAAGCCATCCTGGTCTACAGAGCTAGCTCCAGGACAGCCAGGGCTGTTACACAAAGCTGTCTTGAAAAACAAACAATAATAAATAAATAAATAAATAAATAAATAAATAAATAAATAAATAAATAAATAAATAAATAAATAAATAAATAAATAAATGAGGCCGGGTAGTGGTGTCGCACGCCCTTAATCCCAGCACTCGGGAGGCAGAGGCAGGAGGATCTCTGTGAGTTTGAGGCCAGGCTGAACTACATCGTGAGTTCTGGGACAGCAAGGGCTACGTAGACAGACTCTTGTCTCAAGTAAAATAAAAAACTCACTTGCTTCAAGGCTCCTTCAGGGCCTCATCCACTACTGCTCATTGCCCTCCTCACCACTGTCTGGAAAACTGAAGCAGATTGAGGAATCCTGCCTCAACTCTCACTAATCCAGGGAGTCCCATGTTTCACCCTGCACTGGGACGGAGCGCTTTTCCACAGCTAAACTACATTTTCTAAGATCTCGCAGGGTGAGGACGACATATAATGCAGGGCATGCTGGGAGATGTAGTTCAGCTTCCCACTCGGTGATTACAGAGCGCTCTATTAATGATTGCCGGGAAGTCGAAGTGAGAAGTCTTATCCTGTGACCCTCGGACTTCAAATACCCCACCCACAAGAAGGGATCTTAACGACGCGACCCCACACCGCCTGCAGCTCACCTCACAGACGGTTATCCGACTCGTCGCTGCTTCTACTGTGTCCCGAACCGGAAAAGAGTACTATTTTTCCCCCTCCACTCCTCCCATTTCCGCTCGGCAGTAGAAACCGGAAATAACACTGCCCCTAGTTGCGGAGGCGCTTCGCCCGGCTTGGTAAGTCCTTTCTTCTTCTTTTCTACCCCCCGGAAACGTGAGTGACAACTCGAAGGTTCCGGTGAGGAAAGTGGCATGGATATCGGAGACAGCTTAGCCTGCAATAGGCAGAGTGGGGCAGTTGCTCTCAGTCTCAAGTCTGAGTTTAAGAACTAACTCCTTCGCCAGAGATTCTGATACCCATTTTCCAAAATAGATGCTTATTTTTCCTGTTGCATTTTAAGAGACGATTAAGTGAGAACTCTTCTTTTCTCATATTCTAGAAAGAGCAATAGTCAAAGATCACAAGGCCAAGCTGTTCAAGTCAGTCACCCTCCGGAAATAGTATAATATGGTACCGCCCAATTATTCTAGGAACCAAAGCATTCCGTTCCCACCAGTTTGTAGATCTCTAGAGACCCAAGATTTCTTTTCCTGGCTCTGCCAAGCAAATTGTCTGTAGGGAGAGACCCGACTGGGAAAGGAGAGAGGAGAAGACTCTAATAAAGTCCGCTGGATACCTCTGAGTAGGAAAGCCTTGCTTCTATGTGGGGCTGTGTCCCTGAAGCCCTTGGTCCTAAGGTTCCTTTAAGTACTTTGTCCCTTACCTGAGTCCCTCCCAGAGCAGGTAATCAGTAGCCCCGCCCCCTGCTAGAAGCCAGGATTAGGGCCTAGTTACCGAAGTGAGGCACCCCTCCTCCTCCCTCTCCCCTCCCCTCTCCCCTACCCCTTTTCACAGCTGGTGACTGCTGACCCAGGGGTCTTCATTAAAGAAGAGAGCAGGGCTCCCAGGTCTGGGCAGGTAAGTGAAAAATGCTTTCAGAGAAGCTTGAGGGTGGGGCAGGCACTCTGGCGTCCAGACTCTCCACACCACTGGGATCTAGAAACTTGGGACCCTAGGTGCCCTGGAGTCCAGGGCCCCTTGGCCCCTCAAGCCTTCAGACCCAGAAACTTAGGACCTCGTCGGTCCTGTAATATTTGATCTCTGAGGGTGGATGAGGCAACAGGCTGAGGGAGTTTGACTGGCAATGGAATCTGCCAGGTTGGAAGGAATCGGGGCTGCAGATGAACCTGTTTCAATGCTTCCTATGGGTCAGACCTGTGATGGGTACTGTGGATAAAACAGAGGGATAGAAGAGAGCACACCAACTTTGTGCTCATCATTGGGAGGGCACTGTCATCACTGAGATCCTCTTCTCACAGTCGAATACCTGGTACAATAATAGGCAAGTAACTTTCCCACCTGGTGACCGAGTTTCGTCGCCTATACAATGGCAGGAGTAGTCGGCTTGTTTTGAACAGTCAGATGAGTTGGCACAGACTGTGGTGCCTAGCATGGGATGCAGGTCGAGTGCTCACTTTTCTCTCATTCACTGACTGCAGAGTCCAGGCAGGGGGTCCTTGCCTCGGAACTCTGCTGAGGCATCCGTCCTTTGAGAGTCCACACAATATGAGGGGCCATCCTTCCCTGCTCTTAGTCTATATGGGATTGGCCACCTGCCTGGACACCTTACCTCATGGAGAGCAAAACCAAGGTGAGTGTTTGGGGAAAAGCCTCACAAAGGTTTAATTTCTGCCTTCCTCTACCAGGATACTTCCTGGTTTCCCGGACCCTGGCCCTCCTCCCTCAGACCCAGGGGTCCAGGCCCCAGCCTCCTCCCTCAGACCCAGGGTCCAGGCCCAGCCTCCTCCCTCAGACCCAGGGTCCAGGCCCCAGCCTCCTCCCTCAGACCCAGGGTCCAGGCCCTAGCCTCCTCCCTCAGACCCAGGGGTCCAGGCCCAGCCTCCTCCCTCAGACCCAGGGATCCAGACCTCAGCCCTCCTCCCTCAGACCCAGGGGTCCAGGCCCCAGCCTCCTCCCTCAGACCCAGGGGTCCAGGCCCAGCCTCCTCCCTCAGACCCAGGGGTCCAGGCCCAGCCCTCCTCCCTCACACCCAGGGGTCCAGGCCCAGCCCTCCTCCCTCAGACACAGGGGTCCAGGCCCAGCCCTCCTCCCTGAGACCCAGGGGTCCAGGCCCCAGCCTCCTCCCTCAGACCCAGGGGTCCAGGCCCCAGCCTCCTCCCTCAGACCCAGGGGTCCAGGCCCCAGCCTCCTCCCTCAGACCCAGGGTCCAGGCCCAGCCTCCTCCCTCAGACCCAGGGGTCCAGGCCCCAGCCTCCTCCCTCAGACCCAGGGGTCCACGCCCAGCCTCCTCCCTCAGACCCAATCGTCCAGACCCCAGCCTCCTCCCTCAGACCCAATCGTCCAGACCCTGGCCCTCCTTCTCATACCTGGGGATTTCCAAGCCTGGCCCCACCCCTCTTTATCTTCTTTGTCCTCCATCCTAAGGCCTCTCTGCTTTTGACTCTGATGTCCTTAGTTCTTGACATCTTCCTGGATCCCCCGGATGCCGAGAGTTTCCTAGTTGGCCACAGGCGGATTCCTCGGGCTAACCACTGGGACCTGGAGTTGCTGACCCCCGGGAACCTGGAACGAGAGTGCCAGGAGGAGAGGTGCTCCTGGGAGGAGGCCCGGGAATACTTTGAGGACAACACACTGACGGTGAGAGCCTCAGAACCTCTCGGTCCTCTCTGCCTCCCCCAGTTGAGGGCCTTGGGCATCCAGCCTTCACCTCCCTCTTTACCTCCCTGGGGTTCAGATATCAGGGCGGACTGGCTGTGGGGGGCTGTTCCATGTCTAGTTGCTTCTTTTTCCCTTCTCTCCCCTCCAATCCTTCTAGGAACGCTTCTGGGAAACCTATACCTACAATGGCAAGGGAGGTGAGTGGTACTCGGGGAAGCAGCGCTTAGCCCTGGAGTTCCATCCAAAGTCTCCTCCACATATCCAAGGACCACCTTCTCTCAGCTCCCATGCTGCCCAGAGATGGCTGACAAGGTGCCCCTCCCTCTTCATGATGGCCCTTGTCTGAGAAACCCAGCACAACTGCATTCACACTCATAGTAGGGCCCAAGTCCCCAGGAGGGGGGCACGTGGGTGGGCACATGGAAGGAAGGGTATTTTCATGGGGACTGTCAGAAGGACAGACTCACCTGGCCCTTCTTTAGACCCCAGAGCCACAGCCCCTTGCTTGCATCTTGGTCGCTAATGGGGCTGTTCCCTAGCAACAGAGCTAGGGCAGGAAGCCTGGCCATTCTCACCTGTCCAGTTTGCCCACCCCAGCCCCTCCTCTGAGTTCTGAAGCCCTCATCTTGGCTGGAGCCTTGTTGCTAAGGGGGGCTGCTCCTTAGCAACGGGGCCCTGGCCAGGCCAGACAGGAAGCCAGAAGCACTACCTGGCTGGCTTCCCCTCCCCCCCACAGCCCCATGCCAGCCACAGCCTGCCTGGTTGCTAAGGAGGCCTTCTCCCTAGCAACCGTACCTAGCTGGAGGACCAGGGCCTCCTGCCCAGCTGGAGGACCCCCCCCTCTGGGCACCAGCTGCCCCACCCCCTCATGGCCTGGTTGCTAGGGGTGGATGCACCTTAGCAACAGGCCCTAGGTCTGTGCTGGAGTCCTCACAGTGGAACTGGTTGCTAGGGGAGATAGCTCCTTTTCTACAATCCCAGCAAGGCCTAGTGGCTCCTTGGATCACTGAAATCTGCCAGACTTTGGAAGCCCTGTCTTCTCACTGCAAGCTTTAGCAAGAGGTAGCCAGAGGAGATGGCCCTGACCTTGGCCCTTCAGTCCCAGCAGAAAGATTGTGAGTACAAGGCCAGCCTCTGCTACATATATCAAGTCTGAGGCCAGCTTGAGACTCCATGTCTCAAAACAAAACCAAGGGCTGAAGAGATGGATCGTTGGTAAAGTGCTTGCCAGGCAACCCCGAGGATCTGAGTTTGATCCCCAGAATCTACAGGAACAGCTGAGCGTGCTGGCGGACTGAGGAGAGACAGGAGGGTTTGTGGGGCTCCCTGGGTAACCAGCCTAAGTCACTGAGGTCTGCCCCCTCCCCTCCTGATGAGAGAGCCTTTCTCAGGAAACAAGTCAGCCCCAGGGAGACAGCTCAGCAGGTGGCTGTGCTTGTCATCAGGCCTGATGATCTGAGTTCAGGAGAGAACTGACTTCTGGAAGTTGTCCTCTGACCTCTACACACATATATGCACACATATAAATAATTAAAAATGAAAAAATAACGGTGTATGACTCCTGGGGAAAACATCCAAGGTAGAACTGTGGTCACTACACACACACACACACACACACACACACACACACACACACACACACACACGGATGTTCTTCAAATCTTAGATGGTCTTTTAATAAAAAAAACCCAGAGCCAGATATCGGGGTGAAAACTGAAAGATCAGAGAAACAGAACAGCCAGCCACTAGTTCTTACCTCTACGAAATCCTCAGCCTAAGGGGAGAGAGTTCCTGTTCCCTCATGCCTTATAAAAAAAAAAATCAGCAGGAAGGGCCAGAGAGATGCCACAGCACTTCAGATTGCTTGCTGCTGTTGCAGAATACTGGAGTTTGGTTCCCAGGACCCTAGTTGGGTGCTGCCCACAACTGGTGATAACTCCAGCAGATCCAGAGGGTCCAGTGTCTTCCTTTGACCTCTGTGAGCACCCACACACATGTGCACCTACCTCCTCCACATGTACACACAAATAAAATAATAAAATAGATTATTTAGGAAACCAACAGGAGGCTGGAGAGATGACTCGGGTTAAGAACACTTGCTGTTCTTGCAGAGGACCTGGGCTTAGTTTCCAACATCTACATAATGGTCACAATCATCAATTCCAGGTCTAGGGAATCCAACAGCCTCTTCTGACCTCTTATGGCACCAGACACGAGTGGTCCACATACATATAAATTAAATCTTTTAAAAAACTAGAAGTTCATTGGAACAGTGGTGGCACACACCTAAATCTCAGCACTCAAGAGGCAGAGGCAGGCAGCCAGCCTGGTCTGCAGACTGAGTTCCAGGATAGCCAGGGCTACACAGAGAATACACTGTCTTGAAAAACTAAAACCACCACCAACAAAACCCCTAGAGGTTCGACCGCCAGCATGACAAAAAGTATAAAAACATATTTGAAAATAAAACGAGCCAAGAGCAAACCAAGCCATATTGAGGGCAGGGATGCTGAAGTCTCCTTTCACTCCCTTAGTTTGTTGATGGGGTCTGCACCTTAGGCACAGCGCCATGTAAGTCGACACCTCCATATTTCAGTCTTTCCTCCAATTTATCCATTATTATCCTTGTAAATGCTGGCACATCCTCTTGTGCTACACTAACAGTTCCGCTGAAGTAGAAGATACACATTCATATGTTTGCAATGAATCTTCTTCCTTCCTTCCCTCTCCAGTGGTAGGAGGAACCCAGGGCCGTGAGTACGCAGCCCAACTGCTCTATCACTAAGTACATCCCAAACCCAACTCTCTTCATTTCTTGCTTTGTGACAGGGTCTCGCTAACTTGCCCAGGCTGACCTTGAATTCACTGTTAGACTTCAAACATACTATCCTTCAGCCTCAGGCCCCCAAGTAGCTGAGAGGACAGGCCTGGGCCATCACTCCCTACTCAGATCTCAATGAGTTTTCTAGAGCTCCTGGTAGGGCTCATGTTCCCATTCTGCATAGCAGAAAACAGACACTCTAAAAAAGCTCCAGTGTTTGTTGCCTGAGGCCACAGGAGCAGGAAGGGGGCTCAGGTCTCTCTGCCTTGCTTCCTAGCCCACGCCCTTAGGGAAAGGAATTGAGATGTTGGAGGAGGTGGTAGCCCCGATCAGTGGTACCCTCTACCCACAGGGCGTGGACGAGTAGATGTCGCAGGCCTGGCGGTGGGACTGACCTCTGGGATCCTGCTCATCGTGTTGGCTGGCTTGGGAGCCTTTTGGTATCTGCACTACAGAAGGCGGCGCCGACTCAGAGTCCGGGAGTCCTGTCAGCAAGAGTAAGGGGTCTTCCAGGAGGAGGGAATGTGGGAGATGGAGAGGAAAGTGGGAGGGGGCAGGCTTGATCTAAGGCAAGAGACCAGTGATGAAGAGTCTGGAGCCACAGGCCTATGGAGAGAAAATCTGTGTGAAGGTGATACCTGTCTTTTGAGTACCAGGTTCCAGTGGTGAGGATGCTCCTGTGTAGGCTGTGGGCCATAGCTGCCAGTTGCATGGTCTTTTCCATGCATGCAGGTCGCAGCACATGTTTGTATGAGCTGTGAGCTGTGTGTGTGTCTTTCACACCAGCAGAGTCTCCCAGGGTGTCTGATAGCTATACTTGGGTGTCATGGTGAGGCCCTAAAAATGTGCAATGTGAGTTCAAAGCTAGCCTGGGTAACTTAAGGAGAACCTTTCTCAAAATAAAACGTGAAAAGAGAATTGAAGGTGCAGGTGAGTAGTGGAATGCTGTGGAAAGGCAGCCCTTGAAGGGCTGGGACGTGGGGTTGCCCGTGCTCCTGGGCGCCCCCCAAACTTGACAACCTGGGTTCTATTACAAGGACTCTATGGTGGAAGGAGAAAACACTGCCCCAGCTGTCCTCTGCCCATCATTTGTGTGTGGGCATGTGTGCATATACACGCACTCACAGAATACATGACTACTTTAAATATAAAAATAAAATGTAAAAGAATGGATTTGGAAGCCGGGCATGGGTGATTCATACATGCAATCCCAATGCTTGGGAGGCTAGGGAGGATTGTTGCAAGTTTTGAAGCCAACTTGGTCAACCTTGCTTAAAAGAGTGGATTTGGGAAACTTTGAAACTAAATGTTTCTGTGTTGTTCCTGTCTGTGTGACCTGCCGATCTTTGTCCCTGGGGTCTGTGCACCTGGTGTTTCTGTTACCTTGGTGCACCCATGTTTCTGTGGATGGGAGTGTGCATTTGAGGTTCATTTTCACGTCTACCTGTCTATTTCCATCAGGCTGTCCTTTGAGGCACTTTTCTGGGCCATCTCCCTTCCACCTCTGTCCCTTCCCACTAAGACTTAGGAGTCTTAGTCTGTAACCCCTTGGTCATGTATGTTTCTTATTTATTTCTTGTAAAGATTTATTTTATGTGTATGCGTGTTTTGGATGCATGTGTATGTATGTATACCACATGTATGCCTGGTGCAATCAGAGGTCATAAGAGGGCGTCGGACCCCTGGGACTGGAATTACAGATGGTTATGAGCCGCCATGTGGGTGCTGCGAATGGAACCTGGGTCCTCAGCAAGAGCAGCCAGTGCTCTTAAACGCTGAGCCCAGCTCCAAGGTAGGTTTTATATTAACCACTCCTTTTCTGTCTCCAGGACCGTGCTCATCAGCCCCCTGAGTCCCCCGACGCCCTTGTCTCCACCCTTACCCCCAGGCCTCCCTACCTACGAGCAGGCGCTAGCAGCCTCTGGGGTGCACGACGCCCCTCCGCCCCCTTACTCCAGGTACGAGGTGGGGCTTCTGCCGGGAGTTAGAGTGCAGAGGAAGGCATCGCGTGGGAGGGGCGTGTCCCCCAGGGGCAGGGCTTGGTGCTTTGGGAAGTCTACGAGGGGCGGGGCTTGCAGGGCAGGGCGGGCCCTACGCAATTGTCTGTAGGGGCGTGGACCAGCCTTGCAAGAGTGCAGCTTTTCAGGAGGGAGGGGCTTGTGCGTACAGGATTCAGGATTGGCTGAAGCACCAAGGGCGGGTCGGTGTGGTCTTGGTGGAGGGGGCTTTTTTGACTCTGCACTGTACCCTCCCCACCCCCACCCCGGCTAGCCTCAGAAGGCCTCACTGAAGACTTGCTCCGGAGCGCGGGCTCCCCGAACTGTGCCCCTGATTCACAGCAGATTCCGGAAGTCGCAGGGCCTCTTCGACTCCCTGGCTTCAATGTGTGCGTGGGAGAGTCAGGGTCGTCGGACCCGACGTCTATCACGACACACGTGTTTCCGCCGCGCACGGATACACGCATGCCCCTGACCATCGTGTTGCCGAGTCCGTGCCCCTGCTCCTCGCACCCGCCCTTCCCGAGCACCTGCCCTGAAACTCGGACAAGACGTGACTTGACTGTCGCCCCACCGTGTCGCGGGGGGCGTACACGCAGAGAACCAGGCCCGTGCACACGCCCGTCTTCGTGTATTCCCCCACACGGGCGGTTCGTAATCCGGCATAAAGGCGGAGGGCGCATTTGCTATGTGCTGGAAAAGGTGTCACGCTTGTGTTGCACCCGGGGAAACGGAGTTGAGCTGAACTGCTATCTACCTAAAAACCTTTTGGAAAAGGAAGAAATTTAAAAAGAAAGAATCACACACACACACACACAAAAATCCCAAAATTGAAATTATTCGAGAAAAATAAAAAATGCAAACGAACTGAACCCCGTTCCTGGGCTCATCTGCGCGCGGTGGAGCGAAATGGATTTCTGTACAGGCGCTGTGCCCTACACCCCTAGGCTCCGCTAGTGCGCTCTCTCTCTCTCTCTCTCTCTCTCTCTCTCTCTCTCTCTCTCTCTCTCTCTCTCTCTCTCTCTCTCTCTCTCTCTCTCTCTCTCTCTCTCTCTCTCTCTCTCTCTCTCTCTCCCAGGCTCCGCTAGTGCTCTCTCTCTCTCTCCTCTCTCTCTCTCTCTTTTTTTTTTTTTTTGCATTTGCACGGGATTGTGGGAGGAAGCGGAGCGCAGCCAGACACCCCGCCGCCCGCCCCCCTTCCCCTCCCCCCTCCCCCAGCCGCCTTGTGCAAAGATGGCTGCACCGTGAGCGCAGAGGAGGAGGAGGCGGCGGCGGCGGCGGCGAAAGAGCGAGCACCCAGTGCCTGCACCCACTCCGGGGCCGTCCGGGACGCCCCCTCCCGAGCGCGCGTCCCCCTTCTCTCTTGCAAGCGCCGGGGCAAAGGCGGAGACAGCGGGGTCCCTCCTCCCCCCTTTCCCTCCTCCAGGGGGAACCCCCCCTCCTTGGCTCAGCGGCTGCACCCCTCCTTTGCCCGCCCCTCCGTCCCTGCCCCCTCCCTCCCCCGCCCGGGGCCTTCGGTGGCCGCAAAGAAAAAAAAAAAAAAAGAGAGAGAGAGAGAAAGGGAGGAAAAAAGCAGCGGAGGGAGCGGCGGCGGAGGAGAGCGCGCGCGCGCCCCCTCCTTTCCCCCTCCCTCCCCCTCCCCCCAATTTCCACCGCGGCCAATTCATGGACAGGAACTACCCCAGCGCCGGCTTCGGGGACCCGCTCGGCGCCGGGGCGGGATGGAGTTACGAGAGGTCAGCGAAAGCTAGGTAAGGAGCTGAGGGGGACCTGGAGAAACGGGCCAAGAGGTGGGGGATTCCTGTCGGGCCTGGGCCTGGGGCCCGCCCGGCGACGCGTGCATCGCCAACTCCCCCTCCGGCTTTTGCAAGGGAGCGGCCTTCTTTGGGTTTGTAACAACGCCGCCGCCCCAGTTTGCAAATTGTAAACTCCGCCAAAGCCAGCTCCGGCTTGCAAAAGAGAAACGAAGCAGGCGAGGCGCAAAAACAAATTCGAACCGGGAAGGCCTTGGGAAGATGGGAAGGATTGGCAATGCAAGGCCTGGACTTGCCCCCATCTTTGGATTCCCGGCTTGCTGACCCCTCCCCCCGGGCGCCCCTGGCTCTGCAGCTGCAAAGGTGGGAGGAAAGCAGAATTAGCTCGCAGACCTGGGGGGGCGCGCACCCCCTCCCAGGTCCTATTGTTCCGGGGCTGCGCGAGGCTGGGCCACTCGGGCCCTCCCCCCTCCAAGAAATTCCGCGCGCAGAGTGGGCACGGGGCCCCGCCCCCTTCGTAAGCTGGGTTTCTGTGTGTTGGGGGGTCCTGGGATTAGGGACACGCCCCCTTCTGCTCCCCACCTCCCTCAAAGCTGAGAATCCTGGTTGATGGTGCACTCTTTGCTCTCCGGTCCAGGGCCACAGATTTGGGCCCTTGTAGGGGTAGAGTCTGATCTTTTCCTTGTTTGTGTTTGCGTGTGTGAGCGTGGGCCCTTTGCACGCGTGGCTAGCCGCATGTTCACCTGTGAATCTGACTCTTGCAGATTAATCTGTGTTGCGCGTCCTCACTCTTCACCTGCCCTTCAGCCCCTCCCCCTCAACACTTGGGTTTCCCCAGCGTGTACAAGTTTTTCGAGTGGGGCTTCACACTCAGGACCTTGTCTTCCCCCACTTGTGAATCGGACTCCTGTTTGCACGTGCACCTGGCCTTGCTGAGCCCGTGCCCTTGCACCTCGGCCCCTGGGGATGTACCTCATTCATGTCAGTACTTGTACCTGGGACTTTCCCTGGGTCCTGTCCCCTCTCCACCTTCTCCCCTTGCCATTTGGGGCACAGGCTGCCTCCTGCTCCTGGCTTGGCTGGATCCCTTCCCTAACTCAGGGTCTGTGCTGTCCCACCGGGGCTTGGGGTACCCATGTGTTCCTGCAGGCTTGGACCTTTGGTTCTGTTGTGGCGGGGGAGGGTTCCAGGAGAGGACCACACCTTTCACTTGGGCTACTGTAGGTTTCCCCCTGACGTCCTCTGTCTCTGCATGCCTGTGTCTGCAAACGTGGGACTCTGAAGCCTTGCAGAATAGGGTCGTTTTTGTGCTCCCCTCATGGGGCAATTGGATTCCTTGGTGTTATCTCAGGGTTCCGTGGAGTAACACCTCCAGTCAAGGGGGAGGTTCCCCAGCCCTCTGCTCAGAGGATACCTTGAAAGGAGATTCTGACATCTCTCCCTTGCTCTCAGCTTGGTCTACGGCAGCTCCCGGACCTCGCACCCAGAAACCGACATCTTGCACCGCCAGGCCTACGCGGCCCCCCACCCACTACAAAGCTATGCCACCAACCACCACCCGGCAGGTACGGGTCCCCATCCCGGAGGGCTGGGGCCGGTCCGCCCCCCTAGACGCCTGATTGGTTACTGAAAGTTCCACCCCTGCTAATTGGCCTTGCCCTTGGTCCTGGCCCTCTTTTTTTTTTTTTTTTTTTTTTTTTGCCACTTCTCCTGATTGGTTGCCTCTGAGGCTGCTGGTCCCTGCTTCGTTTCACACCGGATTCGTCAGGCGCTTCATGGACCCGCCCCTTCCTCTCCTATTGGTTGCTACCCACCAGGGGCCCCCAAATCCCACCTTCTCTTCCAGGCTTTTCCTCTTCTCTCTAGCCCATCCCCGTCCTTTCTTTCCCAGTGAGTTCGCCTGGTCCTTTGGCTCCTTGGTTCCTTTTTCCCCTTATTGGCTCCAATTTTTTGTCCCGCCCCTTTTCTTAGCGTAACCTCTCCACCAGCACCGTGGCCTTGCCGCCCACCCCTCTGATTGGTTCCCTTCCCTCCGATTTTTAAACCAGTCCAGATTGACCCCTGGTTCTCCCGGGTGGCTCTTTCCCTGTTTTCTGCCTCTTTGGACTGTTTGTGGGTACTTCGGGGGTGCTGGGAATCGAACCTGAGCCTTAGATGTGCGGCTCCCCGCTCTCCATTCCAGCCTTTCTTTAATTTTGAGACAGGGCCTCACTGAGTTACTCAGGGTGTCTTTGGAGGTCTGATCCTCCTGCCTCAGCCTCGTGAGGACTGAGTTGGAAGGTGCTGGGTTCTATTTGCTTGCCTGCCCTTCTCCGCAGCCATTCTCTGAACTGGCTCAGGGCTTTCCTCTCCCGTCTGACCCCCTGCCTCCACCTGGCCCGCTTGACCTGCCCTCTCGTGTCTCTACAGGCCTCTCTGGACTTTTTGACACTGGCCTCCACCACGCGGGCTCAGCAGGGCCCGACGCCTCCGTCATGAACCTCATCTCGGCCCTGGAGTCCCGGGGCCCCCAGCCTGGCCCCTCTGCCTCCTCTCTCCTCTCCCAGTTCCGAAGCCCTTCCTGGCAGACAGGTAAGCCATTGCCAGTTCCCGGGGGGCTGGAGAAGGCCGTGTCGTGGTCCGCTCTGACCTGTGGTCTTCTCCTTCATCCCTAGCCATGCACACACCAGGCCCCACGGAACTCTTCATCTCGGGTGCCCTCCCGGGCTCCAGCACCTTTCCGTCTTCCTCTGCCCTGTCTGCCTACCAGCACCCAGCTTCCTTCGGCAGCCGCCCCTTCCCGGTGCCCTCCTCCCTCAGCCTCCAGGACCCACCGTTCAGTCCTCCTGCCAATGGGCTCCTGTCTCCCCATGACGTGCTCCACCTGAAGCCCTCGCAGGCACCCACGGTGCCCTCCTCACTGGGTTTCGAGCGCCTGGCCGGGGGTGGTGTCTTGGGGCCCGCCGGCCTTGGCCCTGCTCAGACCCCCCCTTACCGTCCCGGCCCCCCAGACCCCCCTCCCCCTCCCCGGCACCTCCCCACGCAGTTCAATCTGCTGGCCTCTTCCTCCGCAGCCACCGCTGCAGAGCCGTCGTCCCCTCAGCTCTACAACTTCTCGGGTGCTGCCCCGGGTCCGCCCCCCGAGCGGGCCCTGCCCCGACAGGACACGGTCATCAAACACTACCAGCGGCCGGCCAGTGCCCAGCCCCCGCCGCCCCCACCGCCCGCCCATTCCCTGCAGCACTATCTGAGCTGCGGAGGCAGCTATCCCTCCATGGGCCACCGGGCCAGCTTGGCTTGCAGCCCTTTGGGAGGGGGGGAGCCTTCCCCGGGTGCCGGAGAACCCAGCAAGGGTGGCCCCAGTGGAGCCGCGGCCGGAGCAGCTGGCCGGGCTGCAGGCCCCGAGCCTGCTGGGGGAGGTGGGGCCGGGGGTGGGGGTGGGTACCGCCCTATCATCCAGTCCCCTGGCTACAAAACAAGCAAGGGAGGCTATGGACCAGGTACGGGGGGCGCCACCAGACCACCGCCACCTCGATCTACCGCCACACCCAAGTGTCAGAGCCTGGGTGGACCAGCGGCTGCCTATGCTGCCGGAAAAGCCTCTGGGGGTGCAGGGGCTGGGGGCCAGGCGTATTCTCCTGGTCAGCCCCAAGGGCTTCTGGGACCCCAGGCCTACGGGCAAGGCTTTGGAGGAGGTCAGGCACAGGACTTAAGCAAAGGCCCGAGCTATTCTGGTGGGCCGCCGCAGCCCCCCAGCGGCCCCCCACCTCCTGGCCTGGCTACCTGTCAGAGCTACTCCCCAGACCAGCTTCAGGGCCAGCTCTATGGGGTACAGGGTGAGCCTTACCCAGGGCCAGCTGCCCATTCACAGGGCCTCCCCACCGCCAGCCCCTCCCTCAGCTACAGTACTGGCCACTCTCCCGCTCTCTCAGGCCATGGAGGTGGCTGGGGACCCAGTTCCCTGGGAGGTGGTGGAGAGGCTAGCCCGTCTCATATCATCCGGCCTCTCCAGTCACCGCCCGCTACGGGCCGCCCTCCTGGGGTTGGCTCTCCAGGAGCGCCCGGCAAATACCTGAGTTCCGTCTTAGCTTCAGCTCCATTCCTGGCGCCCCCTGGAGCCAGCAGCTATTCGGGCGGAGCAGGGGCCTACAAGGGGAAAGGAGACGGCTCAGAGCTGCTTGCCGGCCCTGGCGGTGCCACGGCTGAGCGCACAGAAGATGAAGAGTTTCTGATTCAGCACCTGCTTCAGGCACCCAGCCCACCTCGGACCTCAGGGGCAGATGGCTTGGTGGGCGAGGATGGGCCGGCTGGTGCCTCGAAGGGACTTGGGGGCAGCGGGGGAGCCGGAGGACCGCCGGGCACACCTTACGAATTGGCCAAGGAAGATCCCCAGAGGTACCACCTGCAGAGTGTCATCCGGACCAGTGCCAGCCTGGATGAGAGTGCCACAGCTGCGCTGGAGCTGGGCCTGGGGCGGATGAAGGAGAAGAAGAAGGGGCCAGAACGAGGCGGTGAAACCCCGGAGGGACTGGCCACCTCAGTTGTTCACTATGGAGCAGGTGCCAAGGAGCTGGGAGCCTTCTTGCAGAAGAGCCCACCTCCCCCACCACCCACGGCCCAGCCAACCCAGCCCACACCCCATGGCCTCCTCTTGGAGGCTGGAGGTCCTGACCTTCCCATGGTGCTGCCTCCACCTCCCCCCCAGCTGCTCCCTTCCGTGCTCAGCCACGCCCCCAGCCCCTCACCCAGCGCCCCCAAAGTTGGCGTCCACCTCCTCGAGCCAGCCCCCCGGGACGGGGCTCCCCAGCCGCCGCCCCCACCGCCCCCCCCACCACCACCTATGCCTCTGCAGCTTGAAGCTCACCTTCGCAGTCACGGCCTGGAACCCACAGCACCGAGTCCTCGTTTACGACCGGAGGAGAGCCTGGAGCCTCCTGGAGCAATGCAAGAGTTGCTCGGGGCTCTGGAACCGTTGCCACCAGGTCCTGGGGACACTGGTGTGGGACCACCTAACTCAGAGGGCAAGGATCCTGCAGGCGCCTACAGAAGTCCCAGCCCTCAAGGGACCAAGGCACCACGGTTCGTACCCCTCACGTCTATCTGCTTTCCCGACTCACTGCTTCAGGATGAGGAGCGGAGCTTCTTCCCCACCATGGAGGAGATGTTTGGTGGAGGGGCAGCTGATGACTATGGCAAGGCTGGACAGACTGAAGACGACGGAGACCCCAAGACTGGTGCCGGCCCACCCCCTGGTCCCACTGCTTATGACCCCTATGGACCCTACTGTGGAGGCCGGGCATCTGGAGCTGGACCAGAGACTCCAGGCCTGGGTCTGGATCCCAACAAACCCCCTGAGCTTCCCTCCACCGTCAACGCAGAGCCACTGGGCCTGATCCAGAGCGGGCCACACCAGTCAGCGCCCCCGCCGCCGCCCCCACCGCCCCCGCCACCACCTGTCTCCGAGCCCAAGGGTGGTCTCACCTCGCCCATCTTCTGCTCAACCAAGCCAAAGAAGCTGCTGAAGACATCCTCGTTTCACTTACTACGGCGTCGAGACCCCCCCTTCCAGACACCCAAGAAGCTGTACGCGCAGGAGTACGAGTTTGAGGCTGATGAGGACAAAGCTGACGTACCCGCAGATATCCGTCTAAACCCGAGACGCCTGCCTGATCTGGTGTCTAGCTGCCGCTCCCGACCAGCCCTCTCACCACTGGGCGATATAGACTTTTGCCCACCCAACCCTGGTCCTGATGGCCCTCGTCGCCGAGGCCGCAAGCCCACCAAGGCAAAGCGTGACGGTCCTCCCCGACCCCGGGGGAGACCCCGGATTCGTCCACTGGAGGGCCCCACCATTGCCGGGCCAGCCTCGGCCGCCATGGCCGCTGATGGGGCCAAGAAACCTCGGGGCCGGGGTAGGGGAAGAGGCAGGAAGGCTGAGGAAATGGGAAGTACTCGGTTGGAGCCCCTGAAACCACTTAAGGTGAGGGGGACTGGGTCTTGGAGGGGTTGGGCTGGACTGTCTGAGGTTGAAGGTGGCAGGGTGGTCTAGACATCGGAGTTGTGGTTCCCTTATTATGAAGCACTTAGACAGTTACCTAGATGGAAATGTGGTGTCTTCAGGAGCTGGAATATTGTAATGTGGTGCTCCCGAGAGGACAGGGTGTCAGGAACCAGGTTCTAAGTCTTGGAAATGGAAGGATGGGCTGGGCATTCAGATCCTGTGTGCCTGAATGTTGTGGAAGGTCTGGGTACTGGAAGGAACTATTGGCCTGGCCTCCTACCACTTAAATAAGGTCATTTGGATTGAAATCTAGGGCTCCACAGCCTGGTTGAAGGATTTGGACTTGGTCTAAAGTGAGGTGGGGTATGGAACTCCAAGGTCTCAGAGACTTGGAAGGATAAAGTGTGGACCCCTGGATCTGAGGGAGGAGGCCTCTGGCGTGGGCCCCTCCCTGGACCTTGACTCTTTGCTGTCCTCATGTCTAGATCAAGCTGTCTGTGCCCAAGGCTGGTGAGGGCATGGGAGCACCTTCCAATGATGCCATCTCGGGTGTAGACCACAATAGCCTGGATTCCAACCTGACCCGGGAGAAAATTGAGGCCAAGATCAAGGAGGTGGAAGAGAAGCAGCCGGAGATGAAGTCAGGCTTTATGGCTTCTTTCCTCGACTTCCTCAAGTCAGGCAAGCGGCACCCGCCGCTCTACCAAGCCGGCCTGACGCCTCCGCTAAGCCCCCCTAAGAGTGTGCCAGCCTCTGTGGCCCCCCGGGGCCTGCAGCCCCCACCACCCACCACACCCACTGTGCCGCCGCCGCACCCCGCACCTTCGGGTCCTTTCGGCCTGGGGGGCGCGTTAGAGGCTGCAGAGAGTGAGGGGCTCGGGCTGGGCTGCCCTTCGCCCTGCAAGCGCCTGGATGAAGAGCTGAAGCGCAACCTGGAGACGCTGCCCTCTTTCTCCTCCGATGAAGAAGATTCTGTGGCCAAGAACCGAGACCTACAGGAAAGCATTTCCTCGGCCATCTCTGCCCTGGATGATCCACCACTCCCCGGGCCTAAGGACACTGCTACGCCAGAGGAACCGCCCTTAGGCCCTGGCTCTACACCTGCAGTCTCAGGGCCACCCCCTCTCCCGAGCCTGCCCAGCACCAACAGCAGTGGAACTCCTGGTGAGCTCTCAGAAGGTGGTCTGGGGACGGTGTGAGTCAGCACGCACGGTTGGTTTCTGTTGTGTAGCCGAGCATGTATGGCAAAGGTGATTTCCTGAGTGACAGAAAAAAAAAATCCTTTCTGAGAAGAAACATCTTTTTTCTTTTTTCTTTCTTTTGGTTTTGGTTTTGGTTTTTTGAGACAGGGTTTCTCTGTGTAGCTTTGGAGCCTGTCCTAGATCTCGCTCTGTAGACCAGGCTGGCCTCAAACTCGGAAATCCGCTGGCTCTGCCTCCCGAGTGCTGGGATTAAATGATGGAGCCAACACCGCCCATCGGAACATCTTTTTTTAAGGAACTCAGAAGTGCTGCAGGGAATCACAGGGCCTGGTACCGGGCCCTAGAGTATGCTAGAAACAGAATAGGTTGTAAGTGATAGGGACATGTCATGGGGTAACAGAGAAGTCTTAGGAACTGTTAAGGAATGTGAGCCTCAGAAGTGCTCTGAGGAATCAATAGTGAGGCCTGGGTGTGGATTCAGTGGTGGAGCCCCTGCCTAGAATCCCCCAGTGAGGGGCTGGGGTATGGCTCAGTGGTAGAGCCTCTGCCTAGAATCCCCCAGTGAGGGGCTGGGGTATGGCTCAGTGGTAGAGCCTCTGCCTAGAATCCCCCAGTGAGGGACTGGGGTGTGGCTCAGTGGTAGAGCCCCTGCCTAGAATCCCCCAGTGAGGGGCTGGGGCTGGGGCTCAGTGGTAGAGCCCCTGCCTAGAATCCCCCAGTGAGGGGCTGGGATGTGGCTCCATGGTAGAACCCCTGCCTAGAATCCCCCAGTGAGGGACTGGGGTGTGACTCAGTGGTAGAGCCCCTGCCTAGAATCCCCCAGTGAGGGGCTGGGGGTGTGGCTCAGTGGTAGAGCCCCTGCTTAGAATCCCCCAGTGAGGGTCTGGGGTGTGGCTCAGTGGTAGAGCCCCTGCCTAGAATCCCCCAGTGAGGGGCTGGGGGTGTGGCTCAGTGGTAGAGCCCCTGCTTAGAATCCCCCAGTGAGGGGCTGGGGTGTGGCTCAGTGGTAGAGCCCCTGCCTAGAATCCCCCAGTGAGGTGCTGGGGTGTGGCTCAGTGGTAGAGCCCTTGCCTAGAATCCCCCAGTGAGGGGCTGGGGTGTGGCTCAGTGGTAGAACACCTGCCTAGAATTCCCCAGTGAGGGGCTGGGGTGTGGCTCAGTGGTAGAGCCCCTGCCTAGAATCCCCCAGTGAGGGGCTGGGGTGTGGCTCAGTGGTAGAGCCCCTGCCTAGAATCCCCCAGTGAGGTGCTGGGGTGTGGCTCAGTGGTAGAGCCCTTGCCTAGAATCCCCCAGTGAGGGGCTGGGGTGTGGCTCAGTGGTAGAACACCTGCCTAGAATTCCCCAGTGAGGGGCTGGGGTGTGGCTCAGTGGTAGAGCCCCTGCCTAGAATCCCCCAGTGAGGGGCTGGGGTGTGGCTCAGAGGCGGAGCCCCTGCCTAGAATCCCCCAGTGAGAGGCTGGGGGCGTGGCTCAGAGGTAGAGTGCCTTTGGAGAATCTGCCAGGGAAGGGACTCACGGTGTTTTTCCCAAATGAGTGAAAAAGTTGGGTTCTATCCTTAGTACTGTGAAAAGGTAATTGGGGGACTGGGGAGATGGCTCAGTGGATAAGTGTGCTCACTGCTCTTCTAGAGGGACCCACATCCAACTGCCTGGAAATCCAATTCCAGAGGATCTGGTACCCTCTTCTGTCTCTGTAGGTAGCACACGCACACACACGCACACACACACATACTCACTCACTCACACAGTCATTAGGTAGATGTGGATGGCATTAGAAGTCTATAGCAGCAGATAGGGGAGGCGTGGGAGAGGTTTGTAAAAGGTCGTGAATGTCCTAGCAGGGAATGAGGACTCGGGAATCACAGAAGGGGCCTAGCTTCAGGTTACACATTAGGTTATGGAGCTAACGGTTAACCAAGTGGCGGCGGCACACACCTATAATCCGGGCTCTGGGGAAGCAGAAGCAGGCGGATCTCCGTGAGTTTGAGGCTATCCTGGTCTACAAAGTGAGTTCCAGGACAGCCACGGTGGGTACACAAAGAAACTCTGTCTCAAGAAACTTTTAAAAAAGAAAAAAAAGGTTAGACAAGGTCTTCAAGGGCTTGGAGACAGCCCAGACTGACGGACGGGCCTTAGCTCCATGTGGTTGCTGAAGCCATGGTGGTGGTCTCGGAAGGAAGCAGGAGGGACCTCTTCAGGAGGGGTCGTCTCCTGCCTCTGCTCCACCCTTAGTGACGCCTAAGGACATTTGTGGATGTGCTGGGGGCTGAGTGGCAGTTAGAGGCCCAAGGATTTGTGTGGTTAGTAGAGCTGGGCATATGGCACCTGACTGTCATTCTGAGGCTGAAGCAAGAAAATCAGGAGGTGACGGCCAGCTTGGGCTACACAGGGGAAGTCCAGAGCAGACCACATATCTGACCCCTCTCTCTCTGTGTCTCTCTCTGTGTCTCTCTGTCTCTCTCTCTCTGTCTCTCTCTCTGTCTCAGAGCCTCCTCTGCTGGAGGAGAAGCCCCCACCCACCCCACCTCCTGCCCCAACGCCGCAGCCTGCCCCACCTCCACCCCCACCCCCAGTTCCAGCCTTGCCCTCACCTACTCCACTGGTGACCCCTGTGGCTAGCTCACCTCCTCCACCACAGCCGCCACCTCCGCCAGCATTGCCCTCGCCACCTCCGCCACCCCCGCCACCCCCGCCAGCAACCCCGGCTGCCCCACCAGCTGCCGCTCCAGAGGAGCCTGCTGCTCCGTCCCCAGAGGAGCCTGAACCTCCGGACGCCCGGCCTCTGCACCTGGCCAAGAAGCAGGAGACCGCAGCTGTGTGTGGGGAGACAGACGAGGAAGCCGGAGAGAGCGGTGGTGAGGGCATCTTCCGGGAGCGGGACGAGTTTGTCATCCGTGCAGAGGACATCCCCTCCCTCAAGGTGAGTCTCAGCATTGTTCACAAATGGAGCCTGACCAAGTGTCACTGATCGAGCAGCTGATGAGTGACAGGGCCACTCACTGTATGTAGGTCAGGCTGGCTCCCGATAGGAACCTTCCTGGAGACGGGGTCTCACTGTGAGCTGTGCCTGGGCGGCCAGCCTGTGTGGGAGTGCAGGCAGAGTGTTACCGAGGTGGGCTTGCTGTGATCTGACGTGGCTGGTAGAGGTGGTGGGGGAGGACACTGGCTTTCATTCACTCTGTCCCTCTTCCGTGATGAGCCTTTGGGGTGGATACAGATGGACTATTTCAGGCTGCGTGTTCTTCAGTCACTTCTGAGTCTCTGCATCACCTTCTGCCCACTGCAGAAGGAAGGGTCTCCGACCAGACTGGGTGTCCGTACATATCTAGAAGGCTGTGTGACATTGCGTCCGTTTAGCAGAATGACAGGTGTCTGCCTCCCCATCCCCCAGGGCCTTATGACTTCTCGAGCGGTGGGCTCTGGACCAGATTCGTAGGGCCAGACACTAATACGCTCTTGTGGACCAGGCATCAGATCAGTCAGAGCAGTTGGTTGCCCCTCTATCCTTCATGCCACTAATGCAGCAGTGAGCACATCTTGCCTGGCAGGTCCGTATTGTGGAATTTAGGATTCAAAATTCATCACTTGGTAATTCTATTTCTTAGGGATTTCCTACCAGAAGGGATCCAACCAGAGTATATTCTTTTCCATTTACATATTTGATGTCAACCTAATGCAGGTCTGTGTAACTTGCAGGTGGGGTAACAGCTGTTTGCTTTGGGATGCTCGCTGTCAGGCTGAGTTTAATTTTTTTTTTTTTTTTTTTTTTTGAGACAGGGCTTCTCTGTGCAGCCCTGGCTATCTGGAACTTACTCTGTAGACCAGACTGGCCTCGAACTCAGAGATCCACCTGCCTCTCCCTCCAAGTGCTGGGCTTAAAGGCCTGCGCCACCAGTGCCTGGCTGAGTTCTAAATTCTTAGTGTAGATCTGGTCCTGCTGGTATCAGCCTGCCATCCCAGGTTCTGTGGGGGTTGTGACAAGAGGACCCTAAGTCCAGGACCTTTCTGTGCTACAGAATAGAGGGAAGGCCAGCCTAGAAAATATAGTGAAGAAGTTAATACAAAAAAGGCTGGGAATACAGCTCAGTGACAGTACACCTGGCTCCTGATAGGAGCCTTCCTGGAGACGGGGTCTCACTGTGAGCTCTGCCTGGGCTGTATCTCACTGTAGGTCAGCCTGGGACGGGGTCTCACTGTGAGATCAGCCTGGGCTGTATCTCACTGTAGGTCAGGCTGGCTCCTGATAGGAGCCTTCCCGGAGACGGGGTCTCATTGTGAGCTCTGCCTGGGCTGTATCTCACTGTAGGTCAGGCTGGCTCCTGATAGGAACCTTCCTGGAGACGGGGTCTCACTGTGAGATCAGCCTGGGCTGTATCTTACTGTAGGTCAGGCTGGGACGGGTTCTCACTGTGAGATCAGCCTGGGCTGTATCTCACTGTAGGTCAGGCTGGCTCCTGATAGGAGCCTTCCCGGAGACGGGGTCTCACTGTGAGCTCTGCCTGTCCCATCCTCATGACTACAGTACTGCAGATATATACCACCATGCTTGGCCATAGTCCAGTTTTGTATTTTGTTTGTCTTTCTTTGTGACAAGGTCTCTACAGAGCCCTAGCTATCCTGGAACTCATTATTATGTAGACCAGGCTGGCCTCAAACTCGCAGAGACCTGCCTCTGCATGCGCTACCACTCCCGGCTTCCAGTTTTGTAAATAAAGATTTATCAGCAACATGA